>NC_030678.2:176004175-176359175 GCF_000004195.4 Xenopus tropicalis | reverse complement strand
ATGGGGTTAGGGCTAGGGTTAGGGTTAGGGATAGGGTTAGGGTTAGGGATAGGGTTAAGGATAGGGTTAGGGAAGGGGTTAGGGCTAGGGTTAGGGATAGGGTTAGGATTAGGGATAGGGTTAGGGTTAGTGATAGGGTTAGGGTTAGGGATAGGGTTAGGGATAGGGTTAGGGATAGGGTTAGGGATGGGGTTAGGGCTAGGGTTAGGGCTAGGGTTAGGGTTAGGGATAGGGTTAGGGTTAGGGTTAGGGATAGGGTTAGGGTTAGGGATAGGGATAGGCTAGGGTTAGGGTTAGGGTTAGGGTTAAGGTTAGGGTTAGGGTTAAGGTTAGGGATAGGGTTAGGGTTAGGGTTAGGGATAGGGTTAGGGTTAGGGTTAGGGTTAGGGTTAGGGCTAGGGTTAGGGATAGGGTTAGGGATAGGGTTAGGGTTAGGGTTAGGGTTAGGGTTAGGGATAGGGTTAGGGTTAGGGATAGGGTTAGGGTTAGGGTTAGGGTTAAGGATAGGGTTAGGGATGGGGTTAGGGCTAGGGTTAGGGATAGGGTTAGGGATAGGGTTAGGGATAGGGTTAGGGTTAGGGTTAGGGTTAGGGTTAGGGCTAGGGTTAGGGTTAGGGATAGGGTTAGGGTTAGGGTTAGGGTTAAGGATAGGGTTAGGGATGGGGTTAGGGCTAGGGTTAGGGTTAGGGATAGGGTTAGGGTTAGGGATAGGGTTAAGGATAGGGTTAGGGAAGGGGTTAGGGCTAGGGTTAGGGATAGGGTTAGGATTAGGGATAGGGTTAGGGTTAGTGATAGGGTTAGGGTTAGGGATAGGGTTAGGGATAGGGTTAAGGATAGGGTTAGGGATGGGGTTAGGGCTAGGGTTAGGGCTAGGGTTAGGGTTAGGGATAGGGTTAGGGTTAGGGTTAGGGATAGGGATAGGGTTAGGGTTAGGGATAGGGATAGGCTAGGGTTAGGGTTAGGGTTAGGGTTAAGGTTAGGGTTAGGGTTAAGGTTAGGGATAGGGTTAGGGTTAGGGTTAGGGCTAGGGCTAGGGCTAGGGTTAGGGTTAGGGTTAGGGTTAAGGTTAGGGTTAGGAATAGGGTTAGGGCTAGGGTAGCGTTTGGATTAGGGATAGGGTTAGGGTTAGGGTTAGGGTTAGGGTTAGCGTTAGGGCTAGTATGAGACTGGCCACTTTGGGCGTTAGGGTTAGGGTTATGGATAGGGTTAGGGTTAGGGTTAGTACAAGACTGGCCACTTTGGGCATCTCTGTTGCATGTAAGGAGATGAATTACACAAACAATTATATATATATTTTATATATTTTCACAATAAGTTTATTGTCGCTGCAATACAAGAAAAGGCAAACTGGGCTGTTACACTAATTAAGACAGTTGCCTTTCTAATGAGATCTCATTAGTAACGATGTTTTTTCATTAGTTTTTACCCAAGAGCCGAATCTCTAACAAGTCAGCTCCTTTGGGCTTTGGCTGTTGGATACAAAGTGCGAGTAACTAGGAGCCGCTCGTCCAAGCATTAAATCTATATCCCTGGGGGTAACGTATTCCTACTGTAACCTTGGGATCCCTAATGGGACTGGGCCCATAGGGTGTGTGTGGCCCCTGCCCGGCCAATCTAATTACCCCACCGGGTCCTTGTGTCACATGTGCTACTGTAATCAGCTGCTTAATTGCTCTGATAATTAGGATTAAACGATGACAGGTACAGTTTCTTTCTACACAACATCCAGGGTAATAATATTGGAAGGGAAAGATTTTCCTCTGGGGACACATTAAGAGAAGAGCTTTTCACCTTGGCAAAAATAAATTGTATTAAATCCAGAAACATCTACAGAAATTAAATACTGATGTAAAATGTATATTATACAGAATAGCACTGTAGGATAAAAACACAATAAATAAAATGTACATGAAGGCATAATGATAACTGGCTGTCATTGAAAACTTGTGTTTTTATTTCTCCCTATTTTGTAAATATATATTTGTTAACACTTTATAATCATAATTATATATATATATAATTAATTGCAGTGTACTCGTATTTTGCTCTGTGCCTCTTGGTGTATTGAAATACCCACCCATTAGTATATTGGTTTTGTGCAGTGGTTTTCCAACACTTTGGTTTTAAGCATCTAATGTTTCATTATTGCCCCCTGTAATTCATTATAAGGTACATATATATACAGCACTCTCATTCATTCATTTATTCATTCCAAACCCCAACCAACCTGGCTTGTAGGCTGCACATCCATATTACAGGTTACAGATATATAGAAACATTGGGGTAACAGTCACCCCGCTATAGTTCCAGGGGTACCCAGGGCACAAATAAGCACTCACCCCAAATCCCCCCCTAACTGGCCTTCAGGCTGGGCCCCCTTAGCCCATAACAAGGTTACAGATATATAGAAACATTGGGGTAACAGTCACCCCGCTATAGTTCCAGGGGTACCCAGGGCACAAATAAGCACTCACCCCAAATCCCCCCTAACTGGCCTTCAGGCTGGGCCCCCTTAGCCCATAACAAGGTTACAGATATATAGAAACATTGGGGTAACAGTCACCCCGCTATAGTTCCAGGGGTACCCAGGGCACAAATAAGCACTCACCCCAAATCCCCCCTAACTGGCCTTCAGGCTGGGCCCCCTTAGCCCATAACAAGGTTACAGATATATAGAAACATTGGGGTAACAGTCACCCCGCTATAGTTCCAGGGGTACCCAGGGCACAAATAAGCACTCACCCCAAATCCCCCCCTAACTGGCCTTCAGGCTGGGCCCCCTTAGCCCATAACAAGGTTACAGATATATAGAAACATTGGGGTAACAGTCACCCCGCTATAGTTCCAGGGGTACCCAGGGCACAAATAAGCACTCACCCCAAATCCCCCCCTAACTGGCCTTCAGGCTGGGCCCCCTTAGCCCATAACAAGGTTACAGATATATAGAAACATTGGGGTAACAGTCACCCTGCTATAGTTCCAGGGGTACCCAGGGCACAAATAAGCACTCACCCCAAATCCCCCCCTAACTGGCCTTCAGGCTGGGCCCCCTTAGCCCATAACAAGGTTACAGATATATAGAAACATTGGGGTAACAGTCACCCCGCTATAGTTCCAGGGGTACCCAGGGCACAAATAAGCACTCACCCCAAATCCCCCCCTAATTGGCCTTCAGGCTGGGCCCCCTTAGCCCATAACAAGGTTACAGATATATAGAAACATTGGGGTAACAGTCACCCCACTATAGTTCCAGGGGTACCCAGGGCACAAATAAGCACTCACCCCAAATCCCCCCCTAACTGGCCTTCAGGCTGGGCCCCCTTAGCCCATAACAAGGTTACAGATATATAGAAACATTGGGGTAACAGTCACCCCGCTATAGTTCCAGGGGTACCCAGGGCACAAATAAGCACTCACCCCAAATCCCCCCTAACTGGCCTTCAGGCTGGGCCCCCTTAGCCCATAACAAGGTTACAGATATATAGAAACATTGGGGTAACAGTCACCCCGCTATAGTTCCAGGGGTACCCAGGGCACAAATAAGCACTCACCCCAAATCCCCCCCTAACTGGCCTTCAGGCTGGGCCCCCTTAGCCCATAACAAGGTTACAGATATATAGAAACATTGGGGTAACAGTCACCCCGCTATAGTTCCAGGGGTACCCAGGGCACAAATAAGCACTCACCCCAAATCCCCCCCTAACTGGCCTTCAGGCTGGGCCCCCTTAGCCCATAACAAGGTTACAGATATATAGAAACATTGGGGTAACAGTCACCCTGCTATAGTTCCAGGGGTACCCAGGGCACAAATAAGCACTCACCCCAAATCCCCCCCTAACTGGCCTTCAGGCTGGGCCCCCTTAGCCCATAACAAGGTTACAGATATATAGAAACATTGGGGTAACAGTCACCCCGCTATAGTTCCAGGGGTACCCAGGGCACAAATAAGCACTCACCCCAAATCCCCCCCTAATTGGCCTTCAGGCTGGGCCCCCTTAGCCCATAACAAGGTTACAGATATATAGAAACATTGGGGTAACAGTCACCCCACTATAGTTCCAGGGGTACCCAGGGCACAAATAAGCACTCACCCCAAATCCCCCCCTAATTGGCCTTCAGGCTGGGCCCCCTTAGCCCATAACAAGGTTACAGATATATAGAAACATTGGGGTAACAGTCACCCTGCTATAGTTCCAGGGGTACCCAGGGCACAAATAAGCACTCACCCCAAATCCCCCCCTAACTGGCCTTCAGGCTGGGCCCCCTTAGCCCATAACAAGGTTACAGATATATAGAAACATTGGGGTAACAGTCACCCTGCTATAGTTCCAGGGGTACCCAGGGCACAAATAAGCACTCACCCCAAATCCCCCCCTAACTGGCCTTCAGGCTGGGCCCCCTTAGCCCATAACAAGGTTACTGATATATAGAAACATTGGGGTAACAGTCACCCTGCTATAGTTCCAGGGGTACCCAGGGCACAAATAAGCACTCACCCCAAATCCCCCCCTAATTGGCCTTCAGGCTGGGCCCCCTTAGCCCATAACAGGGTTACAGATATATAGAAACACTGGGGTAACAGTCACCCCGCTATAGTTCCAGGGGTACCCAGGGCACAAATAAGCACTCACCCCAAATCCCCCCTAACTGGCCTTCAGACTGGGCCCCCTTAGCCCATAACAGGGTTACAGATATATAGAAACATTGGGGTAACAGTCACCCTGCTGTTTGGTTGAACTTCATGAACTGGGTTGCTATGGCCGAGCGTCTGCTGATAAAGCCGAGATCACCATGAGCAAAGCCATAGGCAGGAGCGGCGTAAGACCTGCTGCCCCAACACTGGAGAAGTGGAAACATGTCCTCTGGGATAAAGAACCCGCACTACACCATCTGCTAAAGGAATCTGGGTTTCTGCCAAGAGAACACTTCCTGCTTTCCTGCTGGTGGAGGAGGAATAATGTTCTGGGGCTGTTCTTCATGGTTGAGGTTGTGCCTCTGGGATTACTCTCCATCGTTGCTAAAACATAAAATAATATTATAGAGAATGTTGTGTTTCCAACTTTATGGCCGTAGTTTGGGGGGTCCTTTCCTGTTTCAGCATCGCAGTGTAAGGTCCATAAAGAAACGGAGCAGAAGAATTTGTTTGGCCTTCACAGAGCCTAGACATGAACCCCATGAACCCCCTTTAGGATGAAATGGAATTCCTACTGCCAGCCAAGCCCTATTGTCCAAAGTCAATGCTCTTGTTGCTTATTGGTGCAAACACCCATAGTCATGTCCCAAAGTCTATGGGGAACCTTCCCATATCTCCATATTAATGTCCATGGTTCTGAAATTAAATGTTCAACAAGAACATTATAGTGGCATCTTATATGCAGATTCTAAGAGTCTGCGCCCAGTCCCCTCCATGGACTTCAGGAAAAAATCCTTGCAGACCTGCACCCCCCATCTAATAAGCTTAACCAACTACGTGGCTGATAGACTTTTTGAGGTTCTCCTCCATCTCCTTCCTTATGAAATGGAGCAGAAGAATTTGGTTGGCCTTCACAGAGCCTAGACATGAACCCCATCAACCCCCTTTAGGATGAAATGGAATTCCTACTGCCAGCCGGGCCCTATTGTCCAAAGTCAATGCTCTTGTGGGTTATTGGGTTCAAACACCCATAGTCATGTCACAAATACTATGGGGAACCTTCCCATATCTCCATATTGATCTGAAATTAAATGTTCAACACGAACATTATAGTGGCATCTTATATTCAAATTCTAAGAGTCGGTGCCCAGTCCTCCATGGACTTCAGGAAAAAATCCTTGCAGACCTGCACCTCCCATCTAATAAGCTTAACCAACGACGTGGCTGATATACTTTTTGAGGTTCTCCTCCATCTCCTTCCTTATGAAATGGAGCAGAAGAATTTGTTTGGCCTTCACAGAGCCTAGACATGAACCCCATCAACCCGTTTTAGGATGAAATGGAATTCCTACTGCCAGCCGGGCCCTATTGTCCAAAGTCAATGCTCTTGTGGCTTATTGGGTGCAAACACCCATAGTCATGTCCCAAAGTCTATGGGGAACCTTCCCATATCTCCATATTAATGTCCATGGTTCTGAAATTAAATGTTCAACAAGGACATTATAGTGGCATCTTATATTCAGATTCTAAGAGTCTGTGCCCAGTCCCCTCCATGGACTTCAGGAAAAAATCCTTGCAGACCTGCACCCCCCATCTAATAAGCTTAACCAACTACGTGGCTGATAGACTTTTTGAGGTTCTCCTCCATCTCCTTCCTTATGAAATGGAGCAGAAGAATTTGGTTGGCCTTCACAGAGCCTCGACATGAACCCCACCAACCCCCTTTAGGATGAAATGGAATTCAGACTGCCAACCGAGCCCTATGTCCAAAGTCAATGCTCTTTTGGGTTATCGGGTTCAAACGCCCATAGTCATGTCCCAAATTCTATGGGGAACCTTCCCATAATAGTGCAAAGGGAGGGGCTTCTCCATATTAATGTCTATGGTTCTGAAATTAAATGAACAAGAACATTGGGTCATGGTGCTCATGTGTCCGTATACTAACGGCCATGTTGCGTTCCTTGGTGGTGGGATCCCCCATAGACGTTCCTCAGGGTATAGGCATTTGAGGGTTTATTTTGACTCTATTTCTGACTCTGATTCCAGGGGAAATATCTTCTGTCGAAATAAACGGATTTAATATTAACAGCTTCATAAATCCCAAAGCACCTCAGGCAAATGTATCAAGAGAATAAAGAAATCCCGGTTATTAAAATTCAATTTGTCGACGGCTTGTAATTGGCTGAGACGATGAGATTGTACAGAGGCTATAAAGACCCATGGAGAGACACGTCCCCGAGACAGCATGAGGAGTGCAGGGCTCCTTGGAACCAAAGAGACAACACACATAGCCGGTGAGTGTCCAATGATAGTGATGGGGGAACTCTGACAGTGTGTCTGCGGATGGAATTCATTTAAAGGGGATATAAACCCTGCTGCACCAATGAGAATTGTACTGATAAATAAGTTGATTATAAATGCAAAAGAACTGCCCAATGAGAATGCTGATTCCCAGCACTGTGTCAGGCCCCTTGCTGGTACCTTACATATAGAGATAATGATGGCATTTTCTCCCCTCATTATATGGCACAGGAATCAGACATGGGGATAAAGGGACAGACTTGTTCAGTGCTGGGAAACTGTGCTTATTGCTCCCAACTCCAATTGCAGGAACAGAGAACAGGGAGCCGGATTTACTCACATCAGCTGGGATTCTCATTGGAGGATTTTTCGCATGTTAAAGCAGTCGCTGGCTGTGGGGATTTGGGGGAAAGTTTTATTGGGCAATATTGCTTTAAGAATACAGCCCTGATGTTGCTGGACTACAGCTCCCAGCATGCCCCAAGCTTCATTATATGTTACATTATTGTGGGATTTGTAGCCCAGTAACAACTGAGTAACGTTGGGTTGAGCCGCGCTGGGCAGCAGGGTTTGTATCCCCTTTAATATATTATCTGACATGTTTAAACTGTTGCACCAAGTCTATAAAAATGTTTCTGAGACCATATTAAATTAATAAGGGTTGTGTTTACTAACATTGGAGGTAATTATCACTAGTGATGTTGCCCATAGCAGCTAATTAGCAATTCAATTTAAACAATCACCTACAAGTTAGAAAACGATAGAAAAGCTTTGTTGCTATGGGCAACATCACTGGTGATAATTACCTCCAATGTTAGTAAACACGCCCCTTAGTGCAAATTTTACACACAGAATTCATTAATTAGTAAACTCTCTTTTGTACTTGGATAACATTAGTATAATGTGCCTCATTGGTCAGTTTGCTGTAAAGTACAGTATGCCCACTAGAAATGTCAATATGGTAAAAGGCATCTTAAATGCTAACTCAGTGACTGCTAATATCCTTATCATTTACAGTAGGGGGTACATTATCCCTTATAATACATGAGTGATACTCAGAATTCCCTGTATAACTCAGCCTGCAGCCTTGTGCCTTTATATGGGCACAGAACCCCTCAGTGACTGCTAATATCCTTATCATTTACAGTAGGGGGTACAGTATCCCTTATAATACATGAGTGATACTCAGAGTTCCCTGTATAACTCAGCCTGCAGCCTTGTGCCTTTATATGGGGGGCACAGAACCCCTCAGTGACTGCTAATATCCTTATCATTTACATTAGGGGGTACATTATCCCTTATAATACATGAGTGATACTCAGAGTTCCCTGTATAACTCAGCCTGCAGCCTTGTGCCTTTATATGGGGGGCACAGAACCCCTCAGTGACTGCTAATATCCTTATCATTTACAGTAGGGGGTACATTATCCCTTATAATACATGAGTGATACTCAGAGTTCCCTGTATAACTCAGCCTGCAGCCTTGTGCCTTTATATGGGGGGCACAGAACCCCTCAGTGACTGCTAATATCCTTATCATTTACAGTAGGGGGTACATTACCCCTTATAATACATGAGTGATACTCAGAGTTCCCTGTATAACTCAGCCTGCAGCCTTGTGCCTTTATATGGGGGGCACAGAACCCCTCAGTGACTGCTAATATCCTTATCATTTACAGTAGGGGGTACATTATCCCTTATAATACATGAGTGATACTCAGAGTTCCCTGTATAACTCAGCCTGCAGCCTTGTGCCTTTATATGGGGGGCACAGAACCCCTCAGTGACTGCTAATATCCTTATCATTTACAGTAGGGGGTACATTATCCCTTATAATACATGAGTGATACTCAGAGTTCCCTGTATAACTCAGCCTGCAGCCTTGTGCCTTTATATGGGCACAGAACCCCTCAGTGACTGCTAATATCCTTATCATTTACAGTAGGGGGTACATTATCCCTTATAATACATGAGTGATACTCAGAGTTCCCTGTATAACTCAGCCTGCAGCCTTGTGCCTTTATATGGGGGGCACAGAACCCCTCAGTGACTGCTAATATCCTTATCATTTACAGTAGGGGGTACATTATCCCTTATAATACATGAGTGATACTCAGAGTTCCCTGTATAACTCAGCCTGCAGCCTTGTGCCTTTATATGGGGGGCACAGAACCCCTCAGTGACTGCTAATATCCTTATCATTTACAGTAGGGGGTACATTATCCCTTATAATACATGAGTGATACTCAGAGTTCCCTGTATAACTCAGCCTGCAGCCTTGTGCCTTTATATGGGGGGCACAGAACCCCTCAGTGACTGCTAATATCCTTATCATTTACAGTAGGGGGTACATTATCCCTTATAATACATGAGTGATACTCAGAGTTCCCTGTATAACTCAGCCTGCAGCCTTGTGCCTTTATATGGGCACAGAACCCCTCAGTGACTGCTAATATCCTTATCATTTACAGTAGGGGGTACATTATCCCTTATAATACATGAGTGATACTCAGAGTTCCCTGTATAACCTTATGCTGATTATTTTGCAATATGGGGGAACATTATGGAAGATTTCAGGGAGAATAAACATGATTATGTTGCCCTTCACAGGAACCATTACCACAAAAAAGGAAAGAATATGCCAAATGCCACATGGTCTCATCCCTCAGTATTAACCTTGGGCTTCGCACAAATGACCAGCATAAAATATCTCTATTGCGCCCTTGCGTTGCTTGGGTTCCTGATGATATTATTGGCCAGTGGAAGTGTCATTGCGGCGGTTCTGCTGAACAAGAGCCTACAGGAGCCCATGTACATCTTCGTCTGCGTCCTGTGCGCCAATGGAATCTACGGGAGCGTTGGCTTCTTCCCCAGTTTGTTTGTGAATCTGATTGGTGAGACGCAGACGATCACTTACATTGGGTGCCTGATTCAGATGTTCTGTATCCACACTTACACCGCCGCTGAGATGTCTATCCTGGCCCTTATGGCGTTTGACCGCTACTTGTGCATCTGTAACCCCCTGAGATACAACGGCATAATGACCCTGGCCGTGGCCTACAAACTCATAGTGGCCGCGTGGCTCTTTGTTTTAATCCCATTCACCATTCACTTCATCCTGACCATCCTGCTTCCGCTCTGTGGCTCGTCCATAGTAAAGATCTACTGCGATAATTATTCCCTTGTGAAACTTTCCTGCGTTGACACCACAGTCAACAACATCTACGGCCTGTTCCTCACTGTGGCCATGGTCGTCATGGTGCCGGCATTTATAGTGGCATCTTATATTCAGATTTTAAGAGTCTGTGCCCGGTCCTCCATGGACTTCAGGAAAAAATCCTTGCAGACCTGCACCCCCCATCTCATAAGCTTAACCAACTACGTGGCTGATATACTTTTTGAGGTTCTCCTCCATCGCTTCACTTTGAAGAACCTTCCCTATGAGCTCAGAATCATCATGTCGGTGCAAGCCTTCGTGGTGCCTCCACTTCTAAACCCTGTCATTTATGGACTGAAAATGAGAGAAATAAAGCTCAGGATAGCGCATATGTTCCATATAAACAAGATAAGAGTGCAAGAAGAATAAATTATAAAGTTCATGCTGCTTTTGAGATTTTTGATTACAAGAGACATTATGGGGCCAATTTCCTTTGTTTTCTGAAAAAAGTTTACTTTTTTTATGTTTTACTTCTTTCAAGGTTAACGCATGTGTTTTTTGGCAGTATGCGACTGTTGTGTCTTTGTTTTAAATTTTTTTTAGATAATTCTGAGTATTTTCTCAAAAAGTTCGAGATAATTCTGAGTATTTTCTCAAAAAATCGAGATAATTCTGAGTATTTTCTCAAAAAGTGCGAGATAATTCTGAGTATTTTCTCAAAAAATTCGAGATAATTCTGAGAATTTTCTCAAAAATTCAAGATAATTCTGAGTATTTTCTCAAAAAATTCGAGATAATGCTGAGTATTGTCTCAAAAAATTTGAGATAATTCTAAGTATTTTCTAAGAAAAATTCGAGATAATTCTGAGTATTTTCTTAAAAAATTCAAGATAATTCTGAGTATTTTCTCAAAAAAATTGAGATAATTCTGAGTATTTTCTCAAAAAATTCAAGATAATTCTGAGTATTTTCTCAAAAAATTAGAGATAATTCTGAGTATTTTCTCAAAAAAATTTGAGAAACTAACAAGCATTCAAGATTTATAAAAATATGTGACTTTTTTAGGCTAACGAAAGGTACGCCAGGTTTAAGCTGCCGAGAACAATTGAGTCCTATGAAGGCTTGGAATAGTAGAGAAACAGTAGAATAGTCAGAAACAGCCTGTCCTTTACACATTTTCAAGGGAAAGTCAAACGCATCATTGTTTTCTATTTCATATTATTGTTTTCCAAGAATGATCGCTAATGATCATAAAATGGCTGCTGGAGCACTTCCTGTTTGGGAAAAATAAAGAGGATTCATGGAAATGAACGGCCATTGAAATTTCATGAATTTCTAGAATTTTTCAGCAGAAAAAAAATCTTTATTTTGGGAGAATAAACTTGATATTTTCATTCAACCCTACCAACATTATCGTGACATTAAATAAATGCAAGTGTTTTATTTAGAAAAATACCAAATCAAGTTTATACGTGTCTCTACCCCTTGTTTATAGCCTACATATTCTAACAATGCAAGAATAGCTGTGGGGGTAATCAAAATACATGATTCCATCTTGGGTGGCCTTAGAGAAGTTGCAGGGGGTGGTGGGGCTCAGCCTAAAGGGCATTTAGGATGAGAATTAGGTTAAAAGGACATTTGCTCTCATATATACACTTGACAGCCTAGTCTGAAGGTCAGTTAGGATGAGGTTTGGAAAGAATGGCCATTTGCACTTCTAGATACACCTGAAAGCCCAGCCTGAAGGCTAGTTAGGGTGACATTTGGGGAGAATGGCCATTTTCTCTCCTAGATACACTTGAAAGCCCAGCCTGAAAGTCAGTTAGGATGAGGTTTGGAAAGAATGGCCATTTGCACTTCTAGATACACCTGAAAGCCCAGCCTGTAGGCTAGTTAGGGTGACATTTGGGGAGAATGGCCATTTTCTCTCCTAGATACACTTGAAAGCCCAGCCTGAAAGTCAGTTACGCTGAGGTTTGGAAAGAATGGCCATTTGCACTTCTAGATACACCTGAAAGTCCAGCCTGAAGGTTAGTTAGGCTAAGGTTTGGAAAGAATGGCAATCTCCACTCCTAGATACACCTGAAAGCCCAGCTTGAAGGCTAGTTAAGGTGACATTTGGGAAGTAAGGCCAATTGCTCTCCTAGATACACCTGAAAGCCCAGCCTGAAGGTTAGTTAGACTGAGGTTTGGAAACAATGGCCATTTCCACTCCTTCTCTGACTTGTGTCCTCCTAATCATCTCCCTCTATATCTGTCAGGGATTTAAGTGGTGGCAAGGCTGTAGTCATGGGAGATGAAGGTAGGACTGCACAGGAAGGAAGGTAATCCTTCACAGGAGCTCAGGTGTCTTCAAAGGCTAAGGCAGATGTTGAGGGCTGGCACAGGTGGAGGCAGCTATTGAGGGGCTTGCACCTGAAAAATCTGCTGGAGGGCGGATGGCCCATGAGCAGATACTGGAGGCTGGGCAGCCAGGAAAAGTACTGGAGGAGGACCAAAAACTACAGGACCAAAACAAGGAAGAATGAGATCAAGCAAGAGCTAGAGCAGAGGTTGAGGCACAGTACTTAAGCCAAAACTACCTTAATGCTTAGGCCAGGAAATGAGGTACAGGAAGAGCTTAACTAGGGCTGACTCTAACTGGCCGGTCTCAAATGACCAATTAGACTGCAGGGATGTTGTAGGAAAGGCAAGTGGAGGAGTCAGAATTAGCATGAAACTGCTGGCTGCTCTCCAAGCCCACTAGTAAAGACAGAGCAGCCAGTAAGCAAGAGGTTCCAAGTTCAAATCTTGCCAAAGCCTGATAATATTCCAAAAAATAGATGTCCTGTTTGTCTCTGATTTATGTTCTGTCACCTCCCCTCCCCCCCCCCCCCCAGCTTCTTGCTTTTTCAAGCGGGCACCCCTCATAACAATAACGCTTTTGGTGTGCCCATTGGATAGGATGGTCCTTAGCATGTCAGTGTAAGAAGCTATGGCAAATAAAACCATTTAAAAATTGAGTAAACCCAGAAAATCTCAATAAGCATGAGAAAGGCTGGATCCTAGATTCTATTGAAGACTGAATCATGGCATACATCTGCCCCATTAGTAAAACCAATTATAGGCAATTGAGGCAATGCCAGTGTGATACAAACACAGGGGAACTGTTGGCTCTGTGCCACCTCCGATACCAGAGAGAATAGAACTCAAACACCATATAAACCAGTGATACAGACAGTCTGACGGGTACCGCAAGCTAAACCACCCTTTGCTGTACCAGGGGGTAAGTACCCAGCTCTGCTAGGGGGTAAAGCTTCCTATCTGGGATTTTGGCACAATTATGGCAGCGAGCATTCTGGGTATAAAGGGCTTCAAACCTGAATTGTTGTTTTACTTGGTTCCACTACTGAAGCCTGGGATAAACGGGGTTAAATATGCTGAACTTACGTATATTATTGTAAACAGATACACCGTTATGCTTTTGCTAAAACAAATGAATCTGGAAAGATTTTTCACCAAAAACTCGATATTGTAGTAGTGGTTTAATTATTATTGCACTAATTCCTGTTAACTGAGAGCTTATTGGACAATAATGTATCTAATAGGTCTTTAGTTATGCCCTGTGGAGCCCAAAGCTGCCCGGCATATTCTTATGGGGCAGAACCAGGGCTGAGTACAGGGGAAGAATGCCCTCTCCTCCCATAACTCTGTCCCCCATTTAATAAAGGACAACACCTTGGTGGCCCTTCCTGCTGCTGGCTGCCATTGCTACAGCCAAGAATATTACCCACAGATCCCTCTGGGTCCATCTCCATCAGGATATCACCTATCTTAGTGCCATTAAGCAAGTATCAACCCGCTGCATTGAAGATCCCCTTGTAAGGGGGCAGCGACCAGGAAGGTCCTGCATAGTTTTTTTATCTTCTTCAAGCCCAGATACATTGCTTACAATTTCAAAGTGGACCCAATAAAGAACCCTGTAGAACTTACTGTAGGACCCTAACCAATTAAAGAATGTGCAACTTCTCTCTATACAGGAGCTTTCAGCCAATCCCATACCCTTGTACAAAGGGTATCACCATGGCCAACAGACATTTGGAAATGGTGGGAAGCTGACCTCTCTGTATAGGTCAAAACCCTACCCATGACTGCATTTTAGAGCCAAGACAGAGTCCATTATTGATTCCAATGTGAGGAAAACACTATGTTGCCCGGGTACTAGAACTCTTTGTCTATAGTAAGTTTAACCCCTACACAACTGAGTACTAAGATTACCTTTAACTTAAGATAGAAAAGTTCAGTTCTAATGAACAACGGAGTTATAAATGTCTTTACCTGCTCTTGTCTATCCACCACCAAAAGCACTAGGACCTCAATTTGCAGACAAGACGGCCCACACTCTGTTACCAAGAGGGACAGTATGAGAGGTTAAATAGCCCTAATGTCTTTATATATGTGCAGACTACTCATTGTAGACAACCCATATACACATTTTAATAAATCCTTCCTTGGCCCACAAATGATGATATATTCTTGGAGATCTCCTTGAGTACCAGCCATGATTCCTATGCAACAGGTCATTTGGTCACAGTTCAATCCCAAGTCATGTCTTCTCCTGCCTGAACCCCATACTTTTTATCTTTAAGGCTAACCCTGCCCATCTCTAAACATAACCTTGGGCTGCAGGTCATTTGGATCCTTTACCTCATTGTCACAGTGCTTAGGGCTCCAGGCTCCTCAACCTGAACATCTAAAATTGGTTTGGGCATAATTGCAAAAATACATTTACTAATACACATAAGCAGTAAAGCAATTTTGAGATTAAGGAATAATCAATCATCTGTACCACCAATCTATATTTCTATTTATTATAGACAAGCTAACACAGAAGACAATATAGGGATAATGAGACTTCAAGCAAATCTGTGGGAATTGAGATTTTATTTGGCCATACGCACACAATATAATCTTGTACAACTTTTGGGCCGTGTGTGGGCTCTGAATTATCCCGATAATCTTGGTACCACAGGGATCGGCCGCTTAGTCAATCGGACAGGTTAGAAAATTTTGTTCAGATAAGGATAAAATCTGAGCATGTATTGTGTATCTTATGGTATCCTTGTGGGGCCTACAATGCATTTCTGGGACGTCACTTTCATACGATTGGTGTCTGACTATCAATTTACGTTCAGAACATCCTCTTTCTTTTTTTTGGTACTTCATCCAACAATTTCAATCTGAAATTGATACCCGAAAGTATTGATAGACGTACATATGAAGGATATCAGAACGTTCGTTGGAAGAAGACTAAAGTCTGAACATGTATGGCCACATGTATAGTTTAGAATTGATACTCTCCTTGTTTTTGCAGAGCAGAACATGCAGAAGAACCTCACCCAGTCCCACCCTTCCATACTTACATTGTACTTTGGGGAAATGACACAAGCAAGATATTTATACAGCGTTTTAACACTGATTGGGTTCACAGTGATTGTGCTCGCCAATGGGGCAGTGATCATTGTCATAGTGTTACACCAGACTTTGCACAAACCAATGTATATCTTCATTTCTCTTCTATGTATCAACTCTCTGTACGGCTGCTTCGCTTTCTTCCCCAGTCTGTTTGTGAACCTGCTCTCCACAACCCAAACCATTTCCTACATTGGTTGCATTACCCAAGTATTCTGCCTCCACACATATGGTGGCTGTGAGCTGTCCCTGTTGACTATCATGGCTTTGGATAGATATGTGTGCATCTGTAATCCTTTCTGGTATAACCAAATCATGTCCTTACCAACAGTCTGCAAGTTGGCCATGGCCGCCTGGCTCATTGGCATTATTCCAGTTTCAACCTTTGTCCTGATGACCATCAGACTTCCCTTGTGTGGCAATCTAATACTCAAGATCTACTGTGACAACTGGTCAGTAGTTAGACTCTCCTGCATTGATACAACCATCAACAATATTTTTGGCCTTTGTATCATTGTTGGGTTTCTTACAGTGATGCCAGCGTTTATATTGTTCTCTTACGCTGAGATCCTGAAGGTATGTATGAAGTCCTCAAAGGTATTCCAAGCCAAAGCCTGGCAGACCTGCGCTCCTCATATTATATCCGTCATAAACTTTATGGTTATAAGACTCTTTGAGTTTCTCAACAATCGCTTAAGCCTGAGCAGTTGGTCGAACAACTTGAGCATTATCATGGTAGTGCAAGCGTTTGTCCTGCAGCCAGTCCTAAATCCGCTCATTTATGGACTGAAGCTGAAAAAAATTAAGACAAAGATGATCCAGTTTTTTTTTCAGAAAACATATGGAAGTGAGCGCTGAAGGCAAATTAACTGGCCAAAAGGGATTGGTTGTTCTACAGTTCCCAGTATTGGCACAGGAGAGCACTTTATAGGTCAAGCAGTAAGTAAAGAGTTTTTATATTTCCATGTAGGTTCCACAAAGCCTCAACACTTCAGATGATGAGATCAACTGTTGAGTAGTTGACCAATAATGTTTCCATGCCATGGCCTCTGTAATATAAAGCAATTTTTGTACCTGTCTACGGCTGTGTCAGAACTCTCTGCTTAGTGCTTTATGGTTGTCTTAGTGTCCTTCTACATTAAAGATGCACTTTTCAGTCTCCTTGTTCTGTTCCACTTGCCCCATTCGGGGTTGGCATTATTGCTCACAACGCTCATTACAGGGTTTTTTTTGCAAGTTCTAGGGTGCTCTGTTCCGGTATAACTTGCCCTTACTCTGTTCCTTGCCTTGTTCCTTTTGTAGGTCACAGTTTGCACTCCTCTTCCTTATCCGATTCCTGTTCTCCACCTGATTCCTGTTGTTAGGTTGGCCTGGGGTTCTGGTCCTTGTTTTTCCTGGGCAATTTTCTTGTCATATCTCTTGTCCTGCCCTTATCTTTCCTATTTATCTCTGTTTGTCTTTTAGATCTGATACCTGATTATTGACCCTTAGTCCAGTTGACTTTGTTGATATCTATTTACACTTAACCTTAGACTGTTTGTGCATATTCTCTTACTCAGTACTGTATTTTTGTAGAAGAACATGTTTACACAAAAGGAGACAAGAAATCCCGTATTTCTTTTGATAGAGGACTCAGTGCAGCATTTCTGTGAGTGCTTATGGCTGTATTTACATAGAACATTTCGATAAAACTACTGAGTTTTTACCTTTCCTTCTCCTCGATACCATCATGCACTTAGAAATGTTGTGGTACGTTTGGGACATGCTGGGTAAGTGCTATCCAATCCTCATACAGGCAAAACAACTACAGAAATATAAAGCACTGTATCGGACCAGATAAATAAGAGGATCATGGGAATATTTAGCCATAAAAGAAGATGCAGAAGTTACTCTTCTGCTTTTTGGCCGGCCAATAAATCTGGGCAATAGAGAAAGGGGAACTCAGTGGAACCTCATTTTTACTCTTCTCATGGGACCAAGTTGGACTTGGTGTAAATTGAAGGAGAATATTAGGGATGAGCGAATCTGTCCTGTTTTGCTTCGCCATAAAATTCACGAAACGGCGAAAAATCTGCGAAATGCATTTTGTGCGTGATTTTTTTTTGTCGCCCGTGCTGTTTTGATGTGACCGTGGCCTTTTCTTTACAAGACCACGCCCAATTTGCCGTGCAACATAAAAAAATTCCACGCAACAAATTTTTCTGCTGAGAATTTTCACGGAAGTTTCACAAAACAATTCGCCAATTGCAAAATGCAGAAATTCTCTGCGAATCCATGCCTGGCGAAAAAATTTGCTCATCACTGGAGAATATATATTCCAAGAGATCTGACTGTATATTCTATTCAGATGCCCTAGCAAAGCCCAGTTCTGAGCATACAAAAACATTTTTAGGTGAAATAATCCAGAAGAAAATACAACAAAAAAAAAATTGCAGAAAATTGCAGAAAAACTTCTGAATGAGAGAAAAAATTGCTATTTTTGCTCAAATTCACACATTAAAATGTATATTCAAAATCCATTTACTAAACTGATCAAAAAAAAAATTCAAGTGACAATTTTTGGGGGGCAGTTTTATCAAAGTTTGAATTGAAGTTTCAAATTTTTTTTCGCAGTCAAAATCGTGAATTCCGGTTTCTGAAAACTCCGATTATTGAGCTTTATTAAATCCCAAACCCCTTGAAACTCAAATTGAAAAAGAAGTCAAAGGGAGATGTATTTTTATTTGAGTTTTCGAGACAATGAAGCGTAGAGCGTAATTTCCCTGCGTTCAAGCTCTTTCACGTTATTACGATATTGCAGTTTCGTACTCGGCACGACAATACGATTTTGTTGCACAAATTTTGTCGCAAAGTACGAAAAAGTCGCAAAATATACGAAAAAGTTGCAGAAAATATGCCGATCAAACGCTCGGAGCATTTGTGGTTAGTAAATGAGTGATGAACTAATGGATGGCATGGATTCACAGCGAATTTCCGCATTTTGCCATTGGCGAATTGTTTTGCGAAACTTCCGTGAAAATTCGCAGCGGAAAAATTTGTCACGCAGAATTTTTTTTGTTGCACGTAAAAGTGGGCGCGGTCACTTTCACAACAAAAACACGGGCGACAAAAAAATAGACGCGGGCGACAAAAAAAATTGTGTGACAAATGAGATTCGCAAATTTTTCAGAAATTTTATGGCGAAGCAAAACAGGACAGATTTGTTCAACTCTACCCATAACCCATAACAAACTACAAACCTATATTTTTTGTAACAAAGTAATGTAAACTTACAAAGTAAAATGATAAAACTGAGAAAACATGTGACCCTGAATCAGCCAATAAAGCAGGTGAATGATTCTCATCTCATTTGATTCCTACTGGGTGCCGGTGGGACTGATGGTCACAAGGGGCCATTCCCACACTGAGCATTCAGTTTGGCTGTGGGTGGAATCATTGCGCCTGGGGGTATTTATAGGGAGTCTGTACAACACTCCATGAGCAGCAGAACCAACCTCCCCCATGGCAGTAAGTGACTTCCCATTAATGATAGATTGTAGCACAGGGGCGAGGCCGCCATGTTTCCCACTATTTATTACCATTACTGTATTTAATTGCTGTTTATTTACCCTTGGTTCTAATGTCCATTATATACTAATTATGGGGCTTTGCTCATTTCAGAGGAACAATAACTCTAGCTGCTCCTACGAGATATAAACCTAATTGTATCAGGGCACTTGGGTACAGAGGTATCCATGGCCGTTTCGTTGATTGCCTTGAAAACCTTTTCCCAATATTTGGAGATCCTGTTAAAACCCTACGTTCATGTGTTTGTCAAAGTGCCTACAGACTTTATGCATCTCCACTATGTTGTTCCTTCTGTTTGATGCCATGGAGGTAATGGAAGACGCATTGCAATTACATGTTATAATAATCTGAAAAAAAAGAAAGTTTAATTTCTGGTGTCAATAGCTCTTTATTTCATAAAGTTTTGTCTTTATATTCTGCCCATCTATTCCCTGGATTCCTCCCAGGGCTTAGGAAGAAATGTGAGTAGCAGTTCTAATAAAGGTGATGGCCAAGGTGTCATGTTGAGTTTCTTTTGCAGATGATCCCACAGACCTACGGAGGTGTCTGCTGTGGGTTTCTGTATCTTGTGAGTGTTCTTTGATTCAGTTCTATAACATTTGCAAAGAATAGAGCTTAGGCCCAATGCTGGAGGTGGGATGGGATTACATTTTGCCACTTCCGTCTACTGAGTACCAGGTAGGATGCAGTGAAGATTGCAGATATCGGCAGGCCAGCCATAATGGGGGTCTATGGAGACCCATCAGGCCAAAGCTTTGGTGCAGTCTTAACCTGATTTTCTAACCTGGCCATTAGGTATCTGGGTAATTTCTGGCAGATATCAGTTGGGAAGGCCACCCTGAGTACCCCATATAAGGACCCATAAGCTGCCAAATCAGCAGATTTTATTGGCCCTTGTATTGGTTCTGTCTGCAAGGGGTACTCTATATTTGGTAAGATGGCCACACTGCATATCCTTCCGAACCATGATCTAGGTCTAACCCTTGAGTTGGTTTCCATATCCACTAGTAGTAAGGCAGGGAGTTAAGTAATATTTATAGTTAATTTGGTTTATTATGAGTAATGGAGGCCATACAACAACCAATAAAATCTGCTGACTTGGTGCTACAGATTGATTTGATAGATTATTGGCCATTATATGGGGTACTCAGAACAGACTTCCCAACTGATATCTTCTAGATTGGTCAGATATCTAATGGCCAGGTTAGAGCATCAGGCTAGGACTGCACCAGAGCTTTGCCTTAATGGGTCTCCCTAGGACCCCATTATGATCTGATTATTGGCCCGGGAGTCAAATAATGAAATAATCTCAGTTTGATCCAGCCTGTTGGAGGCCAAACAAGGTCACATTTTGTTGGCAATCCTGATAAAGGGACCATGTCCACTTCAAGGTTTAAGTGTCCAAATATAATTTTCCTTGAAGCTTATAGAACACATATAGGATAAATGAAAAAAACTAATCTTGTAGGAAATTATGAATAATTTATGGTGCTGATTTCATTTTGTGTTAAAAATTAATTCTATCTGTAAAAATTGCCCTTTTATTGGAGCTCCCTATAGATTTGCTGTGGTCCCTGCCAGAAGCACAGCAGGAATGGGAGAGCCAATCCCACACCTGCAGTCACACAAGCAAGGACAGGTTTCAGTTCCCTATCAAGTCAGCCTAGTTGCTGGTTGGTTCCTATCCTACAGTGCAGTGTGCTCAGTGCCGCTGCCCCCCCCTGCACAGCCAGGGAAAGGCAGCAGGAAATATGGGTAGGACTAGTAGGGTTTTTGGAGTTTTTCACACAACATGTCCCCTTTGAAATTTGGCCGAATATAGAAAACTCTTTCCTAAGCTTCAAATAGGAAATTTCTGGGACTGATATAAATTCTAATCATCATGAATTCATCAGCAAAGTATGTTGTTTTATGCATCTCTGCAGCTTTAATACATTAACATCATTGCCATTTGCAGTTAGAGTTTCCACCAGGAGCATAAGCATATTTTGGAGATAGGGGGCATCCTTGTCTAGTACCACAATGTATGTAGAAAACAAGAGAAAGCATTTTATGCTCCACAATATTTTCCATTATTTTAGGACCAATTCCAAAATTGTGAAGTCTGCCAATAAAGCCAGATGGAAAGGCAATTGATTCTTTTTGACCAGGTGGGTGTGGGATATTTCTCCAGCAGAATTACAGTACTGGTCCAGAGAAAAGAAATACTGTACTTACCAGCCTGCAAAACGATGAAATGTACTTTAATCTAGATAATAAAGCATCACCAACTCTTTGCAGTAACCTTAATTGTCAGTTCTTCCCCAAACCTTTGGATGGTCAAAGAAATGGTCATCTAATGCAACTGTGTCCTTCTGGAACCATTATTGGGCCATTTTGAAGATGAAGTAGACCCAACCAAGTAGTGTTTCTTCCATGCATGTATAATGGTGCCATTGATTATTACTTGCTTCATCTGTGATTGTACAAGGTTCAGCTTTCTATGGTGTTAATTACAGTACTCCTGAGCTCTAGACAACTGAAGCTACAATTTAAAAGTAACTTATGAAGACCTTTCCATGGTAGCCAAGGTAACTATGTATCTGAGTTCCTTTCCATGCTTTTAGAGCAATCAGTGAATAAACTGACCATGTTGAATGTGACATACTCCACTCCGGCTGTACTTAAGCTTGGCTTTGGTGAGTTGAGGTCAATGAGATATCTCTACAGCATCTTGGTCTTGGGTGGCTTTGTGATCGTGGTGACCTCAAACGTTGCAATCATTGCTGCTGTTTTGCTGAACAGAGGTCTACAGGAGTCAATGTACATTTTCATTTGCATGTTGTGTCTCAATGGACTCTATGGCAGCCTTGCATTTTTCCCAAGCCTCTTCATCAACCTGCTGTGTGAGACCCAGACTATTTCCTATACGGGGTGCTTGATACAGGCGTTCTGCCTGAACACATATACCGGGTGTGAGTTCACCATACTCACCATCATGGCTCTTGATCGTTACATCTGTATTTGCTACCCCCTGAGATATATAGCCATAATGTCCTTGCCCACTGTTCTGAGATTGATTATTGCTGCCTGGCTGACTGCCATCCTGCCATTTACGGTACATTATATACTGACTCTACGGCTTCCCTTGTGCGACTCAACTATAGTGAAGATCTACTGTGACAACTGGTCGGTAGTGAGACTTTCCTGCATCGATACAAGCTGGAACCAAATCTCGGGATTAATCCTCACCATGGGTTTCCTTGTGGTGATGCCGGCACTGATTTTCTTCTCTTATGCCATGATTCTATGGGCCTGCACAAAGTCCTCCAAGCAGATTAGAACAAAGGCCTTACAGACCTGCGTGCCTCACTTGATCACCATCACTAATTTTATTGCTGATCGGCTCTTTGAGGTTATTCTCCATCGTATCACACTCAACAATATCCCTTATTCACTGATGATATTCATCTCTGTCTATGTCTATGTGGTCCCCCCTCTGCTGAACCCCCTGATTTATGGACTGAAATTAAAGGATATAAGAGTGAAGATTGTTCAGCTCATTTGCAACCAATGAATATCCTAAGTTGGCCATACACCTTAAGACCTATACAGGGTCAGACTGGGACCCCAGGGGCCCACCAGGGGTCCCCAACCTTTCTTACTTGTGAGCCTCAGTCAAATGTAAAAAGACTTGGAGAGCAACACAAGCACCATAAAAGTTCATGGAGGAGCCAAATAAGGGCTGTGATTGGCTATTAGGCAGCCTCTAGGCACCCTATCAGCTTACAGGGGGCTTTATTTAGTATTAAATCTTGTTTTTATTCAACCAAAATTTAAAAAAATATTCAAAAATAACTCCCTGGTTTGGGGGTACTGAGAGCAACACCCAAGGGGTTGGTGAGCAACATGTTGCCCCATAGCTACTGGTTGGGGATCACTGCCTTAGACCCTAGGCCCACTCCCTAAATTATTTTTCCTCCTTTCCTCACCCAACCTCTTTATTCTCCAAGTCTTTTTTTATTTACATGCTAGCATCTATTCTTCCATCTATTTCTCCTCTTTCTTCCCATTCAGAAATAGGGAATAGCCATGAAGTAGGCCAAATGGTCGGGAGCAGGTATTTCTCCCCTTTGTTCCCATTCAAAACTAGGGAATGACCATGAAGTAGGCCAAATGGTCAGGAGCAGAAGGGCTAGCATCTATTTCTCCTCTTTGTTCCCATTCAAAAATAGGGAATGACCATGAAGTAGGCCAAATGGTCAATAGCAGAAGGGCTAGCATCTATTTCTCCCCTTTGTTCCCATTCAAAAATAGGGAATGACCATGAAGTAAGCCAAATGGTCGGGAGCAGAAGGGCTAGCATCTATTTCTCCCCTTTGTTCCCATTCAAAAATAGGGAATGACCATGAAGTAGGCCAAATGGTCAATAGCAGAAGGGCTAGCATCTATTTCTCCCCTTTGTTCCCATTCAGAAATAGGGAATGACCATGAAGTAGGCCAAATGGTCGGGAGCAGAAGGGCTAGCATCTATTTCTCCCCTTTGTTCCCATTCAAAAATAGGGAATGACCATGAAGTAGGCCAAATGGTCAATAGTAGAAGGGCTAGCATCTATTTCTCCCCTTTGTTCCCATTCAGAAATAGGGAATGACCATGAAGTAGGCCAAATGGTCAGGAGCAGAAGGGCTAGCATCTATTTCTCCCCTTTGTTCCCATTCAGAAATAGGGAATGACCATGAAGTAGGCCAAATGGCCAGGAGCAGAAGGGCTGGCATCTATTTCTCCCCTTTGTTCCCATTCAGAAATAGGGAATGGCCATGAAGTAGGCCAAATGGTCAGGAGCAGGAGGGCTAGCATCTATTTCTCCCCTTTGTTCCCATTCAAAAATAGGGAATGACCATGAAGTAGGCCAAATGGTTGGGAGCAGAAGGGCTAGCATCTATTTCTCCCCTTTGTTCCCATTCAAAAATAGGGAATGACCATGACGTAGGCCAAATGGCCAGGAGCAGAAGGGCTAGCATCTATTTCTCCCCTTTGTTCCCATTCAAAAATAGGGAATGACCATGAAGTAGGCCAAATGGTTGGGAGCAGAAGGGCTGGCATCTATTTCTCCCCTTTGTTCCCATTCAGAAATAGGGAATGAGGGAATGGCCATGAAGTAGGCCAAATGGTCAGGAGCAGGAGGGCTAGCATCTATTTCTCCCCTTTGTTCCCATTCAAAAATAGGGAATGACCATGAAGTAGGCCAAATGGTTGGGAGCAGAAGGGCTAGCATCTATTTCTCCCCTTTGTTCCCATTCAAAAATAGGGAATGACCATGACGTAGGCCAAATGGCCAGGAGCAGAAGGGCTAGCATCTATTTCTCCCCTTTGTTCCCATTCAAAAATAGGGAATGACCATGAAGTAGGCCAAATGGTTGGGAGCAGAAGGGCTAGCATCTATTTCTCCCCTTTGTTCCCATTCAAAAATAGGGAATGACCATGACGTAGGCCAAATGGCCAGGAACAGAAGGGCTAGCATATATTTCTCCCCTTTGTTCCCATTCAGAAATAGGGAATGACCATGAAGTAGGCCAAATGGTCAGGAGCAGAAGGGCTAGCATCAATTTCTCCCCTTTGTTCCCATTCAGAAATAGGGAATGGCCATGAAGTAGGCCAAATGGTCAGGAGCAGAAGGGCTAGCATCTATTGCTCCCCTTTGTTCCCATTCAGAAATAGGGAATGGCCATGAAGTAGGCCAAATGGTCAGGAGCAGAAGGGCTAGCATCAATTTCTCCCCTTTGTTCCCATTCAGAAATAGGGAATGACCATGAAGTAGGCCAAATGGTCAGGAGCAGAAGGGCTAGCATCAATTTCTCCCCTTTGTTCCCATTCAGAAATAGGGAATGACCATGAAGTAGGCCAAATGGTCAGGAGCAGAAGGGCTAGCATCTATTTCTCCCCTTTGTTCTTATTCAGAAATAGGGAATGACCATGAAGTAGGCCAAATGGCCAGGAGCAGAAGGGCTAGCATCAATTTCTCCCCTTTGTTCCCATTCAGAAATAGGGAATGACCATGAAGTAGGCCAAATGGCCAGGAGCAGAAGGGCTAGCATCAATTTCTCCCCTTTGTTCCCATTCAGAAATAGGGAATGACCATGAAGTAGGCCAAATGGCCAGGAGCAGAAGGGCTAGCATCTATTTCTCCCCTTTGTTCCCATTCAGAAATAGGGAATGACCATGAAGTAGGCCAAATGGCCAGGAGCAGAAGGGCTAGCATCTATTTCTCCCCTTTGTTCCCATTCAGAAATAGGGAATGACCATGAAGTAGGCCAAATGGCCAGGAGCAGAAGGGCTAGCATCTATTTCTCCCCTTTGTTCCCATTCAGAAATAGGGAATGACCATGAAGTAGGCCAAATGGTCAGGAGCAGAAGGGCTAGCATCAATTTCTCCCCTTTGTTCCCATTCAGAAATAGGGAATGACCATGAAGTAGGCCAAATGGCCAGGAGCAGAAGGGCTAGCATCAATTTCTCCCCTTTGTTCCCATTCAGAAATAGGGAATGACCATGAAGTAGGCCAAATGGCCAGGAGCAGAAGGGCTAGCATCTATTTCTCCCCTTTGTTCCCATTCAAAAATAGGAAATGACCATGAAGTAGGCCAAATGGTCAGGAGCAGGAGGGCTAGCATCTATTTCTCCCCTTTGTTCCTATTCAGAAATAGGGAATGACTAAGAAGGAACAGGAGGGGTGGAGCAGGAGGGCCCACTGACACCTGGGCCCACTGGGAGTTTTCCTGGTATCCTGGTGGGCCAGTCTGACACTGGACCTATATTCCGTGCGTGTAGGGTGGGACACGAAGCAACCGCTGGACAGAATGGAAAATTTTTATTGGGCACCATCATGACTTTTGATCATTGTGTCTGTATTTGTCACCCCCCTAACATAGTACAATCCAGCCTTATCGGCAAAACGTTAACCCTGAATTGTCAGATAGGGGTAGAATTCTTTTGTTTCTCTCCTCCTATATGATGATTTAGATGCTCGTAATGTCAGTAGGGAAAATGAATGATCTTCCCGTGAGCAATGGTGGTAAACGTCTATGGCCACCTTTAGTCTAGAACTGGATGGAGCAATATTTATCAAGGTATTATGATATGGAATGGCCAGTATATGCACTCAATGAGGCAAAGGGCTTAGGGGGTCTATACCTGCTGTACCCTTTATATCCATCCAGCAGGGCCAGTTACACCCTGATCTGCCCATTTCCCACACCCTTCATGCACATTTATTATACCACTTACCCCCGTTTACATGACCCCTGGTACTGGTACTGGGCTGATACAGTCCTAGAGCCAAGGTGCAGCTATAGGTGGCCATACACAGTGCAATCCGCTCATTTGATCCACTCATTTGGGTGGTTCAAACCAGGGCCGGGCCAAGGTATTTTGGCACCCTAGGCAAGGGCTTCAATCAGCGCCCCCCCCTGCATTACAATATCCCTCATATTGCCCCCCCCATCTGTACCTGTGCCAGCAGCAGCCAACCCCTCATATTGCCCCCCCATCTGTACCTGTGCCAGCAGCAGCCAACCCCTCATATTGCCCCCCCATCTGTACCTGTGCCAGCAGCAGCCAACCCCTCATATTGCCCCCCCATCTGTACCTGTGCCAGCAGCCCAGCCAACCCCTCATATTGCCCCCCATCTGTACCTGTGCCAGCAGCAGCCCAGCCAACCCCTCATATTGCCCCCCCATCTGTACCTGTGCCAGCAGCCCAGCCACCCCTCATATTGCCCCCCCCATCTGTACCTGTGCCAGCAGCCCAGCCAACCCCTCATATTGCCCCCCCCATCTGTACCTGTGCCAGCAGCCCAGCCAACCCCTCATATTGCCCCCCCCATCTGTACCTGTGCCAGCAGCAGCCAACCCCTCATATTGCCCCCCCATCTGTACCTGTGCCAGCAGCCCAGCCAACCCCTCATATTGCCCCCCCATCTGTACCTGTGCCAGCAGCCCAGCCAACCCCTCATATTGCCCCCCATCTGTACCTATGCCAGCAGCCCAGCCAACCCCTCATATTGCCCCCCCATCTGTACCTGTGCCAGCAGCCCAGCCAACCCCTCATATTGCCCCCCCATCTGTACCTGTGCCAGCAGCCCAGCCAACCCCTCATATTGCCCCCCCATCTGTACCTGTGCCAGCAGCCCAGCCAACCCCTCATATTGCCCCCCCATCTGTACCTGTGCCAGCAGCCCAGCCAACCCCTCATATTGCCCCCCATCTGTACCTGTGCCAGCAGCCCAGCCAACCCCTCATATTGCCCCCCCATCTGTACCTGTGCCAGCAGCCAGCCAACCCCTCATATTGCCCCCCATCTGTACCTGTGCCAGCAGCAGCCAACCCCTCATATTGCCCCCCCATCTGTACCTGTGCCAGCAGCCAGCCAACCCCTCATATTGCCCCCCCCATCTGTACCTGTGCCAGCAGCCCAGCCAACCCCTCATATTGCCCCCCCATCTGTACCTGTGCCAGCAGCCCAGCCAACCCCTCATATTGCCCCCCCATCTGTACCTGTGCCAGCAGCCCAGCCAACCCCTCATATTGCCCCCCATCTGTACCTGTGCCAGCAGCCCAGCCAACCCCTCATATTGCCCCCCATCTGTACCTGTGCCAGCAGCCCAGCCAACCCCTCATATTGCCCCCCATCTGTACCTGTGCCAGCAGCAGCCCCCACCCTCATATTGCCCCCCCCATCTGTACCTTGTGCAGCAGCAGCCAACCCCTCATATGCCCCCCCCATCTGTACCTGTGCGCAGCAGCAGCCAACCCTCATATTGCCCCCCCATCTGTACCTGTGCCAGCAGCAGCCAACCCCTCATATTGCCCCCCCATCTGTACCTGTGCCAGCAGCAGCCAACCCCCTCATATTGCCCCCCCATCTGTACCTGTGCCAGCAGCAGCCAACCCTCATATTGCCCCCCCATCTGTAACCTGTGCCAGCAGCAGCCAACCCCCTCATATTGCCCCCCCATCTGTACCTGTGCCAGCAGCCCAGCCAACCCCTCAATATTGCCCCCATCTGTACCTGTGCCAGCAGCCCAGCCAACCCCTCATATTGCCCCCCCATCTGTACCTGTGCCAGCAGCCCAGCCAACCCCTCATATTGCCCCCCCATCTGTACCTGTGCCAGCAGCCCAGCCAACCCCTCATATTGCCCCCCCATCTGTACCTGTGCCAGCAGCCCAGCCAACCCCTCATATTGCCCCCCATCTGTACCTGTGCCAGCAGCCCAGCCAACCCCTCATATTGCCCCCCCATCTGTACCTGTGCCAGCAGCCCAGCCAACCCCTCATATTGCCCCCCATCTGTACCTGTGCCAGCAGCCCAGCCAACCCCTCATATTGCCCCCCATCTGTACCTGTGCCAGCAGCCCAGCCAACCCCTCATATTGCCCCCCATCTGTACCTGTGCCAGCAGCCCAGCCAACCCCTCATATTGCCCCCCCATCTGTACCTGTGCCAGCAGCCCAGCCAACCCCTCATATTGCCCCCCCATCTGTACCTGTGCCAGCAGCCCAGCCAACCCCTCATATTGCCCCCCATCTGTACCTGTGCCAGCAGCCCAGCCAACCCCTCATATTGCCCCCCATCTGTACCTGTGCCAGCAGCAGCCCAGCCAACCCCTCATATTGCCCCCCATCTGTACCTGTGCCAGCAGCCCAGCCAACCCCTCATATTGCCCCCCCATCTGTACCTGTGCCAGCAGCCCAGCCAACCCCTCATATTGCCCCCCATCTGTACCTGTGCCAGCAGCCCAGCCAACCCCTCATATTGCCCCCCATCTGTACCTGTGCCAGCAGCAGCCCAGCCAACCCCTCATATTGCCCCCCCATCTGTACCTGTGCCAGCAGCCCAGCCAACCCCTCATATTGCCCCCCCATCTGTACCTGTGCCAGCAGCCCAGCCCCCCTCATATTGCCCTCCCATCTGTACCTGTGCCAGCAGCCCAGCCAACCCCTCATATTGCCCCCCCATCTGTACCTGTGCCAGCAGCCCAGCCCCCCTCATATTGCCCCCCCATCTGTACCTGTGCCAGCAGCCCAGCCAACCCCTCATATTGCCCCCCCATCTGTACCTGTGCCAGCAGCCCAGCCAACCGCTCATATTGCCCCCCCATCTGTACCTGTGCCAGCAGCAGCCCAGCCAACCCCTCATATTGCCCCCCCATCTGTACCTGTGCCAGCAGCCCAGCCACCCCCTCATATTGCCCCCCATCTGTACCTGTGCCAGCAGCCCAGCCAACCCCTCATATTGCCCCCCCATCTGTACCTGTGCCAGCAGCCCAGCCAACCCCTCATATTGCCCCCCCATCTGTACCTGTGCCAGCAGCCCAAATCTGTACCTGTGCCAGCAGCAGCAGCTTTTAAGAATTGTCAGTGAACTCCCAGGTCCTAGACAGCAGTCCTGCTCATTCAGGCCTCTACGTTTTCACAGCACAACCACCACCCACCGCCGCTCCCCTGCGCCTTCTGTTCCTCTGGCTGCCTTGATTTCGAATGACGCGCTTGCGTATGGGTGTGCGCGCCACTTCCTAATACGCATGTGCAGGCATACGGAGGTAAGCGGCGCTGCAGGGAGCTGTGGGGCGGTGTGCTCCTGGGTCCCAAAAGTAAAATAAAAACTCATCATGCCAGAGGGGGCTTGGGGCGGCGGTTTTATTAAAGAAAAGGTGGGTTAATAAAATACTACCAAAAAAATTTAAAAAAAAAAAAAATCTTTCCCCTTCAATATGCGCCCCCCCAGTGATTGCGCCCTAGGCAGGCGCCTACTCTGCCTACCCTTAGTTCCAGCCCTGGTTCAAACGTTTGGCCCTGGGGCCGCCGGACAGAGAACCACATCAACGAGCCAATGGGAAAATCCAGTGGGAAAATCAAACCTGCCCAATCAATATCTGGATAATATTAGTCTGAAGGACCTGAATCGGCAGCTGAAATCTGCCCCTGTATGGCCACCTTAAGTCTGAAGGGGCTGAATCGGCAGCTGAAATCTGCCCCTGTATGGCCACCTTAAGTCTGAAGGGGCTGAATCGGCAGCTGAAATCTGCCCCTGTATGGCCACCTTAAGTCTGAAGGGGCTGAATCAGCCATAAATATTGCCCTGTGTTGTATGTTTTTTATTTTGTAAACTTGTGACTAGCAATTTATGGGCAAATTTGCGGCCCCCAGGCCAATGAATGAATCAGACAGGGGACACATACAGTCCAACCACGTTGTGATTTACCACATTAACCTCTTGGCTATAGAGACCCCCCATTGTTACCCCATACTAGAGCCAATAAACTACAGATTTAGTCAGGAGGGGCAAACGTGGCAGCCAATACTGGTTTGGGTATAATTAAGTGAATTAAATGGTATTTGTGGAGTAACCAGGCATGTAAGGGAGGGATAGACCAACATGTTTGGTTAGATGTGAAGCCTAACTTGCTTTTGTATTGGACAGTAGGACTTCCAACGGCATCAGGTTAAAACAATATGTTTCATGGATTATTTTTCATCAATTCCTTCATTCCATTTGCATCAGGGATCACGATTCAGGTGGGCGTTAGTGCTCGGTGCTGCAGCTGGGTTGCAGTGAGCTCTAACACAGAATGGTGTTTGACTACTAAAAGCAGTTGGCGGTCACGTCAAATTAGGCACGGTCGCTTCCAAAAAAGGGCGCGGTCACGTAAAAAAACACAGGTGACAAAAAAAAATCGCCTGCCAAATGAGTTTTGCGCTAAATTTTTGTCGTTTCGCGAATCTTCTTGCGGTTTTGCGAATTTTATGGTGAAGCGAAATGGGACACATTCGCCCATCCCTAGTCACGATATTATCATTAACAGTACGAAAAGTTCTAAACTTTAGAAGAAATATGATTTCTAATCGTGGCTATCGTGCTTTAATGAATGGGCCCCTAAGCCTCAGAGGCAGGTCGGTTGGTTGACGAGAGCAGGGAAACTGCAGGAATTGTGTCTGGGGAACCGGCTAATGAAGGCTTCCTTTATTAGGGATGTAGCGAACATCGCCAAAAATGTTCGCGAACCCGTTCGCGGACTTTCGCCAAAACTCGTGAATATTCGCGAACTTTGCGAACCCCATAGACTTCAATGGGAAGGCGAACTTTAAAACCTAGAAAAGCCATTTCTGGCCAGAAAACTGATTTTAAAGTTGTTTAAAGGGTGCCACAACCTGGGCAGTGACATGCAGGAGGGGGATCAAGGGCAAAACTTTCTCTGAAAAATACTTTGTAAAAAAAACCGCCAAAAAAAACCGCCAAAAAAAACCACAAAAAAAACCGCAAGCTATTCCTATGTATACGCAAAGGTGAAAAACCGAAGCGAAAAAACGCGGCGGAAAAAACCGCGGCGAAAAAACGTGGCGCAAAAAAACCCGCGGCGAACCAAAAATGGCGAACATCACCAAAAGTTCGAGAATTTGCGGACTTGCGAACACCCGATGTTCGAGCGAATTAGTTCGCCGGCGAACAGTTCGCTACATCTCTATCCTTTATACCAGACCCAATTCTATTACTATCGCTGGACGGGTGATCCAGTCAGGAAGAAATGATTCAAACAAAATGCATCAAAAATCCCACTTTAGCAGTTCTGAAATTAACCAAAAACACAGGAGATTTTGAGGAAAGCTGGCTAAAGGTCCCCATACACGGGCCAATTGTAGATTTGGCAGCTTATTGGCCCATGTAGGGGCAGAAACGATGGCCATGCCCAACCGATATCTAGCCTGAAATTGGGCAGATATCAATCGGGCAGGTTAAAAAATTTAGTCGGATCGGGGCATCGGCTTGTTGATGTGGTCCCTGAACCAACTGCGCCTATTCCGGAGCTCTAATTCGACCAAATTAGCCTAAATTCACCCGATATCACCCACCTGTGAAGAAGATTCACACACTTGGCGACCTTCACGTGTATGGGGACCTTAATTCTTCCATCAACCATTCAGGGGCCAAAGTGTAAATATGTTCCAAAAAGAAACAAATAATATTTTTGTTACTGGAAGCCTATCAAGTAAAGTAAACACATAGTTATGAGTGTGTATGTGCCCAGTACCCAACATAACCAACCCAGGTGCATTGCAGTAAATCAGCATTTTACCCCCAGGGGAATATATCCCATAATGTATCATCCCCATGCAGATCGGAATTATACGCTCTCAGCAGTTATTTGGCTGAAACTTTCCATCGCTGCGTAACTGTCCCATTCCCTCCTGTGATTTGGAAATGATATAAATACTCTCTGGATAAACACAGGCGAGAGCGCAGCCCGGTCTGCCTGCAGTCTCACACAGTGAGTATGTCTACTTTATCCAACGCCCAACGAGAGAGAGGGATTTAATCAAATTCAATTTCCTTTTTTTTTTTTAAAAATCTAATTTTCTACAGATTATGGTTATTGCAAAAATAATTGAAACGATCATTATTTATAGGTAGGGACCATCCCATGGAGAGGTTTTTTTGTAGTTGTTTTGCTGATCATCCAATCAGGTTTTAGGGTACAGGTAGACAAAATGATGGAACCTACAACCCCACCCTTGTTACTCTTGACTTGTTGGTCTTGTCTGATCCTAATATTCAGACAAATTGGTTCTTTCTATAGAAACCACTGCCTCTGTGTCAGTTTCAATTTTTTGCACCCCGAGGGCATCGAGATACAGCATTAAACTAAATTTGCTAAACTTTAAAATCAATACTATCCCTATTGTGGCACCCACATATCTAGGGGGGTGATTTATCAACAGTTGAGTTGAATTTTATTCTCGATTCCAGTTTTTTTGCATTTAAAGAATTCGAATTCAAGTCATGGTTTGAAAACTCAAATGTCTGGTATTTATTAAGAGGAAAGAACCTGAAACCTCGAATGTAAAAATTTGCCATGTTAAAGCTTGCGAGTTTGCGAGTCAGTGGGAGGTGCCGTAGGCAAAGTCAAGCCATATTCTTAAACTGAAATTTTTGGAGTTTTTCCAGCTTTTAAACTCAAAAAATTGGAGATATTTGAGTTTTTTATTCAATTAATTTTCTTTTTAATAAATAAGCGACCATTCCATATGTCAGTTTAGTCGATTTAGAAAAACAAACTCAAACTTGAAAATGGATAAATAAGCCCCTTAGTGTCATATAATTGGTCAAAATTGCACCATACTCTCCCTATGTAAGATAACACAAGATGGCTGCCATAGCGCTGGGAAGCATTGGCCATGTTTTTTGCATCTGTAATTTGGTCAGTACCTTTCTTGTTTTTGAATATTTTTTGTTTCTGTAGGAACCAAAATCGCCAATAATGCAAAATTCCTCAGACCCCCACCCAGCATTTTTCACCCTGGGATACGGGCAGCTTACATCCATACGGTACTTCTACTGCCTATTGGTGTCGGTGGGATTCTTGCTGAACGTCGTGCCCAATAGTCTCATCGTCGTCGCTGTGATTATACACAAAACATTACAAGAACCGGTTTATATATTTATTAGCGCTTTGTGCTTTAATGGAATGCTTGAAAGTGTTTACTTTTACCCCGGTATTTTTGTCACTTTGCTCTACAAAGTCCAGACAATCTCCTACTCGTTTTGCTTGCTGCAAACATTTCTAGTACATCTCTATGGCTGCTTTGAGTTGACGACACTAACGGCGATGGCGTATGACCGCTACGTGTGCATCTGTAACCCTCTGAGATACAACACCATCATGTCCCACTCAACTGTGTACAAGATACTCGCGGGCAGTTGGACTTATTCCATTGTAGCCTTTGGTACTCAAATGCTGTTGACCTATAGACTCCCTTTGTGCGGATCAGAAATATTAAAGATCTACTGTGACAACTGGTCAATAGTCAGACTTTCTTGCATTGACACCTCCATCAATAACATCTATGGACTTTTTATTGTCTCCACTTATATCGGTATGCTTCTAATTTTAATAATGTACTCCTATATAGAGATACTCAAGGTTTGTGCACGATCTTCTCAAGCTGTCATTGCTAAAGCCCTACAGACCTGCACTCCCCAGCTCATAACCACCATCAATTTAATGACTGCTGCATGTTTTGATATATTCCTCTATAGATATATCCCTACTATTGTTCCTTATGAGTTCCGTCTCTTTATATCATTGGAATATCTTGTGGTGTCTCCCATTCTAAATGCTTTTGTTTACGGGCTAAAAATGTCAGAGTTGAAAGCAAAGATATTCAAGACATTCAACATGAAAACAACTCCAGGGAACACTTTAAAGGAGAACTAAACCCAAACATTGAATATCATTAAAAATGTCATATTTTAATATTTTAGGAGGGTCAGTGGCACTGCACATGCTCAGTTGGCTGAATGCTCTTAGAAGTGGTTTGACAATTGGATTTGGTAGGTTTTTTTTCTCTTCTGTAAAGAATTCTCCATAGACTGCAAAAGAAACGCACAGGTAATGGTAAGTATAGGTGTTTTTGTTACACACGGATTCATGGAGAAATTCTGCATCAACCTGCATAAAAAAAATTGCCCTAACAAAAAAAATTGCAGAGAAAAATAGCACAATGACATTAATACATTTGGAGTGAGAAAAAAGAAAAAAAAAGTTACACGAGAGAAAATAATTGTCCCACTTAATAAAAATTTGTCACCTAAAAAGTTGCGTCGTAGTTGGGAGAAAAGAAAAAAAAGTGTAAGAAAAAGTTGTCGCCCGAAATATAAAATTGACGCCCATAGACTTCAACGCATTTTACCTTTATTTCACCATTTTGCTATTTTTTTCAGCAAAACAAAGATTCACTCATTACTATTCATAAGGGGCAATGGTAGGGTTAATATACCCTTTAAGTGCCAGCCCAATTTTGCATTTCAGTTCCCCCCCGTGCCAGACGGTTTTTTGGCATTTTGTACTCATTCACTTTAACAATCTCTTTTGGAAGGAAAACTTCTATTAAACTAAAGAAATGATATATTGTTTTTTTTGTTGCTAACTGGGCTTCGACATAAACACTGAATTTCGTAACTTTTCTGGAGATATGATGTGTATTTTGGGTAAAATATGTAAAAATAAACTAAAATTCTGAAAATGTTCTGTATATTTTGAATTTTTTCCATAGAAAAGTTACACATTTTTTGTTGTTTGTAAAAGCCCTGATACTTACAAGTCCAATGATACCAAATATGTGGGGGTACCCCACTGTTCCTTACAGAAGTGACCCCCAAACTAAAGCGGCGCTTTGTAGAATTTTAAATCATAATAAAGTGGAAAAGCACTTAAAAAAGTTGATGCAATAACTTACATAAATCTAAAATATTCTCTTGTGTTTGGTATTTTTAGAAACAACAGACATTCGGGTTTCTAGGTGCAATCTAATTTTCACTCAAAAGCCAAATATTTTTTTATCAGTGCATCATGAAATTTGGAGCTTTTTTTATTTGCATTTTTTTTCTTAACTTGGACACACGATCAAATGTGAATTTAAGTAAAAAACAATCTCATAAAAATTTTCAAACCAAGACAAATTTCTCCCCCTGAATAAAACAATACCCAGTATGTATGGGTGCAGAGAAAGACATGGCCACCAAATGCCCCAAAACAGGGGCAATGCATAAGGGCAATTTCAGTTGAAAATTTGGGGGCTGCGCTCTATGTGCACTACCTGCAGTTTTTTAGTCTAAACACCCCCATACCTGTGAAATAACCCCCATAAATGTTATATTTCCTAAAAGTGCACACCTTTAGCTATTCAGGGATGCCACTCTTATTTTTTTATATGGAGAATTGTGGCGGCAGTCCCTCGCAGAAGTCAGCGCTTTGGTCTGAAATCAAGGAGAAAATAGATACAAAGCTAAATTTCTCCCCAAAATCTCCATGGAAATTTCAGTTGAAAATTTGGGGGCAACTACCAAAAACTTGCTAAATATCAATGTGCAAGTTCCCCTGAATAAAACGATACCCCATATGTATGGGTGCACATAAAGGGACGGCCACCAAATGCCCCAAAACAGGGGCAATGCATAAGGGCAATTTCAGTTGAAAGTTTGGGGGCTGCGCTCTATGTGCACTACCTGCAGTTTTTTAGTCTAAACACCCCCATAACTGTGAAATAACCCCCATAAACTCTATATTTCCTAAAAGAGCACATCATTAGCTATTCAGGGATGCCACTCTTATTTTTCTACATGGAGAACTGTAGCCACAGCCCCTCGCAGAAGTCAGTGCTTTGGTCTGAAATCAAGGAAAAACAGATTCAAAGCTAGATTTCTCCCAAAAATCTCCATGGCAACTACCAAAAACTTGCTTAATATCGATCTGCAAGTTCCCCTGAATAAAACGATACCCCATATGTATGGGTGCACAGAAATATGTGGCCACCAAATGCCCCAAAACAGGGGCAATGTATAAGGGCAATTTCAGTTGAAAATTTGGGGGCTGCGCTCTATGTGCGCTACCTGCAGTTTTTTAGTCTAAACACCCCCATACCTGTGAAATAACCCCCATAAACTCTATATTACCTAAAAGAGCACACCTTTAGCTATTCAGGGATGCCACTCTTATTTTTATACATGGAGAACTGTAGCCACAGCCCCTCGCAGAAGTCAGAGCTTTGGTCTGAAATCGAGGTGAAAACAAATACAAAGCTAAATTTCTCCCCAAAATCTCCATGGCAACTACCAAAAACTTGCAAAATATCAATCTGCAAGTCACCCAGCGCCTCCGTTCCCTATACCAACAGCCCAATACAAGTGCTACCCATAACCAGAGAAACACTGTAACTAGCCTAAAGCACCATAGCTCAAATGGTGAATTCAAGTCCTTTCATAGTGTAGCACAGTATGATACACCTCACAATATGGTTGGAAACACAAAGCAGGCTTGCTGGGGCACTTGGGACAATAATACCGGACATCTCGCCTAACACCCTTGGAACCCTTACAAGCTCTCTGGGGATATATTTTATTAGGTGTTGGTGGAATTTGTGCAATGAAATGCTCACCCACCATTTGGGCAACACTGTCATTACCCGACATGTCCGGAACCTTCTCTACATCACCAAATAACAAGGCAGGGAGCAGCCGTAGCAGATAATTGTAATAAGACAATCTGGGACCTGGTACGGTTGCCTTCTAAATGACATTAGAATTATAAAGGGCCATTTGGATCACTTCAATTGCAGCTTTTTTCTACCAGACCCTGGGTTCTCATAATAATAACAGGGGCTTTGTTTTTGACGGCCTACCGCCACTTCTGTATTGGACAATTACAGTCTCATTGTGAATAGTAATAAGCATAGAAACTAGTGATGAGTGAATCTGTCCCGTTTCGCTTCGCCGAAAAATTAGCAAATCTTAAAAAAGATCCGCAAACTGGCAAAAAATTAGTGAAACGGCGAAAATGTCGTGCAGCAAAAAAAATTGTCATCCGCGACTATTCTTTTGTCGCTCACGGCTATTATTTTGTTGCCTGCGGCTATTATTTTGTCGCACGGCTATTCTTTTGTTGCCCACGGCTATTATTTTGTCGCCCGTGGCTATTATTTTGTCGCCCGTAGCTATTATTTTGTCGCACGGCTATTCTTTTGTCGCCCACGGCTATTATTTTGTCGCACGGCTATTATTCTGTTGCCCGCGGCTATTATTTAGTCACACGGCTATTGTTTTGTCATCCGCAGCTATTATTTTGTCGCACGGCTATTCTTTTGTTGCCCACGGCTATTATTTTGTCGCCCGTGGCTATTATTTTGTCGCCCGCAGCTATTATTTTGTCGCACGGCTATTCTTTTGTCGCCCACGGCTATTATTTTGTCGCACGGCTATTATTCTGTTGCCCGCGGCTTTTATTTAGTCACACGGCTATTGTTTTGTCATCCGCAGCTATTATTTCGGCCCGTGGCTATTCTTTTAATGCCCGCGACTATTCTTTTTTGACGCCGGCGGCAATTTTTGGACGTGCGGCGAATTTTTCCGCGGCAAATTTTTCCATCCATTTCGCAAACAATCCACCAATGGCAAAACGTGGAAATTCGCCACGAATCCATGCCTGCCGAAACATTTCGATCATCACTAATAGAAACAACTTTGGTGTCTGAATACTTTACAGCCAAGAGCTCATCTCTTCTTAGCGTATTTACTTCTCCACCATTCATTTTCTTATTTAGTTATTCCCTGGGCAGTCCTTTGTCCTTATGGTTGACTGTGCCACAGACTGGGGTGTCCAAAGTATATTGGGTTCTAAATAAAGGGATGCTTGTATAAAAGTTATCCAAACGGTGGAACAACAAACTGCGGTCAGATAAAAGTTACAATGTTTCATCTAAAATAGGGTTTATATTAATATTATTAACATGTATTGTTAAAGCATCAGCATATTCGGCAGCGCTTTACCGTATAAGGGCCTGTTCCTCAAATAACATACAATTATTGATTAATACAAGAGGTAAGGAAGGCCTTGCTCGATCAATTTCTTGTTCCGTGTCACATTTTTCCATGGTGTATTTTTTTGCCTGTTTTGAGAACAAAAAAATGACACGTGGAAATTAGCTGCCAATAGTGATGAGCGAATCTGTCCCGTTTCGCCGTAAAATTCGCAAATCTCTCAAAAGATTTGCGAAATGGTGGAAATTCACGAAACAGCGTAGATGTTGCGAGTCAACTATTCTTTTGTCGCGTAGCTATTCTTTTGTTGCCCGTGGCTTTTCATTCGTCGTGCGCTATTCTTTTGTTGCCCGCCACTATTATTTTGTCGCCCGTGGCTATTCTTTTGTCACCCGCGGCTATTCTTTTGTCGCCCGTGGCTATTCTTTCTTCGTGCAGCTATTATTTTGTCACCCGCGGCTATCCTTTTGTCACGTGGCTATTCTTTTCTGCGTGGCTATATTTTCGTTGCCCGCGGCTTTTCTTTTGTCGCGCGGCTATTCTTTTGTCGCCCGCGGCTATTATTTTGTCGCCCATGGCTATTCTTTTGTCGCCCGCGGCTATTATTTTGTCGCCCATGGCTATTCTTTCGTCGCGCAGCTATTATTTTGGTATCCGCGGCTATTCTTTTGTCACATGGCTATTCTTTTGTCGCCTGCGGCTATTCTTTTGTCACGCGGCAAATTTTCCCGTAGCAAATTTTTTCATACGTTTCGCAAAACAATCCGACAATGGCAAAATGCGGAAATTTGCCGCAAATCCTTGCCTGGTGAAACATTTCGCACATCACTAGCTCTGAATCCATCCAAAAAAAAAAATCCGATCCAAAATTTCACCCAACACTAATTATAATAAAGCAAATTGGACCTGAGTGCATATGTGCCCAGTACCCAACATAATCAAACCAAGTGCATTGCAGTAAATCAGCATTTTGCTCCCAGGAGAATATATCCCATAATGTATCATCTCCATGCAGATCGGAATTATACGCTCTCAGCAGTTATTTGGCTGAAACTTTCCATCACTGCGTAACTGTCCCATTCCCTCCTGTGATTTAGAAATGGTATAAATACTCTCTGGATAAACACAGGCGAGAGCGCAGCCCGGTCTGCCTGCAGTCTCACACAGTGAGTATGTCTACTTTATCCAACACCCAACGAGAGAGAGGGATTCAATGATAATCGAATACAATTTCCTTTTTTAAATAAATCTCATTTTCTACAGATTATGGTTATTGCTAAATTAATTTACATTGAAACAATTATTATATATAGGTAGGGACCATCCCACGGAGAGGTTTTTTTTGTAGTTGTTTTGATCATCCAATCAGGTTTTAGGGTACAGGTAGACAAAATGATGGAACCTACAACCCCACCCTTGTTACACTTGACTTGCTGGTCTTATTTGAATCCTAATATCCAGACAAATTGGTACTTTCTATAGAAACCACTGCCTCTGTGTCAGTTTCAATTTTTTGCACCCCGAGGTCATCGAGATACAACTTTAAAATCCCTACTGTCCCTATTGTGGCACCCACATACTGTATCTAGGGGGTGATTTAGCAACAGTTGAGTTTAATTTTATTCTCGATTCCAGTTTTTTTTGCACTTAAAGAATTCGAATTCGAGTCATGGTTTGAAAACTCAAAAGTCTGGTATTTATTGAACGAAAAACCTGAAAACTCGAATGTAAAACGTCGCCATGTTTGCGAGTTTGCGAGTCGGTGGGAGTTGCCGTAGGCAAAGTCAAGCCCTATTCTCAAGCTCAAATTTTTCGACTTTTTCCAAATTTTTTCATCCGTTTCACGAAACAATTCGCCAATGGTGAAACGCGGAAATTTGCCATGAATCCATGCCTGGCGAAACATTTCGCCCATCACTACTCACCATCTGTTATATGCCAACTGAAATAGGGCTGGACCAGTGGACAGTATTTGAGTATATATAAGGGAGACCATTTTACTGGGGTCTTTTCTCCTTAGCAGGGAGAGGAGTGGTGGTTCCTTTAAAGTCAGCTCTGTTGCCCCAAACTGAGCTCTAAATGTGTCTCATCTGCAGATACCTGTACATGGGCAATTGCGGCACGTTCATTTTGTCCCTAAGTTCCACCATATCAATAAATTTGGAGTTTATAAGTACGTCTCCTAGATATTTCATTTTCTTTGGTGCCCAAAACCATGTAGCCTCAGAGTGATAGAAGTGTTGTAAATTTGAATTTTTCCACAATGGTAGAGAGGAGTAGGGATGTAGCAAGCATCGCCAAAAATGTTTGCGAACCCGTTCGCAGACTTTCGCCAAAACTCGCGAATATTCGCGAACTTTGCGAACCCCATAGGCTTCAATGGGAAGGCGAACTTTAAAACCTAGAAAAGCCATTTCTGGCCAGAAAACTGATTTTAAAGTTGTTTAAAGGGTGCCACGACCTGGACAGTGACATGCAGGAGGGGGATCAAGGGCAAAAATTTATCTGAGAAATACTTTGTTAAAAAAACCGTAAAAAAAAAACCGCCAAAAAATAACGCCAAAAAAACCCGCAAGCTATTCCTATGTATACGCAAAGGCGAAAAACCGAAGCGAAAAAACACGGCGGAAAAAACCGAGGCAAAAAAACGCGGCGCAAAAATAAACGCGGCGAACCCAAAACCGAAAACAGTTCGCTACATCTCTAGAGTGGAGGAAAGTATTGGGAATGTAACTTTTGCGAGTTTTGATGCTACTTGCCAAGTAGCTATCGGTGCCTTCATACATGGAGGTCCAAAAATTGTTGCCCGCTTCAAAAGAATAGTCAAGAGAAAAGCTACAGGCGACTAAAGAATAGCCGCGCAACTAAAGAATAGCCGTGGGCGACAAAAAAATAGCCGCGGGCGACAAAAGAATAGCCGGGCGACAAAAGAATAGCCGCGGTCGACAAAAGAATAGCCACGTGACAAAAAAATAGCCGGGCGACAAAAGAATAGTCAATTTTTTTTGACATGCAGCATTTTCACTGTTTTGCAAATTTTTCACCGAAGCGAAACGGGACAGATTCGCTCATCACTAGTTCCAGGGGGAAAATTACCGTTTTGGTCCAGTTTATGCGGAGACCCGAGAATATAGTAAAGAGAGAGGCCTGGGTCTGCCAGGTAAAGCAGAACATCGCCAGCATACAGCGATACTCTTTCTTCAATTTTAGCCCTGTCACGTGCCTACAATGCCTAATGTGTATTGTAAGGGGTTCTATTGCTAAGGCAAATAGTAAGGGCGAGAGAGGGCCCTTGTCTTGCCTTGTCCCTCTGGTTAGGGAAAAAAACATTGAGGTAAAGTTATTTGCTTGAACACAGGCCGTGGGATTGTTATTGATCCATTTTATAAAATTCCCCCCAAATCCGAATTGTTCCAGGATTCCCCATAAGTACGGCCATTCCACTCAATCAAATGCTTTTTCGGAATCCAGGGACACAACTACCCTAGTTTTTCCAGCTTTTAAACTCAAAAAGTTTGAGACATTCGTTTTCTTTTAACGACTTTTCCTTATTAATAAATAAGCGACCATTCGATATGCGAGTTTAGTCGATTTAGAAAAACAAACTCAAATTCACAAACTTGAAAATGGATAAATAAGCCCACTAGTGTCATATAAGGGTCTAACATTGCACCATACTCTCCCTATGTAAGATAACACAAGATGGCTGCCATAGCGCTGGGAAGCATTGGCCATCTGTAATTTGGTCAGTAACATTCTTGTTTTTGAAAAAATTTTGTTCCTGCAGGAACCAAAATCGCCAATAATGCAAAATTCCTCAGACCCCCACCCAGCATTTTTCACCCTGGGATACGGGCAGCTTACATCCATACGGTACTTCTACTGCCTATTGGTGTCGGTGGGATTCTTGCTGAACGTTGTGCCCAATAGTCTCATTGTCGTCTCTGTGATTATACACAAAACATTACAAGAACCGGTTTATATATTTATTAGCGCTTTGTGCTTTAATGGAATTTTGGAAAGTGTTTACTTTTACCCCAGTATTTTTGCCGCCTTGCTCTACAAAGTCCAGACAATCTCCTACTCGTTTTGCTTGCTGCAGGCATTTCTGGTCCATATCTATGGCTTATTTGAATTCATGATACTAACGGCGATGGCGTATGACCGCTACGTGTGCATCTGTAACCCTCTGAGATACAACACCATCATGTCCCACTCAACTGTGTACAAGATACTCGCGGGCAGTTGCACTTATTCCATTGTAGCCTTTGGTACTCACATGCTGTTGACCTATAGACTCCCTTTGTGCGGAGCAGAAATATTAAAGATCTACTGTGACAACTGGTCAATAGTCAGACTTTCTTGCATTGACACCTCCATTAATAACATCTATGGACTTTTTATGGTCTCGTTTTATTTCGGTTTGCTCTTAATTTTAATAATGTACTCCTATATAGAGATACTCAAGGTTTGTGCACGATCTTCCCAAGCCGTCATTGCTAAAGCCCTACAGACCTGCACTCCCCAGCTCATAACCACCATCAATTTAATGACTGCTTCGTGTTTTGATATATTCCTCTATAGATATATCCCTACTATTGTTCCTTATGAGTTCCGTCTCTTTATATCATTGGAGTTTCTTGTGGTGTCTCCCATTCTGAATGCTTTAGTTTACGGGCTAAAAATGTCAGAGTTGAGAGCAAAGATATTCAAGACATTCAACATGAAAAGAATTCCAGGGAGCACTAAACCCTATCATTGAATATGGCTAAAAATGCCATATTTCAATCTGTTAGGTGTGTCAGTGGCACTGCACATGCTCAGTTGGCTGAATGCTCTTAGTGATTTGACAATTCGATTTGGTTGTTTTTCTTTTTCTTCGTTAAAGCATTCTCCATAGACTGCAAAAGAAATGCACAGGCAATGGTCATTAAAATATGGCGCTGTTCTGTGTGCTCTATAGTGAAGCCAATTTTAATTCTGACACACCTTCCTAAGGGTAAGGCCACTTTTATTGGCATCTAGAATTGGGTTTCGACATACACACTGAATTTTGTAATTTTTCAGGAGATATGATATTGTATTTTGGGTAAAACATGTAAAAAATGAAACAAAATTCTGAAAAATGTCTGTATATTTTGAGTTTTTTTCCGTAGAAAAGTTAATTTTACACACATTTTTTGTTGTTTGTAAAAGCCCCGATACTCCCAAGTCCAACGATACCAAATATGTGGGGGTACCCCACTGTTCCTGACAGTAGTGACCCCCAAACTAAAGCAGCGCTTTGTAGAATTTCACACCAGAACAAAGTGGAAAATCACTTGTAAGAGTTGATGCAGAATAACTTATACGTAAATCAAAAATATCCCTCGTTTGGTGTTTTTAAAAACAACAGACCCTCAGGTTTCTAGGTGCAATCAAGTTTTCACTCAGAAGCCGAATACTTTTTTTTAGTGCATCATGAATTTTGTAGCTTTTTTTTTTTTTTTTGGCATTTTTCCCCCTAAAACGTAAACTTCAAATGTGGATTTGACCAAAAAAAAAATCTTAGAAATCTCATAAAAATTTTCAAACCAAGGCAACTTTGAAAGACAAACTTCTCCCAAATAAAATGATGCCCCATATGTATGGGTGCACATAAAGGGGCGGTCACCAAACACCCCAAAACAGGGGCAATGCATAAGGGCAATTTCAGTTGAAAATTTGGGGGCTGCGCTCTATGTGCACTACCTGCAGTTTTTTAGTCTAAACACCCCCATAACTGTGAAATAACCATGACAAACTATATATTTCATAAAAGTGCACACCTTTAGCTATTCAGGGATGCCACTTTTATTTTTTTACATGGAGAACTGTGGCCGCAGTCCCTCACAGAAGTCAGCGCTTTGGTCTGAAATCAAGGAAAAAACAGATTCAAAGCTAGATTTCTCTCCAAAATCTCCATGGCAACTACCAAAAACTTGCTAAATATCAATCTGCAAGTTCCCCTGAATAAAACAATGCCCAATATGTATGGGTGCACATAACGACGCGACCACCAAACACCCCAAAACAGGGGCAATGCATAATATTCGGGCTCCAATTCATGTGCACATCTCAACGTTTTTCAGCCTAAACTGCCCCTTACCTGTGAAATAACCCCTGCAAACTGTATATTTCTTTAAAATACACACAATCAGCTATTCAGAGACAACATTCTTGCTTTTCTACATACAGAATTGTTGACATAGTTCCTTGTACAATCTGCGCTTTAGTCTGAAAACAAATACAAAGTTAGATTTCATCTGAAAATCTCCATGGCAAGTATAAAAAAACAGTTCCCCTGAATCAAATGATACCCCATATGTGTTTTTGCACATAAAGACGCGGCCACCAAACACCCGAAAATGCCCAATATTGGGGCTGCTCTCTATGCACTTCTTGCAGTTTTTTGCTCTAACCCCCAACCTGTAAAGTGACCCCCACAAACTATATTCTATGCCTTCAGCTACTCAGAGGCGCCAATCCTGCTTTTCTACAAAAAGCATTTTTGAGACTGCTCTCTGGATCTGTAAAGTCATTCTAGGTACTATTACCCCAAATGAATGCCTAAATTCTACTTAACTCACCCTTTTCAGTTTAGTGGAGCATCTTTGTTTTCCTCCTGTGTTATGATACGGGTTAGTTGTTCTTCCTACACTACTTTAGAAATGACCAAATCTGCACCACATTTATTAGGATATTTGCCAACAAAATCCATAGTAATTTGGCTTATAAATTATTCAAGTGTCCTTAGAAGTTGCACTAAATATTAGGAATTTAGGTGCCAACAACAAAGCTTGGGGCATTAGCAACAGAGATAAAATCATGGGCACCATAAGTTTGATCACGTGCCACGCAACTGCCACCAGTGGCGCACCGGCATTATACAAAGTGCTATTCATATTCAGAGACCCTTGTGTAACCTAACCAGAGCATAGATATTCAACTTGTGCTACAAACTAGATTGTTCCAACCACAACTTTTCAAAATAACTTTTCAGAAAGGGGTATGAGACACAAGGTGAGGGGGATGGGCAAGATCAGGTGCCCGACTTGGAGAAAGTCCAGTGACACCGAAGGGTGTTCCATAAAGACTTGAATGTGTGTGTGATGTGCAATGAGTGAGTTGGTGGGACTGGGGAGTAGGTGGTTAGAGCATATGAGCAGTTTGATACTTGGAGATAAGTTCATAAATAGGATAGGGAGGGGCAACGTTAGGAGCTGCTAATATTAGGGAAGGGGCACCTCTAAAAATATACGCACTTTTGATATAAGTATAAATACATAACAACGTTAACCTTTTTACTGCCAGCCATTTTGGTGAAAGCGGAACGTGTATTGCCAGACAGTTTTTGAACATTTTGCGCTCTTTCACTTTAGGGGCCTTAGCTTGGGGGGACTTTTAGTTTACCCAGGAAAACTATATATTGTTTTTTTCAGGACAACCTAAGGTTTCAATATATGGTAGAATTTTTCTGTAATTCCAATTCTGTAACAAGATATAGGCTTCTAAATGTCTAAAAATGAAAAAAAACAAATCAAATTTTCCATAATATAAACACACATACCAGAAACAAAAATTATTTTATTCACGAAAATACAACTGATTTGGAAAGTCCCATGTCTCCTAAACGTGCCAATGCCAAACACATATAGTTTTATGGAGAATTCCCACGTGTATAGGCCACAAACTCCCGGCAGGACACTACCAAATTCCCAAAACACTGCGCCAGAAAGCTGCATACTTTAGATTTAAAGGCCAAATCTTCCACTAACAGAAAGTTTATCCCAGAAAATGATACATTTTTGGAAAGAGCAGATTGTGGGGAATCCAGAATAGGTAGAACTGTCTGTCTGCTCCAAACTACCAAGTCGCAATGCTTTCCTAAACTTATTGGTTTTTATGAAAATTCATGACATTTTTAAAAAATCGCTTCAAAGCTTCCAGTTTATAGAATCTGATCTCCTACAGGCCATAAAGTAACCAGATAAAACACCCTAAATATGAACGCCAGGGGTCCCCTGAACAGTTTGATGCCCAATATGTATAGGTTTAGCTAAGTATGTGGCATGTAGGGGCCCAATGGGAACCCCCATATGTACTGTCATTTCAGCTTCTGCAAAATCAACACATTTACATCATTATATTTGGGGCAAAGCTACAAAAAAAAGTACACTTACCCCAGAAAGTCATATATTTTTGGAAAGTACACATTCCCCCCAATCTAAAATGGATACCCATGTCTTTCTACTTCAAAGTACCAATCTGTAAAGCCTTCCTAAAGTTAGCAACACTTCCAAAAATCCCCTCAAAGCTTCCAGTTTGCAGCATCTTATCTCCCACATAGCATTAGGTACCAAGATAAAACACCCTGAATATGAACGCCAGGGGTCCCCTGAACAGTTTGATGCCCAATATGTATAGGTTTAGCTAAGTATGTGGCATGTAGGGGCCCCAATGGGAACATACCCCATAGGATCTGTCATTTCTGTCATTTCAGCTCCTGCAAAATCAACACATTTACATCATTATATTTGGGATAAAGCTACAAAAAAGTACGCTCACCCCAGAAAGTCATATATTTTTGGAAAATACACATTCCCCCAAATTTAAAATGGGTACCCATGTCTTTCTACTCCAAACTACCAATCTGGAAAGCTTTCCTAAAGTTAGTGGCTTTTATGACATTTCAGAAAATCGCCTAAAAATGTTGCAATTTGCAAAGATATACCAAAGTCTGTGGTGTGTGCTGACCCCTAAGGGGCCCATTTACTAATGTTCATTTATATATTTTTGTTTTTTCACAAATTGTGTTTTTTAGTGAGTAGTGAGTCGTGTGTCAGAAATTATATCATTAGGTTTAATTGGAAGCACAATAATCACATATATTTAATTTCGTTATTAGGGAAGACCTTTTAAAATATCTACATAATTCTGCGATGAGCGAATCTGTCTGAAAATTTTGCCGAAAAATCTTTCAAAAGATTTGTGAAACAGCAAAAATGTTTCATGGGCAACATTTTTTGGGAAAAAAAAAACAGCCAGCTGCAAACCCATGCCTGTCGAAAAATTTCCCCATCACTAATTGTAATAAAGCAAATTGGACATGAGTGCATATGTGCCCAGTACCCAACATCATCAAACCAAGTGCATTGCAGTAAATCAGCATTTTACCCCCAGGGGAATATATCCCATAATGTATCATCTCCATGAATATGTAAAAGACTCACTCCGCATTATTTGGATGAAACTGTGATTGGCACATTCCCTCCTATGATTTGGAAATGGTATAAATACTCTCACAATAGACGTGCAGCCCAGTGTGGTTGCTCCTCGGTCCAAAACGGTGAGTATTTTTTCAGGGTTGGGAAATTTCATGAGAATTCAATATAAATTTCTTTAGAAAAATTAAATCAAGTTTTCTAAAGATGATGTTTACTAGTGATTAGCGGATCTGTCCCATTTGCTTTGCCAAAAAATTTGCAAAACGGTGAAAAAAATTGCAAACTGTCGAAAAATTCATGATATTTCCATGGCAAATTTTTTCGGGAATTTCGCCATTGGCAGATTTTTTAGCAAAATAACCCCAGAAATTTGCGGCGAATCCATGCCTGGTGAAAAATTTCACCCATCATTAATGGTCAGTGCAAAAATAATCAGGGCACAGACCTGGTATTTATTTATAGGTAGGATGTGAAATCGAGGTTCAACTGACGTGAAGGAAATATAAGTACGACATGGCTGATAGAATCTTATTCGACCTTCTTGATTAAAATTAAATACAGGGATAACATTATGCTCGGCATCTGGGGGTTTTATGGAAAGGGATCGATAATTTGTAGCACCATACTTGAAGGGGCCAGTTACTAGCAATTTTTTTTTCAGATTCGTATTTTTAGCAGAAAAAAAAGTTGACTTTTCTGAGATTTACTATGTGTCAAAATGGCAAAAATTTTGAATCTGACAATAAGCCAGATAAAACTTACCGAGATTCTATCAGTGGCTGAAATCCCTTCCCTTTCCTGGTGGATCCTTCTTTCCTTTGAAACGTTTTTTTTTTTTTAGATTTTTTTATGCTGTTTTTTGGGCGACATTTCCAAAAAGTCACAGTTTTCATGCAACACATTGAAAAATTGGGGATTTTCGCAGATTTACTGAAACTCTAACATTTCTCATATTTTTATTTTGAAAAATTCGACTAAACTCATTTCTACGAATGTCTGACATTTACTACAAAATCCAAACTGAAAAAGTTTTTCAAATTGTTGCCCCAAAAACTCACAAAAACCAGCATAAAAAAATCCCCAACCACTTAAGTAGTGATTTTTTTTTTCGGCAGGCATGGATTTGCAGTGAATTTCCTCATTTTGCCACTGGTAAATTGTTTTGCAAAACTTCATAGAAAATCCGCCGTTTGGTGGCAAAGCTATACGGCAAAGCTATACGGGACAGATTCGCTCATCACTACTCTAAAGAAGGATCTTTCAGGAAAGGGAAGACATCGGCCTTTGGCTTCTACATGATCTCAACAAGTTTTAGCTGGCAAATTGTTGGATTTGGATAGTAAATCTTGAAAAAGTCACAACTAGTGATGGGCAAAATGTTTCGCCAGGCATGGATTCATGGCGAATTTCCGTGTTTCGCCATTGCGAAACGGATGAAAAAATTTGCTGCAGAAAAATTCGCAGAGGGTCTAAAAATTGTCGCCCATGACAACAGAATAGCCATGGGTGACAAAAGAATAGCCGTGCGACAAAAAATAGCCATGGGCGACAAAAGAATAGCCAGTGGCGACAAAAAAATAGTCGCGGGCGACAAAAGAATAGCCATGGGCGACAAAAAAATAGTCACGGGCGACAAAAGAATAGCCATGGGCGACAAAAGAATAGCCGTGCGACAAAAAAATAGCTGCGGGTGACAAAAGAATAGCCATGGGCGACAAAAAAATAGTCACGGGCGACAATTTTTTTTGACATGCGACATTTTCGCCGTTTCGCGCATTTTTCACCGTTTTGTGAATCTTTTGAAAGATTCACAAATTTTCCGGCAAAGCGAACCGGTACAGATTTGCTCATCACTAGTCACAACTTTTTTCTCCTCAACTTTTAGCACTAAAAAAAAAATCAGACGGTTAGTAAGTCTGCTAAAGATGATTTAAACACTAAATAAAGTTGTTTTGCCACCAATATGGATTCACACAGCTTAGTCAGGATCAAGTATAAACTACTGTTTTATTATTTCTGAGAATTTTTTTATTTAATCTGAATTATTTCCTTTAAATTACAAAAAAAAACAACTTCATTCAAACTGTAGATGACCATCTCCTGCAAGAAACAGGGGGGCTATTGTTCAACTTTACACTGGGGCGAGGGTCCCCCACAAATAAACCCTCTCTAATTTTATAGAAGACGAAGGAGCCAGACATTTGCAATGGCATCAAGATACGGCTTTAACATACATTGGTTTCTCCTATTCAGCATTATGTGCAGAGATTGGGAAATGATCCATATTAATCGCTGCCCCAATGGAGCTTGTAGCGCAGTTTCCCTATCCCACACAGAATTACAAGAGGAGATAACGAGGCTACGCTATGTTTCCCGCAGTGGGAATAAAGCAGAACATCAGCGGGATACCCACAGAGAAATGCAGGGAATGTCATTGGAAATGAATTAAAGGGCACCTATACCCTTTATAAAACCATCCCACTACTGTATAGTTGACCAAAAACTTAAAAAAAAAAAAACATAAATCACTAGTGATGAACGAATCTGTCCCGTTTCGCTTCGCCAAATAATTCGCAAATCTTTCAAACGATTTGCGAAACAGCAAAAATGTCACCCGCGACTATTCTTTTGATGTGCAACTATTTTTTTGGACGCGCAACTATTTATTTTGACACAAGACTTTTCTTTTGCCGCCTGCGACTATTTATTTTGACCCCCGACTATTCTTTTGCCGCTGCGACTACTTTTTTTGACCCCCGACTATTCTGTTGCCGCCGCTACTATTTATTTTGACACGCGACTATTCTTTTGCCACCTGCGACTATTTATTTTGACGCAAGACTATTCTTTTGCCACCTGCGACTATTTATTTTGACGCAAGACTATTCTTTTGATGCCCGCGACTATTTATTTTGACGCAAGACTATTCTTTTGCCACCTGCGACTACTTTTTTTGACCCCCGACTATTCTGTTGCCGCCACTACTATTTATTTTGACACGCGACTATTCTGTTGCCGCCGCTACTATTTATTTTGACACGCAACTATTCTTTTGCCACCTGCGACTATTTATTTTGATGCAAGACTATTCTTTTGATGCCCGCGACTATTTATTTTGACACAAGACTATTCTTTTGCCACCTGCGACTACTTTTTTTGACCCCCGACTATTCTGTTGCCGCCGCTACTATTTATTTTGACACGCAACTATTCTTTTGCCACCTGCGACTATTTATTTTGACGCAAGACTATTCTTTTGATTCCCGCAACTATTTATTTTGACGCAAGACTATTCTTTTGCCACCTGCGACTACTTTTTTTGACCCCCGACTATTCTGTTGCCGCCACTACTATTTATTTTGACACGTGACTATTCTGTTGCCGCCGCTACTATTTATTTTGACACGCAACTATTCTTTTGCCACCTGCGACTATTTATTTTGATGCAAGACTATTCTTTTGATGCCCACGACTATTTATTTTGACACAAGACTATTCTTTTGCCACCTGCGACTATTTATTTTGACGCAAGACTATTCTTTTGATGCCCGCGACTATTTATTTTGACACAAGACTATTCTTTTGCCACCTGCGACTATTTATTTTGATGCAAGACTATTCTTTTGATGCCCACGACTATTTATTTTGACACAAGACTATTCTTTTGCCACCTGCAACTATTTATTTTGATGCAAGACTATTCTTTTGATGCCCACGACTATTTATTTTGACACAAGACTATTCTTTTGCCACCTGCAACTATTTATTTTGATGCAAGACTATTCTTTTGATGCCCACGACTATTTATTTTGACACAAGACTATTCTTTTGCCACCTGCGACTATTTATTTTGACGCAAGACTATTCTTTTGATGCCCGCGACTATTTATTTTGACGCAAGACTATTCTTTTGCCACCTGCGACTACTTTTTTTGACCCCCGACTATTCTGTTGCCGCCGCTACTATTTATTTTGACACGCAACTATTCTGTTGCCGCCGCTACTATTTATTTTGACGCAAGACTATTCTGTTGCCGCCGCTACTATTTATTTTGACGCAAGACTATTCTGTTGCCGCCGCTACTATTTATTTTGACGCAAGACTATTCTGTTGCCGCCACTACTATTTATTTTGACGCAAGACTATTCTGTTGCCGCCGCTACTATTTATTTTGACGCAAGACTATTCTTTTGATGCCCGCGACTATTTATTTTGACGCAAGACTATTCTGTTGCCGCCGCTACTATTTTTTCCCATGGAATTTAGTTGAGTTTTCACCTGATAAATAGTTTTCCTAAATTGAATTGCGTCTCAAATTGAACCTCGTCCATGAGTTTTCACGTGATAAACCTATTTCTCACTAACTGAATTTGCCCCATTGTTAGTTACAGGGAATCTAAAGACCAGTTTAGTGAGTTTATCACGTGAAAACTCATGGACGAGATTCAACTTGAGGAGAAAAAACTTTTCTCCAAATTCCCCTTCCAGTTTTTCCCCATGGACTTCAATAGTCTTCAACTTTGAGATAAGTTTTTCTAAATTGAATTGCATCTCAAATTGAATCTCATCCATGAGTTTTCATGTGATAAACCTATTTTTCACTAACTGAATCTGCCCCATTGTTAGTTACAGGGAATCTAAAGACCAGTTTAGTGAGTTTATCACGTGAAAACTCATGGACGAGATTCAATTTGAGGAGAAGAAACTTTTCTCCAAATTCACATCCAGTTTTTCCCCACGGACTTCAATAGAGTCTTCAACTTTGAGATAAGTTTTTCTAAATTGAATTGCATCTCAAATTGAATCTCATCCATGAGTTTTCACGTGATAAACCTATTTCTCACTAACTGAATCTGCCCAATTGTTAGTTACGGGGAATCTAAAGACCAGTTTAGTGAAAAAAAGTTATCTCTAGGTTTATCATGTAAAAATTCATGGACGAGATTCAACTTGAGGAGAAAAAACTTTTCTCCAAATTCACGTCCAGTTTTTCCCCACAGACTTCAATAGAGTCTTCAACTTGTCGATAAGTTTTTCTAAATTGAATTGCATCTCAAATTGAATCTCGTCTGAGAGTTTTCATTTGTTAAACCTTTCTATCTCTTTGTGCCAGCTATGAGCAATGTTCTTCTTAATTTTGATTAAATCTTTCTGCAGGAATTAAAATCGCCAATAATGCAAAATTCCTCAGACCCCCACCCAGCGTTTTTCACCCTGGGATACGGGCAGCTTACATCCATACGGTACTTCTACTGCCTATTGGTGTCGGTGGGATTCTTGCTGAACGTTGTGCCCAATAGTCTCATTATCGTCGCTGTGATTATACACAAAACATTACATGAACCAGTTTATATATTTATTAGCGCTTTGTGCTTAAATGGAATTTTGGAAAGTGTTTACTTTTACCCCGGTATTTTTGCCGCCTTGTTCTACAAAGTCCAGACAATCTCCTACTCGTTTTGCTTGCTGCAGGCATTTCTAGTACATCTCTATGGCTGCTTTGAGATGACCACACTAACGGCGATGGCGTTTGACCGCTACGTGTGCATCTGTAACCCTCTGAGATACAACAACATTATGCTCCTCTCAAATGTGTACAAGATACTCGCAGGCAGTTGGACTTATTCCATTGTAGCCTTTGGAACTCATGTGTTATTGACATATAGACTCCCTTTGTGTGGATCAGAAATATTAAAGATCTACTGTGATAACTGGTCAATAGTCAGACTTTCTTGCATTGATACCACCATCAATAACATCTATGGACTTTTTATTGTCTCTACATTTGTCTGTTTGCTCTTAATGTTAATAATGTACTCCTATATAGAGATACTCAGGGTTTGTGCAAGATCTTCCCAAGCTGTCATTGCTAAAGCCCTACAGACCTGCACTCCCCAGCTCATAACCACCTTCAACTTAATAACTGCTTCAGGTTTTGATATATTCCTCTATAGATATATCCCTACTATTGTTCCTTATGAGTTCCGTCTTTTCATGTCATTGGAATTCCTTGTGGTGTCTCCCATTCTGAATGCTTTTGTTTATGGGCTAAAAATGTCAGAGTTGAGAGCAAAGATATTTCAACCATTTAAATTCCAGGGGACACCTTAAACCTGGTCAAGAATGAAGTAACAGGGAGAATAGGCAGAAACTAATGTAGGGGGAGTAAAATGCTTCACCAAATACACCTTGGTCAACCAGACAATCCTGATCCCAACAACCATCCAGTTCATCACTGGTTAGACCACAGATCCCATTGTCATAGGGGAACCATAAGAGTTATGACATTTATGGAAGATGTTTAGCTCAAATAATGAAATAAAATCTTCAGTATAAATCAGACTCTGTGATTGTTCTATAGTTGAGCTGTGGTAACAAGTGGCTCTTGCTGAAAGTACTGAGAAGTGGTTAAATGATGGAATGTGGTGGGTATTGGCTCATATGGAAGGGCTGAACTTGACAAGCTAATGTCCTTTTCAACACAAACTTACTATGTGACTATGGCTTTAAAACAAAACCCCAACATCAGCTTCCAAAAGGTCCATGAAATCCCTGAAATAATTGTTTCTTTCCCTATTGGGTGCTATGTTTGTTTACGTATTTCTTTTAGGTGCCCCTAAACTACTGGCATCGTCTACTCAACTTATTTAAGATGTTTGGCTGGAAAGGCTTGAGGTTAAAGACATGACATATGTTTAGTTTTAGGTTAATAGAGCTCAGCAGACCTTACAAACCAAAATGGAGATCTTCTATGACTTCCAGTTGTATGTTGGAAAACTAAATGATTTTCTTATTAATTAGATATAAGAAAAAGGGGGTGAAAATGAACTTGTGAAATGGACCAGAGTTCTGGGCTGAGACTGAGTAATGCCATTGACTGCACTGGAAACTATATGAATTGATTAGTTGGCCACTAGTTGCCGGTCCGGCGCGCTCCCTTACCTTAGCTTGCGCCAGCAGGCAGATGCTCTCCTGTAATGGCCTGCACTTCCGGGTTCGCGCAGGTTACAGGAGACACTGCGTGACATGCGCAGTTGCGCGCATTGAAGCCTTAGGTGCCGTCTTGGCATAGGTTTTTGTCCACTTCCGTTCCCTTACTGTTTTGGCTCCAAAATCTGCCTATTTAAACCCCTTCCCTCAGTCCCTCTTTGCCCAAGCTGGCTTCTGGTTGTACCGGTTCCTGCTCACGCCTGTTTTGATTATTCTGGTTTTCGACTTCGGCTTGTTTCCTGACCACGTTCATCTCTGCCCGACTCGACCTCTTGCCTGTTTCCTGACGTTGTACCTGCCTGATCCTTGTCTGTACCTTGATTCGGTTATCTGTTCTCTGAAGTTTGTAGAGCCCCAGCTAGGACCGCAGCAGAAAGTTCTGGGGCCCCAAAAGGGCGTTGGTGAAGACCGGGACTAGTTGGGTGCCTCTGCTTACTAAAGGAGTCAGATTTTCTCCAGCGGTACCATCCACTGGCTCCCCCCTAACTAGTACGTTACAAAGAGTGAGTATGCAGAGAATATTAAAAGGCCTAGGGTGGAACTTTGAGGAACCTCAACGAAGTGAGATAAGGGAGAACATGATGCCCCATCACTGAACAAGTGATTACTCTTGCCAGTTAAGAGAGAACCAGGACAGGGCAGTGTCAGGAAGACCAAGACAAAGGAGGGACTGAAGGGGCTTTTCAATCAACCCGCAGTGCAACTTCTTCAGGGGGTCAATGTCATCAATTCACCCCTTGCCATGAGAGACTGCTGATTTACTACAGTGTCTAATTAATGGATAAATAAGAAAGGGTTTTGGTTGAAACTTGCGGTCATGTCAAAAAAGTCACGTGTCAGAAAAAGTTGCACATTAGCCACATTTTCACGAATTTTTCCCCTTTTAGCAATTGTTTTTCACGGTTTCCCAACTTTTTTGGCAAAGCGTAACGGGACAGATTCGCTCATCACTATTTCTGACCCGAGAAACTGTAAGGAAGGATATCTAGACGCCACAATATCGAAAAGTTTCCATCATGTCTAAAGGAAATGATGAATTACAGTTGTAGCACATTAGAAAGGGGCTTCTCTAACAATGTAGGGCAATGTCTATTCCAGGGGTCGGGAACCTTTTTGGCTGAGAGAGCCTTAAACAGCACATATTTTAAAATGTAATTCCATGAGAGCCATACAATATGTTTGGCCGCGGATGCTGCGGGGCAAGGTAGGGTAGGTCCCAAGGATGCTGGATACGTTGCGGAGGAGGGCGTGGCCTGCGCTCGGCGGATAGAAGACGTGTTCTAAGCCTTAGAACGTCTTCTATCCGCCAAGTGCAGGCCACGCCCCCCGTTATTTTTTTTTTTATTAAAGATTTGGCAGCGAGCCAGATTCAACAAGAAAAGTTCACCCAGCACACCCTTGCCTCCTCCAACAATTCTTACTCGGTGCGCAGCCCAGAGAGTCAGCACTCCCAGTGCAGTCCAGCAAAAAATAGTTGACCGGCACAACGAGTGTAACAAGTGTAATTAAACACGCAGGGGGCCAAGCCCGCTTGCATTACACTCGTTGGGCCGGTCAACTATTTTTTGCTGAGCGAGCCAGACGCAGCCATCAAAAGAGCCACATCTGGCTCCCGAGCTGTAGGTTCCCTACCCCTGGTCTATACTATTGTAGAGCTGAAATGCCTTAACTGCGATCTTACTCTGCAAATTCGGCAAAATTTTCATTTTTTGTGATCTTTTATGTGAAGCCATATGCTCAGAGTTCCCTCATCATTACTTACTATATTTATTTACCAGCAGGGCTGACTTCAGAAATCATATGGCCTTATAACCCATGCCCTGGCCATATGGCACTATGCGCCAAATGCTCCAGGTCTACCCCAAAGTCTGCCATTCTCACTACCATCTCACTCCAGTACACATTACTCCAGGCCACCCCACTGGTACTGGGCCCCTGACAGGACTCTCACTGTAGAAAATATAAATGATGTCCCTACATACTCTTGGAAGAAGGCCTAGTGTCTAGGCTTCCGTAGCTAAATGTTAAAGAGACAAGAGGAAGAAGATCCCTGCTCCATAAAGTTTATATCTAAACATGTGGGTGACTTACATCCAGTAGTTACATAGTTACATAGGGTCGAAAAAAGACCAGAGTCCATCATGTTCAACCCTTCCACCCAGCACCCACAACTAGGGATGTAGCGAACATCGCTAAAAATGTTCGCGAACCCGTTCGCGGACTTTCGCCAAAACTCCCGAATATTCGCGAACTTTGCGAACCCCATAGACTTCAATGGGAAGGCGAACTTTAAAACCTAGAAAAGCCATTTCTGGCCAGAAAACTGATTTTAAATTTGTTTAAAGGGAGCCACGCCCTGGACAGTGACATGCAGGAGGGGGATCAAGGGCAAAAATTTTACTTTGTAAAAAAAACGCCAAAAAAAAACGCAAAAAAAAAAACGGATTAGGATTACCCAATGGCACATACTACTAAATAAGTATATTTATATGAAAATGGTTTATTTAGATGAAGCTGGGTTTTACATATGAGCTGTTTATGGGATATATTATTATATAGTTTGGGGGTATATAATAAAATACTAGTAAGTAATTCTGCAGGGGATATTATTCGAAAAATAAAGTGGATATGATTGTGTTTATGCCCAGTACCCAACATAACCAACCCAGGTGCATTGTAGTAAATCAGCATTTTACCCCCAGGGGAATATATCCCATAATGTATCATCTCCATGCAGATCTGAAATATACGCTCTCAGCAGTTATTTGGCTGAAACTTTCCATCACTGTGATTGGTCCATTGCCCCCTGTGATTTGGAAATAGTATAAATACTCTCTCGATAAACACAGGAGAGAGCGCAGCCCGGTCTGCCTGCAGTCTCACGGTGAGTATGTCTGGGGTTTTTTTTTACCATCTGGCAGTTAGAGACTCAATGAGAATTTACATTTTTCTTCAAAAATATACATTTTTCTACCAATCATGGCTACTAGCAACCCAACGTTACTCAGTTGTTACTGGGCTACAAATCCCACAATAATGTAACATATAATGAAGCTTGGGGCATGCTGGGAGCTGTAGTCCAGCAACATCAGGGCTGTATTCTTAAAGCAATATTGCCCAATAAAACTTTCCCCCAAATCCCCACAGCCAGCGACTGCTTTAACATGCGAAAAATCCTCCAATGAGAATCCCAGCTGATGTGAGTAAATCCGGCTCCCTGTTCTCTGTTCCTGCAATTGGAGTTGGGAGCAATAAGCACAGTTTCCCAGCACTGAACAAGTCTGTCCCTTTATCCCCATGTCTGATTCCTGTGCCATATAATGAGGGGAGAAAATGCCATCATTATCTCTATATGTAAGGTACCAGCAAGGGGCCTGACACAGTGCTGGGAATCAGCATTCTCATTGGGCAGTTCTTTTGCATTTATAATCAACTTATTTATCAGTACAATTCTCATTGGGGAATTTCCTTGCATCTATAATGATGGTTTTTGGCAACTTCTATAGCAACACTAGGGGGCGCCGTGGGGCAGCATCATGGCCGGGTTTGTATCCCCTTTTGAATGAAAAACTTGAATGTCTCAAATTTTTTGAGTTTAACGAGCTCTAAAAACTTTAAAAAAAACTTGAGTTTGAGAATATAACACGACTTTGCCTAGGACTCTCATTGACTTCTATAAAAACTCTGAAGCGAATTTTTATATTCAAGTTTTTGGGTTTTTCTTTGCACTTTATAAATACCAGACATTCAAGTTTTCAAACTTAAATTCAAGCTTTTTAAGTTCCAAAATTTTACAAAACTACACGGTGGCCCCAATCATTTTATGACATATTAGGGCCCTAAGGACTTCATGACTCAGTGTGGCACAAGCACCCCATGCTACATTTTGCCCCTCGGCATCTCTAATCCCCCACTGGGAATCTACCCATAAGCCAAAGTGCATAGTGCATACCAGCAGTAGCACCAGTGCCCCAACATGGCTGCCAGCTGCTTTGCACATGATTATAACTGCTCCTTGTATAAAATGAGATGCAACTGTCAGTCCAAAAAAATTTACACCCTTTATACCCCATTCAGTTCTCTATACTGTCTCTGCTGAAATCAGTTGCACTTATTTACTTGTATTTGATCACTCAGCGCTTCCCGCTGCCCATACTGCTTTGCCCTATGCACCCCCCCCCTCAGCTTTTTGACTACCCCCCTCCGTCTGGGTCCTGCCATTCCTATTCAGTGTTTCTGCCCCCTCCCTCCACTTTCATTGGTGTAAATCTTTCCTCAAGCACCTTCATACTCTAGACTTTTTTATCATCCTATCAAGCCCCCTTTCTCCGGCTCTGTTCCCCCCTACACCCTCCTCCCTCAGATTCCCAGGAGGGTTTGTCTGGTCATAGACAAAAGTGCACAATAAAGTTCCCCATAGAGGGTCGGACTGGGACACCAGGAAAATACCAAGCGGGCCCCAGCGGCACAGACCCGACCCTATCGCCGCTTCTTCTGGCCTCCGATTTCCTCCCCTGACGCATTTCACATACACGTGTTCAGGGGAAGACATTGGGCATGGGCCCCTGCGGGGGGTGGTTAGGGGTGCGCGGCGGGGGCCCCTGCCGGAGGAGGCACCTTGGGGGGTGAAGGGCCCCTGAGGCGGTAGCCCCGGTGGGCCCTGTCCAACTCTGTCCCCACTCGCTGCTCTTTTCTTTTCGAGAGGGAGCGCCAGTTTCTGCACCACATTCACCATCTCGAGAGACAAGAGTGTGGTGTAACAGTAAAAAGAGCAGCGAGTGGGGAACTTTAGAACTTAAAAAAGTGGAGCAAAGCAGGACATTTAAAAATTAATCCTGGACAGCACAACGGGGTGAAAAAATTGGGATTGTCCTGTGCAAAGCTGGACAGTTGGGAGGCAGGAGAATATCCAAGCGATGGAGATCTGAACCCTCCATAAACCATCCAACTGCTCCACAGTTCCAATAACCAGATGACGAAAACCTTGATAACTGAGAATCTGCCACCCAGGGTTTGCTTACAGGGGTCAAATAAGTCAGGGCTGCGTCAAAAGAAGATGACTTCTTTTGGCCAATTAAAAAAAGTCACGGGCTGCTTTAAAAAAGTTGCAGTCACATCGAAAGAATCGATACCTATGTGGCCGGACCATGACTTCTTTTCACGTGACCACAACTTATTTGACGGGAGGCATGGAATGGATTTGCCATGAAATTCTGCATTGTGGTATGACAAAAATTTGCAGGGTGAGGAAAAAGTCACAGTCACATCCAGTCTCAGGGGCCCACCAAAAACCTTAGACCCTAGGTGCTCTTTACAAACTATTTTTCCTCCTTTCCTCACCCACCCTTTTTATTCTCCTAGTCTCTTTTATTTACATGCTAGCATCTATTTTTCCCCTTTGTTCCCATTCAAAAATAGGGAATGACCATGAAGTAGGCCAAATGGTCAGGAGCAGAAGGGCTAGCATCTATTTCTCCCCTTTGTTCCCATTCAATAGGGAATGACCATGAAGTAGGCCAAATGGTCAGGAGCAGGGGGACTAGCATCTATTTCTCCCCTTTCTTCCCATTCAAAAATAGGGAATGACCATGAAGTAGGCCAAATGGTCAGGAGCAGGAGGGCTAGCATCTATTTCTCCCTTTTGTTCCCATTCAAAAATAGGGAATGACCATGAAGTAGGCCAAATGGCCAGGAGCAGAAGGGCTAGCATCTATTTCTCCTCTTTGTTCCCATTCAAAAATAGGGAATGACCATGAAGTAGGCCAAATGGCCAGGAGCAGAAGGGCTAGCATCTATTTCTCCCCTTTGTTCCCATTCAGAAATAGGGAATGACCATGAAGTAGGCCAAATGGTCAGGAGCAGAAGGGCTAGCATCTATTTCTCCCCTTTGTTCCCATTCAAAAATAGGGAATGACCATGAAATAGACCAAATGGTCAGGAGCAGGAGGGCTAGCATCTATTTCTCCCCTTTGTTCTTATTCAAAAATAGGGAATGACCATGAAATAGACCAAATGGTCAGTAGCAGAAGGGCTAGCATCTATTTCTCCCTTTTGTTCTTATTCCAAAATAGGGAATGACCATGAAGTAGGCCAAATGGTCAGGAGCAGGAGGGCCCACTGACACCTGGGCCCACTGGGAGTTTTTCTGGTGTCCTGGTGGGCCAGTCTGACACTGGTGGCATCAATAAAAGTTGTGATTGTGTCAAAAAAGTCATGTCTGCAAACTTTTCAACAGTTGGGCAAATTTTTCGGTGAAGCAAAACGGGACAGATTCGCTCATTGCTAAATATTCCCTTCAGAACAGGAGACACTATCTACGCTATCTTACCATCTATACTGGGATAATATAGTCAAGCAATTTTTTCTTATTTCAATGTGTTTTGCCAGAACTTCCAAATTGTCTAATACAAATGCCTCTTTCTGCAGGAACCAAAATCGCCAATAATGCAAAATTCCTCAGACCCCCACCCAGCATTTCTCACCCTGGGATACGGGCAGCTTACATCCATACGGTACTTCTACTGCCTATTGGTGTCGGTGGGATTCTTGCTGAACGTTGTGTCCAATAGTCTCATTGTCGTCTCTGTGATTATACACAAAACATTACATGAACCGGTTTATATATTTATTAGCGCTTTGTGCTTAAATGGAATTTTTGAAAGTATGTACTTTTACCCCAGTATTTTTGCCGCCTTGCTCTACAAAGTCCAGACAATCTCCTACTCGTTTTGCTTGCTGCAGGCATTTCTAATCCATCTCTATGGCTGCTTTGAGATGACCACTCTATCGGCGATGGCATTTGACCGCTACGTGTGCATCTGTAACCCTCTGAGATACAACACCATCATGTCCCACTCAACTGTGTACAAGATACTCGCGGGCAGTTGGACTTATTCCATTGTAGCCTTTGGTACTCACATACTATTGACCTATAGACTCCCTTTGTGCGGAGCAGAAATATTAAAGATCTACTGTGACAACTGGTCAATAGTCAGACTTTCTTGCATTGACACCACCATCAATAATGTTTTTGGACTTTTTATTGTCACTACATTTGTCTGTATGCTCCTAATGTTGATAATGTACTCATATTTTGAGATTCTCAGGGTTTGTGCAAGATCTTCCCAAGCTGTTATTGCTAAAGCCCTACAGACCTGCACTCCCCAGCTCATAACCACCTTCAACTTTGTGGCAGGTTCTCTTTTTGACATTTTCCTCTATAGATATATCCCTACTATTGTTCCTTATGAGTTTCGCCTGTTCATGTCATTGGAATTCCTTGTGGTGTCTCCCATTCTGAATGCCTTAGCGTATGGGCTAAAAATGTCAGAGTTGAGAGCAAAAATATTCCAGCCGTTTAATCTCAAGAGATTTGCAGGGAACACCTTGAGTGTGTAGAGCTCAGGCACGGAGCAGTAGGGAGAATAGGTGGAAACTATCCTGAAAAAGTAACTTGCTCCACCAAATGCAGCTTGGTCAACAAGGTCTTTGACCTCAACAACCACCCAGTTCATCATTGGTTAGACCACAAATCCCACAGTCATAGGGGAACCCATGTACCAAGATCATATAATAGTTTAGAGTAGGGGGGTGGTTTACCAACATTCAAATTCATATTTTTGGTTTAAAAACTCCAATTTTTGGTATTTATTGAGTGTAAAAGCTTGGGAATAAAGTTGCAGAGAACTTCAGGAAGTCTCCATAAGGGCCTGCTTGGCCTGGAGTCAGGACCAAGGAGGGATCTAAAATATAAGTAGCCCAACAGTCCAGAAACGAAATACCAGAAGAGTTACTCAGTCTCAAAAACATATTCAAGGCAGCAAAAAGGATGGTCAGAAACAGACAGGAAGGTCAAATACTGGTAGATCAATCAGAAGAAGCAATTAACAGCGCACCTAGGAGCTGACTTAGAAAGTCCCATTCTTGGGCATTGAACCTGGGTCCTTGGTGTGTATTCATTCCATAGTTCTAGACCTGGGAGGTCCTAACACAGATGTGGGCTACCCGGTTTAGATGCTCGCAGCCGAGCATTTTTGAGGAGTCATCTGAACATCTAAACAAATGACCAATAAACCCCATGAAATGTGGATTTTGTAAGAGTTTCTATCGGCTGATTTGGGTTATAACTTAAAATGGGAAAAAGTTTTTTACTTTGTATGCTAGTTTTTGTATTTCCTTTACGTGTTCCACATTAAAGTCTTCCATCCGCTTAGATGTATTTGTTTTTAGTTGTAAAGGCGCAAGGTAGAACCATAAGGGGCCGTCAGAAGAAGGTCTCGCCTGTTGAATTAATCTGGGGGTTCCCAGATCTCTGAAACCAACCTGGGAACTAGACTACAGGGCGTAGGTGCTAACTACCCTTACCAATTTTTCACAACAAAAAAATGTATGCAACTAATTTGGAAAGCCCTACTTCTCCCAAATGCGCCAATACCAAACAGGGTCGGACTGGGGGGTGCAGGGCCCACTGGCCCTGTAGGGATTTAAAGCCATGGGTGCCATTTAACCCTATGGGTCCCTACATTGTATCAAACACAGATACACCCCCTACAAAGGACTGATTTGGGGTGGTGTGGCCTCAGGTGATTTGGTTGAAAAAAATTGAAATACTTTGGCAAAAGTAAAAGTCCGGAGTAAGAATCAAAGTTGAGAAAGGCGGCAAGCTAAAGCCAAAATTCAAAGAGTTAAGAGACCTGCTGTATGCAGCGGTCTCCCTTCCAAGTACTAACCAAGATACCAATCAAGATCAGGTTCATTTGGGCCACAAAGACTTGGTTGAAAGATTTAGAAATACTTTGATAAAGTGTAAAAGTCCGGAGAAAGAATCAAAGTTGAGAAAGGCGGCAAGCTAAAGCCAAAAGGGCCATGACCAAATTCATAGAGTTAAGAGACCTGCTGTACATAGCGGTCTCCCCTCCAAGTACTAACCAAGGCCAGCCCTGCTTAGCTTTCAAGATCTATCAAGATCAGGTTTAACTGGGCCACAGGTGACTGGTTGAAATTTTTTAAAATACTTTGGCAAAGTGTAAAAGTCCGGAGAAAGAATCAAAGTTGAGAAAGGTGGCAAGCTAAAGCCAAAAGGGCCATGATAACATTCAAAGAGTTAAGAGACCAACTTGGATCCCAAGTGATCTGGGGCACCTTAGCTGCATTTACCACACATCTGGCCCCGCCCTTGTTCTGCCCCTCCCCCACTGCACCCCCTGCTTTAAACAATATGAGTGGACTCGGGGTGCAGTTTCTGTGCATTTCAGTCAGGCAGGTAAGTTCAGCTTTGGGTGCAAATGACTGACAGTGGGAGAGGGACCTGGTACTGCAGGAGACTGGGGTTTGGGTCTGAAATCAGGGAGACTCCCAGCAAATACAGGGGAGTAAACATGTCTGTGTACCTTGTGCTATAAGGGGGCTTCAGTTGCATTAGTGGGGGGGTATAAAAGCAGAGCAGGCAGTAACCCTCGGGGCAGTGGTTTATTGATTCTGTCACATTACTGGCTGCATTCAGCTGCAACTGGTTTGCTGGCACGGGTGCTTGGCAGCCAAAACACATTGTTGCTAGTTGCGGCACCCATGCAGTTGGTCTGCTTTATATTATCAGGTACTAAATCTGGCTGCAGTCTGTGCCGCTCCACTAAATACCTGCAGTCGAGACTCATTTTTATAGTGATACTGAGTAACAAATGGGGGGGGGGGGGGATATTTTACAAACAATCGTTTTGTCCCTGGCAGGTAAAGAAGCAGAGGGACCTGATGTACCTGATCCAATCGGCACAGAACTTTACCCTGTAATGTGGGTCAGTTAGAAAGAATAGGAGTTACATTCTCTCAGAGCAGCACTAGGGGGCGCAATACAGCAGCATAAAGCAAAGGAGAGAAGAATGGAAATCAGTGTAAAATATACACAACCCATATACTGAGAAACCTCTCTCTATCTGTCTCTCTCTTTCTGTCTGTCTGTCTGTCTCAAATCAAATGAGCTTTATTGGCAGGACCAAATACATTTAGCATTGCCAAAGCAGGTATAGGGTGTAATGGGTGGGGTTAGGGGGTCAGTATATGGCAATGGGGGGGTTTAAGGGGTGGGGTTATGGGGTCAGTATATGGGGACAGGGGAAAGTCCTCGCAGTCTATGGCAGTCAGTTGCGTTAAAAAAAACCGTGCGATTCACTACAGTATTATTGTCTGCGTTAATTAGCGCGCAACCACATGCGTTAATTCGAACACCGAAATAACACTAACGCATAATTCACAAATACATATGAAGCGTTAGATGAGCTAAATATCGCATTAATCTGTGTGAAAATTAACCCCTACTTGGGGCAGGCGGTAATTATAGAAAAGTACAGTTAATGAGTTTTTGGCAACACAATAAGGACTTTGCAGTGTTATTCAGTCTGTGTTGGCCCCAGAGTGACGCAGCCGCCAGTTTGTAGGGAAATGGGCATTTTTAATACAGTAATTTTCCGCAAATATTGGCGTGTATGGCTAACATGGCGTGCGTTTATTCACACAGCTATTTATACGTGGCGACTATTTATACGTGGGCGACTATTTATACGTGGCGACTATTTATACGTGGCGACTATTTATACGTGGGCGACTATTTATACGTGGGCGACTATTTATACGTGGCGACTATTTATACGTGGCGACTATTTATATGCGGGCGACTATTTATACGCGGGCGACTATTTATACGCGGGCGACTATTTATACGCGGGCGACTATTTATACGCGGGCGACTATTTATACGCGGGCGACTATTTATACGTGGCGACTATTTATACGTGGCGACTATTTATACGTGGCGACTATTTATACGTGGGCGACTATTTATACGTGGCGACTATTTATACGTGGCGACTATTTATACGTGGCGACTATTTATACGCGGGCGACTATTTATACGCGGGCGACTATTTATACGCGGGCGACTATTTATACGTGGTGACTATTTATACGCGGGCGACTATTTATACGTGGTGACTATTTATATGCGGTGCGTTGATTAGCGAATGTACCATCAAATACCGCGCGAAAATAGTCTTTGCGACTAAAATAACGCATGCAGTATTGCGTGTAAATTAATGCAATGATGCTTTTGGTGAATCGTGTGTTAAATCACAAAAATTTTTACCGCATGCTATAAATAGCGCACATTTTAATGCACTTTAGTGAATCGGCCCTTATGCCTGATACCCTTGTCACTACTGCGGTCACTATGGGCCAGGGCTACACAGCTTATCTGCCCATGTATGGGGCACCCCCCTACCCAACCGATATCTGGCCTAAACTTGAGTAGATTTCGATTGGGCAGGTTTGATTTTCTGATCAGATCAAGGACCATATCATAATGTTGATGTGGTCCTCGGCCTGCTGGTGCCTATGGCCACTGGTTTAATTCAATTGTTTGGCCCTAGGGAATCGAATTAGCCTGATATCCCCCACCTTAGGTGCGCGTATTGGGAGAAGATCTTACAGTGTATGGCCACCCTAAGGCAGCAGAGCCTGTAAGGAGAACACTCCCTCCTGTCCCTCCTGGTTGGAGCAAAGAAGCTGCTCTTCTAAATCTGATCTGATTCCCTTTCCTAGAAACTACTATAACATATATGCACCAGCTAATCCTCATTCTAGGGGTCCCCACTTTCCGACTTCACTAAGGGTGATGGTTTCCCTCAGGCCCGAAGACTTCTGGGCCGTGTAGCTCCCAGGCACATCCAAACAGATGAAGTGCTGAAGGCCAAAATGGAAGATCCCGCCCCCCAACCAAACACTATATTATATTGTGGCAGGAAGTGGTCATAATCTATAGGCCAATAATACACAGATATGTAAATCTGATAATAGATACAAGGGCATCTGCCTAGCAACAGAGAAATAAGCAAGTGGTAGGGTCCAAAGCCACAGGGGATGTTAACCCCATAAGTCCCTATACCCCATAGAACAGAATGGGGTTTGGCTGCTCAAGGCACAAATATTGATTGAAATTTTCCCGGACAACCTGGAAAGTGTTGGTAAATACGATTGTTAAATCTGACCTGACTCCATTTGGATTCTCCCATTCCAACATTAAAAGGGTGGTTTACCTTTAAGTTAACTTAAAAAATGGTTCATTCTAAGCAACTTTTCAATTGGTCTTCATTTTTTTATAGTTTTTTTTAAGTATTTGCTTTCTTCTTCTGCCTCTCTCCAGCTTTCAAATGGGGGTCACTGACCCCAACATCCAAAATACAAATGCTCTATAAGGCTACAGTTGTAAAGTAAAGTCATTGCTACTTTTTAACACTCATTTTTATATTAGAGCCGTCTCCTATTTGCATTCCAGCCCCCTCATTTAAATCGGTGCCTGGTTGCTAAGGTCATTTGCACCCTGGAAACCAAATTGCTGCTGGAGAGCTGCTGAGTATAAAGCTCAATAACTCAAAAACCACAAATAATAAAAAATGAAAACCAATTACAAATTTTCACAGAATAAACCTCTCTACATTATGCTAAAAAGTAATATAAAGGTGCACTATCCCTTTAAGAAATGTCCCCTCCCCCACCCCAGCAGACTGCCTTGAAATAACTAATCCTGCTCTGAAGGACTCAATCATCTTGCTGTCCTCATTCCAGGGTTGGACTGGGCCACCGGGACACTGGGAAAAAACCTGGTGGGCCCCGGTGGCCCAGACCCGATCCCTGTTGCCCCTCCCCTGCCCGCACTTGCCCCTCCCCTGATGCAACCAGGGGAGGGCGTCGGCCAGTGACTGGGGCCCCTGTTGTGGGACATGACTGATGGGGGCACCTTGGCCGGCAGCCCCAGTGGGCCCTTCACCCCCCATTCCGACCCTGCCTCCTTCCCTTCTACGAATCCCGCCCCCTGGAATGAACTTTTTGGAGAGAAAATATCCCCCCATTTTGACATGGGCTCATCCAGTTGGATCTTGCACAAAGGGGACATAAACATTGACCTGCCTGAGAGAAATATAAATGTAGAATATGAGAGTCTGACTGTGCTTGTTGGGACCAGGTCTCCACCCCCTTAGGCTCACTGAGGGATCAGACTCCTCCTCCCTTACCTTATTCCATGGTGAAGTGATGGATTCTGGGACTTCAAGTCCTTCTACTTTCCATTTCTGGGACGCGGAGGGACTTGAAGCCCCAGAATTTTAGTGGTTGAGTAAATATATAAAATCCTCAAAACATTTATAGTGATTTCCCTTCTTCTTCTGCCTCTTTGCAGCTTTCAAATGGGGGTCACTGACCCCGGCAGCCAAACCCTATTGCTCTGTGAGGCTCCAGTTTTATTGTTATTGTTACTTTTTATTCCTTATCTTTCTTTTCAGCCCCTCCCCTATTCATATTCCTGTCTCTCACCCAAACCACTCCCTGGTTACTAAGGTAACTTGGACCCTAGCAACCAAAAACCTATTGCTCTGTGATGCTCCAGTTTTATTGTTATTGTTACTTTTTATTCCTTATCTTTCTTTTCAGCCCCTCCCCTATTCATATTCCTGTCTCTCACCCAAACCACTCCCTGGTTACTAAGGTAACTTGGACCCTAGCAACCAAAAACCTATTGCTCTGTGATGCTCCAGTTTTATTGTTATTGTTACTTTTTATTCCCTATCTTTCTATTCAGCCCCTCCCCTATTCATATTCCCGTCTCTCATTCAAACCACTAACTGGTTACTAAGGGAATTTGGACCCTAGAAACTCTTTCCTGCTCTCAAATGGGGGTCACTGACCCCGGCAGCCAAACCCTATTGCTCTGTGAGGCTCCAGTTTTATTGTTATTGTTACTTTTTATTCCTTATCTTTCTATTCAGCCCCTCCCCTATTCATATATCACTTTCTCATTCAAGCCAATGTCTGGTCGCTAAGGTAATTTGAACCCTAGCAACCAGATAGCTTCTGAAACTCCAAACTGCAGAGCTGCTGAACAAAAAATTAAATAATTACAAAACTACAAATAATAAAAAATGAAGACCAATTGCAAATTGTCTCAGAATATCACTCTCTACATCATACTAACAGTTAAATCAAAGGTGAAATTCCCCTTTATGTTACCTATGACCTCTGGTTGAGATACCCTAGTGCCTCTTGCAGAGTTAACCCATTAGAAGTATTTCCTGGTACAACTTGACCTATTATATTCCAGTCATGTGACCATAGCTCATTCTGATCATTGGTCAGAAATAACTCTCCTATATCCCAACCCTATAGATTAGATGGACTTAAATAAATAATTAGTGATGTGAATTTCCCCTGTACAGCAGTTAGAATTCCGTGAATGGAAGGAGCTGGAACGTTTATATATATATTTCCTTATGTGAGTAGGAAAACAATTGTGTCTATATTTAAATGAAAAGCTTTCCGTATTAGTGTAATGAATAAACCATGGCTGGGAAAGTGATGCCAATTCCCCCCTAGAACTGTATAACCTGCTTTATTCCTCTCACTATCAGAGCAATGGGGAGTCCTCTCAAAGGGTTAGTTCCCTTTTAAATTAACTATTAATATAATAATAATAAGGGGTAATTATATCTTAGTTGGGATCAAGTACAGGTACTGTTTTATTATTACAGAGAAAAGGGAATCATTTAACCATGAAATAAACCCAATAGGGCTGTTCTGCCCCCAATAAGGGGTAATTATATCTTAGTTGGGATCAAGTACAGGTACTGTTTTATTATTACAGAGAAAAGGGAATCATTTAACCATTAAATAAACCCAATAGGGCTGTTCTGCCCCAATAAGGGGTAATTATATCTTAGTTGGGATCAAGTACAGGTACTGTTTTATTATTACAGAGAAAAGGGAATCATTTAACCATGAAATAAACCCAATAGGGCTGTTCTGCCCCAATAAGGGGTAATTATATCTTAGTTGGGATCAAGTACAGGTACTCTTTTATTATTACAGAGAAAAGGGAATCATTTAACCATGAAATAAACCCAATAGGGCTGTTCTGCCCCAATAAGGGGTAATTATATCTTAGTTGGGATCAAGTACAGGTACTGTTTTATTATTACAGAGAAAAGGGAATCATTTAACCATGAAATAAACCCAATAGGGCTGTTCTGCCCCCAATAAGGGGTAATTATATCTTAGTTGGGATCAAGTACAGGTACTGTTTTATTATTACAGAGAAAAGGGAATCATTTAACCATTAAATAAACCCAATAGGGCTGTTCTGCCCCCAATAAGGGGTAATTATATCTTAGTTGGGATCAAGTACAGGTACTGTTTTATTATTACAGAGAAAAGGGAATCATTTAACCATGAAATAAACCCAATAGGGCTGTTCTGCCCCAATAAGGGGTAATTATATCTTAGTTGGGATCAAGTACAGGTACTGTTTTATTATTACAGAGAAAAGGGAATCATTTAACCATGAAATAAACCCAATAGGGCTGTTCTGCCCCAATAAGGGGTAATTATATCTTAGTTGGGATCAAGTACAGGTACTGTTTTATTATTACAGAGAAAAGGGAATCATTTAACCATTAAATAAACCCAATAGGGCTGTTCTGCCCCAATAAGGGGTAATTATATCTTAGTTGGGATCAAGTACAGGTACTGTTTTATTATTACAGAGAAAAGGGAATCATTTAACCATTAAATAAACCCAATAGGGCTGTTCTGCCCCAATAAGGGGTAATTATATCTTAGTTGGGATCAAGTACAGGTACTGTTTTATTATTACAGAGAAAAGGGAATCATTTAACCATTAAATAAACCCAATAGGGCTGTTCTGCCCCAATAAGGGGTAATTATATCTTAGTTGGGATCAAGTACAGGTACTGTTTTATTATTACAGAGAAAAGGGAATCATTTAACCATTAAATAAACCCAATAGGGCTGTTCTGCCCCAATAAGGGGTAATTATATCTTAGTTGGGATCAAGTACAGGTACTGTTTTATTATTACAGAGAAAAGGGAATCATTTAACCATTAAATAAACCCAATAGGGCTGTTCTGCCCCAATAAGGGGTAATTATATCTTAGTTGAGATCAAGTACAGGTACTGTTTTATTATTACAGAGAAAAGGGAATCATTTAACCATGAAATAAACCCAATAGGGCTGTTCTGCCCCAATAAGGGGTAATTATATCTTAGTTGGGATCAAGTACAGGTACTGTTTTATTATTACAGGGAAAAAGGCAAAATTATTTGATTAAAATGGAGTCTATAGGAGATGGGCTTTCCGTAAGGATAAGGGGTCCCATTCCTTTACATTGTTTAGGGGGTATAGTTTCCTTTTAATGAGATTATATTCGCATGAAATATATTCCACATACAATTAATAAATATTCCATGGACAATAAGGAATATTACATCAGGGAATACACATTTTTTGACCTTGTTTTTGCATTTTTTTTCTAATTTATGACTATAATTATCTTTCTCCAAATGCATTAATTAGCCTTAATGACTTACAAGCTGAGAACTGGGTTTTGTCTCAAGGGGACCAAGCTCCATGGGTATATAATGCTCTCGGGTCGGAATGTGCCATTGGCACCCAAGCGGGAGGTGAGAGATGTGCAGATTATATGTACATAGGGGGTGATGGGAAGAGACAGTCTCGCAATGTAAGGTAAGAACAAGTCTTAATAACAATGTACATTCTGCAATTTTACCCTGATTGGGACAAAAAAAATCTTTGCAGCATTTATTACCCATTCTGCTATATAATTAATAAGTTAGTTAAATTTAAAGGGGATACAAACCCTGCTGCCCAGCGCGGCTCAACCCAACGTTACTCAGTTGTTACTGGGCTACAAATCCCACAATAATGTAACATATAATGAAGCTTGGGGCATGCTGGGAGCTGTAGTCCAGCAACATCAGGGCTGTATTCTTAAAGCAATATTGCCCAATAAAACTTTCCCCCAAATCCCCACAGCCAGCGACTGCTTTAACATGCGAAAAATCCTCCAATGAGAATCCCAGCTGATGTGAGTAAATCCGGCTCCCTGTTCTCTGTTCCTGCAATTGGAGTTGGGAGCAATAAGCACAGTTTCCCAGCACTGAACAAGTCTGTCCCTTTATCCCCATGTCTGATTCCTGTGCCATATAATGACGGGAAAATGCCATCATTATCTCTATATGTAAGGTACCAGCAAGGGGCCTGACACAGTGCTGGGAATCAGCATTCTCATTGGGCAGTTCTTTTGCATTTATAATCAACTTATTTATCAGTACAATTCTCATTGGGGAATTTCCTTGCATCTATAATGATGTTTTGGCAACTTCTATAGCAACACTAGGGGGCGCCGTGGGGCAGCATCATGGCTGGGTTTATATCCCCTTTAATAACTATTGTTAAACCAAGACATTACTTTACCAATCCTGTTTTCTTCTGTCCTTTCAGGAAACACAAGGAGAGGATACAATGCAGAATTCTACTCCTCACCCCGCGGTGTTACTGTTGGGCTTTGGTGAAATGACATCAGTGAAATATCTATACTGTTCCCTCATTCTCATTGGCTACTCGGTCATAATTCTGTTAAACAGCGCTGTTATCGCCGTTACCGTATTGCACGAGACGCTACAGAGGCCGATGTACATTTTCATTTCTGCCTTTTGTATAAATGGCCTGTATGGCAGCACCGCTTTCTTCCCCAGCGTCTTCATAAACCTTTTTAAAGAGGCCCAAACCATTTCCTATGGCGCTTGCATTCTGCAGGACTTTGCTGTCAATACCTATGGGGGGTCGGAGATGACTCTTCTGGCGGTGATGGCGTTTGATCGCTATGTCAGTATCTGCCACCCCCTGAGGTATAACAGTATCATGTCCCTACCGACCGTATTCAGACTCATTGGCGCGGCCTGGTTGTATCCATTTATCTTGGTTTCCATTCTGGTTCTGTTGACCGTTCGGCTTCCTCTGTGTGATTGGGTCATTCTAAAGATCTACTGCGACAACTGGTCGGTGGTGAGACTCTCCTGTGTTGATACGTCCACCAACAATGCCTATGGGATTCTGTGCACCGTGGCAATACTGGTGGTGATGCCAATCCTGATAGTCATCTCTTACATTGCCATTTTGAGAGTCTGTGCCAAGTCTTCAAAGGATTTCCAGGCCAAAGCCTTGCAGACCTGCGCTCCTCATCTTCTCGCCATCGCCACCTATCTTGTTGACGTCCTGTTTGAGATATTTCTCTACCGATACTCCCCTACGTCCCTCCCTCCTGCGCTGAGGGTCTTCATGTCGATACATTTCCTGGTGGTGCCTCCGCTTCTTAATCCTCTGATCTATGGTTTGAAAATAAGAGAACTTAGAGTAAAAATAAATAAACTTCTTCAGAAACAGTCTATTCCTCTTCGGGAGCCAAAGCACCCTTGAAAAGGGTGTAGAAATGTAGGTCCATTGTAAGAGTCACAAAAGTGTCGGGCTGGAAACCCAAGGGGCCCACCAGAAAACCTTAGAACATAGGCCCACTCTCCAAACTATTTTTCCACCCTTTGCTCAATCAACCTCTTTATTTACATTCTAGTATCCATTCTTCCATCTGTTCCCACTCAGAAATAGGGAATGACCATGAAGTAGGCCAAATGGTCAGGAGCAGAAGGGCTAGCATCTATTTCTCCCCTTAGTTCCCATTCAAAAATAGGGAATGACCATGAAGTAGGCCAAATGGTCGGGAGCAGAAGGGCTAGCATCTATTTCTCCCCTTTGTTCCCATTCAAAAATAGGGAATGACCATGAAGTAGGCCAAATGGTCAGGAGCAGAAGGTCTAGTATCTATTTCTCCCCTTTGTTCCCATTCCAAAATAGGGAATGACCATGAAGTAGGCCAAATGGTCGGGAACAGAAGGGCTAGCATCAATTTCTCCCCTTTGTTCCCATTCCAAAATAGGGAATGACCATGAAGTAGGTCAAATGGTCTGGAGCAGAAGGGCTAGCATCTATTTCTCCCCTTTGTTCCCATTCAAAAATAGGGAATGACCATGAAGTAGGCCAAATGGTTGGGAACAGAAGGGCTAGCATCTATTTCTCCCCTTTGTTCCCATTCAAAAATAGGGAATGACCATGAAGTAGGCCAAATGGTCTGGAGCAGAAGGGGCTAGCATCAATTTCTCTCCTTTGTTCCCATTCAAAATAGGGAATGACCATGAAGTAGGTCAAATGGTCAGGAGCAGAAGGGCTGTAGAAATGTAGGTACATTGTAAGAGTCACAAAAGTGTCGGGCTGGAAACCCAAGGGGCCCACCAGAAAACCTTAGAACATAGGCCCACTCTCCAAACTATTTTTCCACCCTTTGCTCAATCAACCTCTTTATTTACATTCTAGTATCCATTCTTCCATCTATTTCTCCCCTTTGTTCCCACTCAGAAATAGGGAATGACCATGAAGTAGGCCAAATGGTCAGGAGCAGAAGGGCTAGCATCTATTTCTCCCCTTAGTTCCCATTCAAAAATAGGGAATGACCATGAAGTAGGCCAAATGGTCGGGAGCAGAAGGGCTAGCATCTATTTCTCCCCTTTGTTCCCATTCAAAAATAGGGAATGACCATGAAGTAGGCCAAATGGTCAGGAGCAGAAGGTCTAGTATCTATTTCTCCCCTTTGTTCCCATTCCAAAATAGGGAATGACCATGAAGTAGGCCAAATGGTCGGGAACAGAAGGGCTAGCATCAATTTCTCCCCTTTGTTCCCATTCCAAAATAGGGAATGACCATGAAGTAGGTCAAATGGTCTGGAGCAGAAGGGCTAGCATCTATTTCTCCCCTTTGTTCCCATTCAAAAATAGGGAATGACCATGAAGTAGGCCAAATGGTTGGGAACAGAAGGGCTAGCATCTATTTCTCCCCTTTGTTCCCATTCAAAAATAGGGAATGACCATGAAGTAGGCCAAATGGTCTGGAGCAGAAGGGCTAGCATCAATTTCTCTCCTTTGTTCCCATTCAAAAATAGGGAATGACCATGAAGTAGGTCAAATGGTCAGGAGCAGAAGGGCTGTAGAAATGTAGGTACATTGTAAGAGTCACAAAAGTGTCGGGCTGGAAACCCAAGGGGCCCACCAGAAAACCTTAGAACATAGGCCCACTCTCCAAACTATTTTTCCACCCTTTGCTCAATCAACCTCTTTATTTACATTCTAGTATCCATTCTTCCATCTATTTCTCCCCTTTGTTCCCACTCAGAAATAGGGAATGACCATGAAGTAGGCCAAATGGTCAGGAGCAGAAGGGCTAGCATCTATTTCTCCCCTTAGTTCCCATTCAAAAATAGGGAATGACCATGAAGTAGGCCAAATGGTCGGGAGCAGAAGGGCTAGCATCTATTTCTCCCCTTTGTTCCCATTCAAAAATAGGGAATGACCATGAAGTAGGCCAAATGGTCAGGAGCAGAAGGTCTAGTATCTATTTCTCCCCTTTGTTCCCATTCCAAAATAGGGAATGACCATGAAGTAGGCCAAATGGTCGGGAACAGAAGGGCTAGCATCAATTTCTCCCCTTTGTTCCCATTCCAAAATAGGGAATGACCATGAAGTAGGTCAAATGGTCTGGAGCAGAAGGGCTAGCATCTATTTCTCCCCTTTGTTCCCATTCAAAAATAGGGAATGACCATGAAGTAGGCCAAATGGTTGGGAACAGAAGGGCTAGCATCTATTTCTCCCCTTTGTTCCCATTCAAAAATAGGGAATGACCATGAAGTAGGCCAAATGGTCTGGAGCAGAAGGGCTAGCATCAATTTCTCTCCTTTGTTCCCATTCAAAAATAGGGAATGACCATGAAGTAGGTCAAATGGTCAGGAGCAGAAGGGCTAGCATCAATTTCTCTCCTTTGTTCCCATTCAAAAATAGGGAATGACCATGAAGTAGGCCAAATGGTCAATAGCAGAAGGGCTAGCATCTATTTCTCCCCTTTGTTCCCATTCAAAAATAGGGAATGACCATGAAGTAGGCCAAATGGTCAGGAGCAGGAGGGCCCACTGACAAATGGGCCCACCAGGAGTTTGTCTAGTATCCTGGTGGGCCAGTCCAACACTGTTTGGAAAGACAGATTAACTCAAAAAAGAGGAAATTTGGTGGTTGGGTGTTTTAACCTGAGCCCCTACTTGGTTTTGGGGCAACTGGAATGGAATCATTAATATGTATTAATAATGTATAAAATTTGCCCTGGTTGTATTGGGGAAGGACCCATCATGAAATGCAGTCTAATAGCGATGAAGATCTCAAGGATCTCTAATTATTCATTCGTTTATCTATCTTTTTTTTTTCATTTCCTGGAGCAAATAGATTTCTTATTGGGTCTAGAAAAGCAACTGTTCAGTAGGCTTTTAGGACCACCCTTTCTATTTAACCAGTAATTTTGTGAGACTGTCAGGGAGACATTTAAACATAAACTTCAGAGTAAATTACAGACCTCAAGAGAAATCAAGAGCTGCCCGAGTGTTGGAGACCATATTCCCACCAGGAGCCACAAGAACTAACTGCATAGGGCACTCACATCCCACCAACCAACAGACAGTATGGAACACCCCAATAACAAGATCCTACAATTGATCTCAACACAGTTTGGGGTATTTATTCTGGACCCATAGTTGTGACATTGCATTTCATGTATTATATTCAGAGCTCATTTATTATATTGATTTGCCTACTCCCAGTTGTACATTGATTTCCTACCAACTATGGACAGATATGTGATTTCAGAGGTAGGTGGGGATAAGAAATAGAACTAGTTGAAGGCTAGAGAGAGAGAGAGATAGAGAGATATCGACTGCTGGCCACAGTTAGTAGAGATGGCTGTTCAAACTCACAGTGTTATCTCAACACCATCTTGTACAATGATCTTCAGCCTTGACCAATTGGGCATTTTATTGATTTCAGTATAGGCCTCAGAATGTTGCAGAACAAACCACAATTTGATTAAGTCTTGATGAGATATTGATCAGACTGTGGATATACATTGATCTGTGGATATATTCTGTGGTCCATAACTCTGTATAGGTCCATGTGCTTTGATCTTTGGCTTTATGGCTGGATGTTTGGATCAGTCCAGTTTGGCAAAAATTAGCCAAAGATCTTCTTGTCCGATGAGTTGGTCAAACCAACAAGTCTTCTTGTATATGGCTCACTCTAAACCAGGGGTCCCCAACTTTTTTTACCCATGAGCAATGGTTAACTATAATAAAGTTCGGGAGCAACACAAGCATAAAACAAGTTCCTAGGGGGTGCCCAATAAGGGCTATGATTGGTTATTTGGTAGCCCAATGTGGACTGGCAGACTACAGGAGGCTCTCTTTGGCAGTCTTTAGGCCTCCAAAACTTGACTCCAGGTCAGAAATTCAAAAATAAGCCCCTGCTTTGAGGCCACTGGGAGCAACATCCAAGGGGATGGGGAGCAACATGTTGCCCCTGAGCCACTGGTTGGGGATCACTGCTCTAAACCATTGATATCTTATCTATGCCCCGAACTAAAAAAAAAAAATAACAATTATTATAAGTACGGGTCAGTTTCCAGCTGTGTAAAAAATTCAGCAGCTGAAACCTGTCAAGCTTCTTTAGAAGTCAATGGGGAATGGAAGCAAGCTCATGGGTGCAAGAAGTTGCAAAGCAGCCTGGGAGCCATCAACAGGAAAAGGAAGCTGGAAAGCCTGGCAGAGGAAGCCAGGAGGGGGAAGAAAGAAGGCTTCAGAGGGCTGGGCGCCCAACAAGAAGATGTCCTACAGGGAAGGCAGATCCTGGAGAACCTGGAGAGACAGAGATCCTGTGAGGAGTCCTAACTGGAGGAACAACTAATGGCAGTGGGATCCCCAACTGAGTATCTAGAAGGAGCTAGTAGTTGCACTGCATGTCTGTAGGTGCTGGACTTACCTGAAGTTTCCGTGACTTGTACCCAAAGAGGTTTTGGGAGTATTAAAGTGACAGTAACAAGATTTATATAGACCAGTGGTTCCCAACCTTCCTAATGCCACGACCCTTTAATACAATTCCTCATGTTTGTGACCCCAAACCATAGAGGAGCGGTGTCTCAGTTCCTAAGACCATTTTCCGATGGTCTTAGGTTTACCCCTGTGAAAGGGTTGAACCCCAAAGGGTTCCCGACCCACAGGTTGAGAACCACTGATATAGACAATCTTTCTTTTAGACTGGTCTAAAGGACTTTACCCTGTTAGTTAGTGAGAAGGCAAAGGTGCAGTAGCTAGTGAGGCCCCATTGCCACCTTGTTAGGAGTGTTATATGTGTTAGGTTCCCCTTTTATTCCAGATAAAAACTTATTTTGTTTATCAAGTACTGCGTGTGCATTATTATTGTTCCTAGTGGGGCCCCCGTAGGTGCACTCCCAGATCCCACTAGGTGGAGGCACTGCCCCAATAAGTACCAGGTACCCAGTCTCTCCCAATAACCCTGCCGAGTGATTCAGGTTTGCCCCGTGCCATTGGGTAAGCACCACACATGGAGTGTAACATAAGAGTGGTGGGGAACTGTGCCTCCATACTGTGTAGAACAGGTTATGGCTGGAAGGGAAGGGGTTCCTGTATGTCTGGCAATGCCCATTGTCCCATGTAATAGTGCCCTGTAGGCCCCCCATGACTTCAGAGGGTAAATAAGCAATGGGGAGTGTTCCAGATCTCTCTCATTAACCCCTCTTGGGTTTCAGGCAACTGCTTATTCCAGAGCATGAGGTCAGGGTTGGGTTGGATCCCAGTGTAGAATTAGCCAATTAGGGGATAGCTTGCTAAGCAGCCTTAAAGGAAAACTATACCCCTGAACAATGTTGGTCTCTAAAAAAATATATTGCATAAACCGCTCCTTGCTTTATCTAAATTAGGGCCCCCCAACCTTTCTTACTCGGGAGCCAAAGTCAAATGTAAAAAGACTTGGGGAGCAACACAAGCACCATAAAAGTTCATGGAGGAGCCAAATAAGGGCTGTGATTGGCTATTAGGGGCCTCTATGCACCCTATCAGCTTACAGGGGCTTTATTTGGTAGGAAATCTTGTTTTTATTCAACCAAAACTTGCCCCCAAGTCAGGAATTCAAAAATAACTCCCTGGTTTGGGGGCACTGAGAGCAACACCCAAGGGGTTGGGGGGGCAACATGTTACCCCCAAAGTCACTAATCTAAATAACCCATTTTCATATAAATATACTTATTTAGCAGTATGTGCCATTGGGTAATCCTAAATAGGAAACTGCCATTTTAAGTACTAAGCCCCGCCCCCTGGGATCATAGGAGTCACAGTGCACACAAACAAGCCAAGGCACACATACATGCTAGGCCCCATCAGCCAATGAATGGGCAGAGTTATAGTAAATAGTCATCACCTTTATTGAACAGTAATTATATGTACAAGGGACATTCATTAAGGAAAGAGAGAAACATGGCTACATTGGGTCTGAACCCTCCCTGTTTGGGTTTAAGGCCACAACTTGTTAAACATGAATGCCTGGGGTCACCACCAGGGGGTGCATTTCATGTCATTTTGGGTAGAGTTTTGGTATTAGGTCGGGGTTGATCAGATGCATATTTTGTATATTGGGGCCCCATTCTACTTGCTGGCAAGGACCACTGTCCATGGACCCAGGCAACAGTTCCCCCTGGGGTCGGGCCATACAGGAGATCACTGACCAATCCATCCTCTGGCCGATCCATGTAGATTGCTAAATGGCATTGTTTCCCGATCTGGTAGGGAGTAACGAGACTCCGTGGCCCCTCTCCCCTGATTGGCCCATTCCCTACCCAACTGGTGGGCTATCAGCAGGTAACTTGTCCTTATGGACCTCATGAGAAATCATTGGATTGGGCCCTATCTGTACATCCCATATCTATAGTTATATATAGCGTGAATTCCTACCAATCCTGCCCATTGGAAGGTGCTGGATCCATGGGGAAACTGTCTCATTGGGCAAACAATTGCCCCCAGCATCCATTGTTCATTATTTCCCTAATACCCAAGATTCATTAAGTCACAATATAAATATAACCTGTAGCCTGGACCAATTCCCTGGGCAACTGGAATCCCATTCAGGCATCACTTAATGAGCAACATGGAAACCCAACTCCCAGACTGATCTGTGCCCTGTTGTGATTGGCTGGTGGTTTCCTTCAGTGCAATAGGAAAGAGATAAAAACGTATGAGAAACACATGTGTGAGTGAGAAGAACACAGCCCAGTCTCCTACTCCGTCCCACCTACACGGTGAGTAGGTCTCGCTCAGCTACTTGTTCCTCTGGGGGTGGGGGCTTCTATACATGGGAAGCTATGAGAAATGGAGATGGGATTAAATCAGTATCTTACATACAGTGCAGTTATATATTTTCTATGTACGACCAGATAGGTGCTTAGTTATTGTCCAACGTTGGGTTTGAGGTTCTTTGGGCAGCAGATCAAGGTGTAATACAACTAGTACCCTGTAGGGCGGGGGCACTGAGCTTGTGTTTTGTGTCTCTGTTGAACTCACCACTGTTACTGCCATATCCCCATTACTGGGCCTCATTTAGATGTTCCAGAACTTCCAAATTGTTCACAAACTCCAAAAATGGAAATCGGGGTATGGCCGTCTCATCAACAGCATCAAATCTATACCCCCCGGCTTCATCTAAATAAACCATTTTCTTAAAAATATACTTTTTTTAGTAGTATGTGCCATTGGGTAATCCTAAATAGAAATAGGCCTGAAGCCTTGTGCCTTTATATGGGCACAAAACCCCTCAGTGACTGCTAATATCCTTATCATTTACAGTAGGGGGTACATTATCCCTTATAATACATGAGTGATACTCAGAGTTCCCTGTATAACTCAGCCTGCAGCCTTGTGCCTTTATATGGGGGGCACAGAACCCCTCAGTGACTGCTAATATCCTTATCATTTACAGTAGGGGGTACATTATCCCTTATAATACATGAGTGATACTCAGAGTTCCCTGTATAACTCAGCCTGCAGCCTTGTGCCTTTATATGGGCACAGAACCCCTCAGTGACTGCTAATATCCTTATCATTTACAGTAGGGGGTACATTATCCCTTATAATACATGAGTGATACTCAGAGTTCCCTGTATAACTCAGCCTGCAGCCTTGTGCCTTTATATGGGCACAGAACCCCTCAGTGACTGCTAATATCCTTATCATTTACAGTAGGGGGTACATTATCCCTTATAATACATGAGTGATACTCAGAGTTCCCTGTATAACTCAGCCTGCAGCCTTGTGCCTTTATATGGGGGGCACAGAACCCCTCAGTGACTGCTAATATCCTTATCATTTACAGTAGGGGGTACATTATCCCTTATAATACATGAGTGATACTCAGAGTTCCCTGTATAACTCAGCCTGCAGCCTTGTGCCTTTATATGGACACAGAACCCCTCAGTGACTGCTAATATCCTTATCAGTTACAGTAGGGGGTACATTATCCCTTATAATACATGAGTGATACTCAGAGTTCCCTGTATAACTCAGCCTGCAGCCTTGTGCCTTTATATGGGCACAGAACCCCTCAGTGACTGCTAATATCCTTATCATTTACAGTAGGGGGTACATTATCCCTTATAATACATGAGTGATACTCAGAGTTCCCTGTATAACTCAGCCTGCAGCCTTGTGCCTTTATATGGGGGGCACAGAACCCCTCAGTGACTGCTAATATCCTTATCATTTACAGTAGGGGGTACATTATCCCTTATAATACATGAGTGATACTCAGAGTTCCCTGTATAACTCAGCCTGCAGCCTTGTGCCTTTATATGGGGGGCACAGAACCCCTCAGTGACTGCTAATATCCTTATCATTTACAGTAGGGGGTACAGTATCCCTTATAATACATGAGTGATACTCAGGGTTCCCTGTATAACTCAGCCTGCAGCCTTGTGCCTTTATATGGGGGGCACAGAACCCCTCAGTGACTGCTAATATCCTTATCATTTACAGTAGGGGGTACATTATCCCTTATAATACATGAGTGATACTCAGAGTTCCCTGTATAACTCAGCCTGCAGCCTTGTGCCTTTATATGGGCACAGAACCCCTCAGTGACTGCTAATATCCTTATCAGTTACAGTAGGGGGTACATTATCCCTTATAATACTCAGAGTTCCCTTTATATGGTCACAAACCCCAAAACAAAGCTGTAATATAAGGACAAAAGGATTCCGGTATTTCTTGACTGTTTCTTTATTTCCTATAGGAGGAACAATGATCAATGTGACGGCCGCGCACCCCGAGTTCCTGACCCTTGGATTTGGGGAACTGACATCAATAAAATATCTATACAGTTTATTGGTGTTTTTAGGCTTTGCCCTGACCCTGCTGTTGAACAGTCTGGTGGTGGCGGCTGTGGCGTTGCACCGGAGCCTACAGGAACCCGTCTATATGTTCATCTGCGCATTGTCTATCAATGGAATCTATGGGAGTGTTGTTTTCTACCCGGGTATTTTTGTAACGTTGCTCTACCAAGTCCAAAAAATCTCCTATGGCAGTTGCTTGGCCCAAGTCTTTTTCATTCACACCTACGGAAGCTTTGAGTTGGCGACGCTGGCGGGCATGGCCATTGACCGCTACATCTGCATCTGCAACCCTCTGAGATACACTAGCCTCATGTCCCACTCGACGGTTCTCAAAATAATTGCGGTAGGTTGGGTGAACTCCATTGTAGCCATTGGCACAAACCTCGTCTTGACTTACAGACTTCCCCTGTGTGACTCGGTCATACTCAAGATCTACTGTGACAACTGGTCAGTAGTCAGACTCTCCTGCGTTGATACCACCATCAACAATATTTTTGGAAATCTTGTTTCCACCAGTGTCATTTATGTCCCTATATTAATCATAGTTTTCTCCTACGTTGAGATTCTAAGAGTGTGCGTCCGGTCTTCCAAAGAGGTCATCTCCAAAGCTTTGCAGACCTGTAGCCCTCAACTCATCATTTCATTCAACTTTGTGACTGGGGCTCTCTTTGATATATTTCTCTACAGGTACATGCCCACCAGCGTCCCCTATCAGATACGGCTCTTCATGTCACTGGAGTTCCTTGTGATATCCCCCATTCTTAATTCTTTTATATATGGGTTGAAAATGAAGGAAATGAGATCAAGGATATTAAAGCTTCTTCATCTGGAGACCAGTAAAGTTCATGAAAAGCACAGAAGGAGTTTGTGGTACGGGTAATTTTCTTATGGTTCAAGAAGTTGTAGGGATGCAGAGGTCCCCAAGTTGGTTCCCCAAGAAAAGCATGGAATGGAACCTACCTGTCAGTCAGTGTTTAGTAACACTGCCTACATCAGGGACAGTGAACTTCATCTTTGAAAGTATGGGCCTAGAATGTAGCCCATGTTCTGCTGGAGTAATCCCCAAAATATGGGGCTTGGACCACTGGTAGTTGCTTTATGAGATAAACCAGCTTGAAGGTTAGTGAGGGTAAGATCTAGGCTCTTTTTGTCATGACCCTGAGCGATGACTCTTGATTGCCATAAAAGACGTTCTTCCAGACTTACCCTCCATATCATTCCTATGGGCACCACTAGAACATCCAAGAGAAACTTAGTGAGATCAAGGATGAGATCAAGGATATTTAAGCTTCTACATCTAGAGACCAGTAAAGTTCATGAAAACCACAAGCACAGAAGGAGTTTGTGGTACGGGTAATTTTCTTATGGTTCAAGAAGTTGTAGGGATGCAGAGGTCCCCAAGTTGGTTCCCCAAGAAAAGCATGGAATGGAACCTACCTGTCAGTCAGTGTTTACCTGGGGTAGAAGTGGGGGATGTGTAGGAGGGTCACTCAGGTGTTTTATATGTCAGGTCAGGTGTATAAAAGGAAGGGGATTAGTCACAATTGGTACCCTGGAGGTTCATCCTGGATGGATCAAGAGACAGAGGCATAAGGCCCCAGTAATACCTAAATCAGGGACAGTGAACTTCATCTTTGAAAGTATGGGCCTAGAACATAGATCATGTTCTGCTGGAGTAAGCCCCAAAAGATGGGGCTTGGACCACTGGTAGGTGCTCTATGAGATAAACCAGCTTGAAGGTTAGTGAGGGTAAGATCTAGGCTCTTTTTGTCAGGACCCTGAGCGATGACTCTTGAGTGCCATAAAAGATGTTCTTTCAGACTTGCCCTCCATATTGTTCCTAAGGGCACCACTAGAACATCCAAGAGAAGCTGTCAGGATCAGCCAGGATTCGAACACCACTTGGGGTGTTCCTGGCGGCATGCATTTGCCTCTGTAGCCACTGGAGGCATTTTGGGCTGTCTGTCTGATTCTTCTCTTGTCTGTCTCCTACTTTCTGTCTGCTCCCTTTCTTCCGCCCACCTCATTAACCTCATGTGTTTCCCATCTCCTAATCTTCACCCTTTATAAGCCTTTCCCTAACCATTGCCCCTTGCTTGGTCATTAATTGTTTATTGTGACCCTGCCTCCGTGTTCCCTGTTCCTGTGACTGTTCTTGTTTTCGTGCTGGTTCCAAGCTCCAGATTTCCTTGTCCTGTTCTTGCTTTGTTTCTTCCTTGTCCCCAAGTTGGTTCCCCAAGAAAAGCATGGAATGGAACCTACCCTCAGTGAGTGTTTACCTGGGGTAGATGTGGGGGATGTGTAGGAGGGTCACTCAGGTGTTTTATATGTCAGGTCAGGTGTATAAAAGGAAGGGGATTGGTCACAATTGGTACCCTAGAGGTTCATCCTGGATGGATCAAGAGCCAGAGGCATAAGGCCCCAGTAAAGCCTACATCAGGGACAGTGAACTTCATCTTTGAAAGTATGGGCCTAGAATGTAGCCCATGTTCTGCTGGAGTAATCCCCAAAATATGGGGCTTGGACCACTGGTAGTTGCTTTATGAGATAAACCAGCTTGAAGGTTAGTGAGGGTAAGATCTAGGCTCTTTTTGTCATGACCCTGAGCGATGACTCTTGATTGCCATAAAAGACGTTCTTCCAGACTTACCCTCCATATCATTCCTATGGGCACCACTAGAACATCCAAGAGAAACTTAGTGAGATCAAGGATGAGATCAAGGATATTTAAGCTTCTACATCTGGAGACCAGTAAAGTTCATGAAAACCACAAGCACAGAAGGAGTTTGTGGTATGGGTAATTCTCTTATGGTTCAAGAAGTTGTAGGGTTGCAGAGGTCCCCAAGTTGGTTCCCCAAGAAAAGCATGGAATGGAACCTACCTATCAGTGAGTGTTTACCTGGGGTAGAGGTGTGGGATGTGTAGGAGGGTCACTCAGGTGTTTTATATGTCAGGTCAGGTGTATAAAAGGAAGGGGATTGGTCACAATTGGTACCCTGGAGGTTCATCCTGGATGGATCAAGAGCCAGAAGCATAAGGCCCCAGTAAAGGCTACATCAGGGACAGTGAACTCAGCTTTAGCTTTGTATTTGCCCATGTCTGTTCTTCCATTAGGTGCAAGGTCTGAGCTTACTTCAGGTCTTCAGCATACTGAAAGTATGGGCCTAGAATGTAGCCCATGTTCTGCTGGAGTAAGCCCCAAAATATGAGGCTTGAACCATTGGTAGTTGCTCTATGAGATACACCTGAAAGTCCACCTTGAAGGTTAGTGAGGGTAAGGTTTAGGCTCTTTTTGTGCCATAAAAGATGTTCTTCCAGACCCTCCATATCGTTCCCATGGGCACCACTAGAACATTCAAGTGAAACTTAGTGATTTGGGTCCTTGGAACTCTCATTAGGGGCAGGAACTGCTCTTGGAAGACTGTCCTTTTACTCAGTACTTTTGACTTTTCACTGTGTGACACTTGTAATAAATACATAATTTACCTCCTATTGGTGCTTCTTGCTTCTTCACCTTGTTGAGATCCTCAGCTATGGATGCACAAACCCAAAACAGAACTGTAAATACCCGAATCCTGATGGCTGTATTCAAATAGTTCTATATTAATATTATATGAAATCTACATAGACACAATGGGTCATTTATCAACAGTGGGTAAATTTGCCTGTGGGCAGTAACTCTTGACAATCAATCAAATAAAAAATATCACCTGGGGCTAGCCATATTCTTCATTTCCCAGGGTGCCATAGCCATGTGACCTGTGCTCTGATAAACTTCACTCACACTTTACTGCTGCGCTGCAAGTTGGAGTGATATCCCCCCCCCCTCCCCCCCAGCAGCCGATCAGCAGAACAATGGGAAGGGAGCAAGATAGCAGCTCCCAGTAGGTATCAGAATAGCACTCAATAGTAAGAAATCCAAGTCCGGCTTGGGACTCCTCCAGTTACATGGGAGTAGGAGAAACAATAGGTTAGCTGAAAGCAGTTCTAATGTGTAGCGCTGGCTGAAAGCTCAGACTCAGGCACACTTTACTGCTGCGCTGTACCATTATTTTTTGCACTGGTGTTCAAGTCACAGTGATTTTGGAAAAGTTTTATTGTGCAATATTGCTTTAAGAATACAGCCCTGATGTTGCTGGACTACAGCTCCCAGCATGCCCCAAGCTTCATTATATGTTACATTATTGTGGGATTTGTAGCCCAGTAACAACTGAGTAACGTTGGGTTGAGCCGCGCTGGGCAGCAGGGTTTGTATCCCCTTTAACCCAAGTGCTGATTTGCTCAATGCCGATCGTCCTTTTCGGGCACAAATGTAACACAAAGACAGAAAGGCATCATTGGCTAAACTGATTGGTCTGAATCAAACTGCAGAATTAACATTAAAATAATGAGGCAAATGATTCCCTGTAGATTAAAGCAGACAGAAAACATAATAATGACAGGGCTCATTGCTGGGGTGGGACGGGCTCCCTGGCATGAACGGGTGGGTATAAATAGGGTGCAGCAGTGCCACACACACCGGCAGAAGGAGCACATTCCCGGAGTGAGTAGGGGTGAGTAGGTGTGAGTAGGGGAGAGTAGTGAGAAGGGGTGAGTAGTGAGTAGGGGTGAGTAGGGGTTAGTAGGGGTGAGTAGGGGTTAGTAGGGGTGAGTAGGGGTGAGTAGGGGTGAGTAGGTGTGAGTAGGGGAGAGTAGTGAGAAGGGTTGAGTAGTGAGTAGGGGTGAGTAGGGGTTAGTAGGGGTGAGTAGTGAGTAGGGGTGAGTAGGGGTGAGTAGTGAGTAGGGGTGAGTAGGGGTGAGTAGTGAGTAGGGGTGAGTAGGTTTGAGTAGTGAGTAGGGGTTAGTAGGGGTGAGTAGTGAGTAGGGGTGAGTAGTGAGTAGGGGTGAGTGGTGAGTAGGGGTGAGTAGTGAGTAGGGGTGAGTGGTGAGTAGGGGTGAGTAGTGAGTAGGGGTTACTAGGGGTGAGTAGGGGAGAGAAGGGGTGAGTAGGGGTGAGTAGGGGTGAGTAGGGGTGAGAAGGGGTGAGTAGGGGTGAGTGGGGGTGGGTAGGGGGTGAGTAGGGGTGAGTAGGGGTGAGAAGGGGTGAGTAGGGGTGAGTAGGGGTGAGAAGGGGTGAGAAGGGGTGAGTAGGGGTGAGTAGGGGTGAGAAGGGGTGAGTAGGGGTGAGTAGGGGTGAGTAGGGGTGAGAAGGGGTGAGAAGGGGTGAGTAGGGGTGAGTAGGGGTGAGAAGGGGTGAGTAGGGGTGAGTAGGGGTGAGTAGGGGTGAGAAGGGGTGAGAAGGGGTGAGTAGGGGTGAGTAGGGGTGAGAAGGGGTGAGTAGGGGTGAGTAGGGGTGAGAAGGGGTGAGAAGGGGTGAGTAGGGGTGAGTAGGGGTGAGTAGGGGTGAGTCTCCTTTCTAATCTCCTGGAAGGATAGCTGGCAGTAGGTGCCAGGGCAGGGGGCTGGGTGCCAGTTCTGTGTTGCTGTGTAACCCAACCCACGGGCACGGAGTATGTATCATGCCAGGATTATGATCTGTGTCATTTACATTCATTCAGTGGGTGTTAAACTCTTACTAAGTTATAGACTGCCCTATTCCCAGCAACTTTGTGACTGGTCATCATTATTTCTTCTACTTCTACATCTTTGCAGCTTTTAAATGGGGGTCACTGACCCCGGCAGCCAAACCCTATTGCTCTGTGAGCTTAAAATGTTATTATTATTGTTACCTTTTATTACTCATCTCTCTATTCAGCCCCTCCCCTATTCATATTCCTGTCTCTCATTCACAACACTGCCTGGTTGCTAAGGTTAACAATACCCTAGCAACCATATAGCTGCTGAAATTCCAAAACGTCAAGCTCAATAACTGAAAAAAAACCTAAAAAATCAAAAATGAAAACCAGTTGCAAATTGTCTCAGAATATCAATGTCTACACCATACTAAAAGTTAATTTAAAGGGGAACTAAACCCTGCTGCCCAGCGCGGCTCAACCCAACGTTACTCAGTTGTTACTGGGCTACAAATCCCACAATAATGTAACATATAATGAAGCTTGGGGCATGCTGGGAGCTGTAGTCCAGCAACATCAGGGCTGTATTCTTAAAGCAATATTGCCCAATAAAACTTTCCCCCAAATCCCCACAGCCAGCGACTGCTTTAACATGCGAAAAATCCTCCAATGAGAAGAAGCCAAAAACATAGTGTGATGCTGGCAACATCTCCCCAGGACCCAACGTACGGTGGAACCTCCTATAGAAATGATTGTTTCCAACAGTAGCTCAGACCTGATTTATATTTCTTTCCAACACAGAGACAGTTATGCAAAACTCCACCCATTTCAGCCCTTCGATGATGATCCTCGGATTTGGGGAATTGACCTCAATGAGATATGTGTACTTGGCCTTGGGGGTATGGGGATACCTCACAACCGTTCTATCCAATGTCTCGGTCATCACTGTTATCCTGATACATAAAGCCCTACAGGAGCCCATGTATATCTTTATATGCGCTTTGTGTTTCAACGGACTCTACGGCAGCCTTGCCTTCTACCCCGGTCTCTTCATCAATCTACTGCAGAAGGTCCAAACCATCTCCTACACCAGTTGTATATTACAAGTGTTTGCCATTCACACCTACGGAGGGTGCGAGATGACCTTGCTGGCGGTCATGGCATTGGATCGGTATGTGTGCATCTGTGACCCCCTGAGATATAACAGTATTATGTCTTTGGCCGTGGTCTACAGACTCATTGTAGCTGCATGGTTCTACTCATTCATCTTTATTACTATACATATTATACTGACAGTCAGGCTTACGCTGTGCGACTCAGCCATCCTGAAGATCTATTGTGACAACTGGTCGGTGGTGAGGCTCTCCTGCATCGACACCACTGTGAACAACACATTTGGAATGGTGGTGGTGCTCGCACTAATGGTGGCGATGCCATCGCTTATCTTTATCTCCTACATGGCCATTCTAAGAGTATGTGTGAAGTCTTCACAGGACTTCAGAGCCAAAGCTTTGAAGACCTGCACCCCCCATCTCATTACCATCACAAACTTCATTGTTGATGTCCTCTTTGAGATATTCCTCTACCGATTTACACCGACCGCCATACCTTATGCTCTGAGGGTCTTCATGTCAGTGCATTTTCTGGTGGCACCGCCACTTCTGAACCCTCTGATTTATGGTTTAAAAATCAGGGAAATAAGGGTAAAAATAATTCAGCAGGTAAGGGGGACATTTCAGAGAAGTTGTTAAACCAACAGGTCATGAGAAATCTGGGGTATAAACAAAAGCAGGGGCAGTTCTCCAGAGAAAGGTCTTCTGTTGGTTGTCATTGGTCATAGACCTTCTAAATGTGCTGAAATGGTTCATTACTCTCCATCTGCCTAGCAGAGCCTTACCATTCATATAAGAACCTGTCCTCCTCTTGATTTCATACAGCCCCTGTTTATAAGACCTAAAATATGTCAGTTAATTGGGACCTTGGACCTTCTCTCTTAGAGTTGTTCTTTTAACAATTGACCACACATGCTGAGGTTCTCATTTCAGGTTGATTCCAAGACATCCAAGACTTCCCTAGGAAGAGACTGGTAGAACATTAGTAAGATTTGGCCAGGATCCTATGGGTGTAGATGCTCTGGAGAAGTTTAGGGTTTGCACCCTCACTTGCTGCTGCCTGCAGCTGATTGGTCCGTACTAATTGCTGTTTGGTTGCCCTAGGTTACTTTATTTTGAGCTTGGGACAACAGGGCCAAACCAACAGCATATCCCATAAGACATAAACCTGCCTTAATCAGATTTATTTGGAATTTGGAATATATATATATATATGAAGATTCAAGTGGCCAATCTTGTTTTTTCATGTCTGAAGTTGAATTAATTTAGGGGATTTTTTGCTTGTACTAAACTAACACTAATATGAATGGCTTTCTGTGTCTATGCTTGTTGGTTTAGCCAAAGGTAATTTGCCAATCAATACATTTTGTGGGAGTTTCCTGCAAACAGTTGGGCAAAGGACCAACTCAGGAACTCTTGAAGAGCTACTTCACTGTTGAGAACATCAAAAAGTAAACATGAAACCAGGTCCATATTTTTTGGTTCTATAATTAGTATAATTAACAATAACTTGCCATTTTGTATAAATATTGCATCCGTAAGTTGAGGTGCCTACATGTAGCTGCCCGTGAAAGTGCAGAAGAAAGGTCTTACTTTTGGACAAAGGATGAAGAAAAAATAAAGAAGCCTAAAGAACCTAAAACTCTAAAGACCTGGACCTTGTGATACTAATTGGGGCTCATAGAAAGAAGATGCACAGAGAGCTTATGGGTAATCCTATAGACCAATAGGGGTAATGGCTACCTCTCTAGCACTCTAACCCACCCTACTGGAACAACTAAATCCATCATCTTCATCTACACAGAGTAGGGTTTGTGGCCACCAAACATCTATTCAGCGGCAAATTCTCTTATCCGGTTAAGATAATGAGGCTTCTGCTCGTGTTGTGATGGGCAACTATCATTCTTGACCTTTTTTAGAGAGATTTGCCCTGAGGTATCTTGTAACCAGTTCAACTTGGCCATAGAACCATTCAACAACTATAATATACCAGGAAGTGGTTGGGAAGTAGCCAAGAGTCCGGTTGGGAGGCATCCATCATAGTTGTCTACAGACAATCACCGATCTATCCACTACGTTTAGGTAAATTGAGCCTCATATGGGCCATGGTTAAAGGGGATATAAACCCAGCCATGATGCTGCCCCACGGCGCCCCCTAGTTTTGCTATAGAAGTTGCCAAAAACCATAATTATAGATGCAAGGAAATTCCCCAATGAGAATTGTACTGATAAATAAGTTGATTATAAATGCAAAAGAACTGCCCAGTGAGAATGCTGATTCCCAGCACTGTGTCAGGCCCCTTGCTGGTACCTTACATATAGAGATAATGATGGCATTTTCTCCCCTCATTATATGGCACAGGAATCAGACATGGGGATAAAGGGACAGACTTGTTCAGTGCTGGGAAACTGTGCTTATTGCTCCCAACTCCAATTGCAGGAACAGAGAACAGGGAGCCGGATTTACTCACATCAGCTGGGATTCTCATTGGAGGATTTTTCGCATGTTAAAGCAGTCGCTGGCTGTGGGGATTTGGGGGAAAGTTTTATTGGGCAATATTGCTTTAAGAATACAGCCCTGATGTTGCTGGACTACAGCTCCCAGCATGCCCCAAGCTTCATTATATGTTACATTATTGTGGGATTTGTAGCCCAGTAACAACTGAGTAACGTTGGGTTGAGCCGCGCTGGGCAGCAGGGTTTTCCCGAGGGTTCAGTTCCCCTTTAATATATCAGGGCACCACTGTAAACAAAATTGTACAACTATTGCTGTTCTTTATTTTATAGATAATGACACAGTTTATAAATCCTGTAAAACATTTAATAAAATGTGACACATAATAAATATCTGGGGGTCCAAGTGCCGGGAAATGGGGCGTAAACTCTGCCCCCCCCCTTGTGCATTATCAGAATGCTATAAACACGACGCGGCTGAATTATTCCCCAAATCATTCTTCCTGCCTCGCCGTCCAAAACGCGTGGGGGAATAATTGAGCTATAAAGACGGAGAGGCGCTGAGAGCGGCGCATAACTTTGCCTTTTTCTGCAGAACTCAGCGGAACATAAATCCTGCCGACGGCTGTAAGTGGCAAATGGCTTCGTTCTCATTCGCTCGGGATCCGGCGGCGGCAGAAAGCGAAAGGCTGTAATTGAGCTCCTCGGGGTGCAGAACCGCGGCCTCGGAATTCATTACACACCATGGGCCATTAGAGTCTTATTGTTACAAGTCTGTCCCTTTATCCCCATGTCTGATTCCTGTGCCATATAATGAGGGGAGAAAATGCCATCATTATCTCTATATGTAAGGTACCAGCAAGGGGCCTGACACAGTGCTGGGAATCAGCATTCTCACTGGGCAGTTCTTTTGCATTTATAATCAACTTATTTATCAGTACAATTCTCATTGGGGAATTTCCTTGCATCTATAATGATGGTTTTTGGCAACTTCTATAGCAACACTAGGGGGCGCAGACTCTCCGTCTGTTCGACCCGTGGGCTCGGGGTTCAGGGTTCAAATCCCCCAAGTGCCAGTCCCAGTATGGCCGCCATTGCCCGAGGGAGGAGAGAGACCTACAAACTGAGACGCGTGAGAAGCCGTCGGCGTAACTAAAGCGCTGGGGTGAAATGAAATAGAGAAACCTGTCTAACCAGATCCCTGTTATGTTTTTAGCTCGGGATCCATTGTCAAAGTAGAGAAACCAGTTAGACCAGTGGGAAATGATTGTAAAGAAAATCACATAGGAAAGAGAGACATTAGAAGGGTTAATAATAATAATAATGGTTTGATCCAGTGCTGAGAAGTGGCTCTACTTATTGGGTTCCCTATTGGGTTCCCTACATCACCTCATTATAACTCCCACCAGTTGTCTATGGCAACCAGGGCTTGGGCTCAGGGGCGCCCCCTAGTGACAGGTGTAAGTGCCAGGCAGGGGAAGATGGAGGCAGAAAAGGGGTCAGGGGTCATGAGTAGGGACAATCAGGCCAGAAGGTCGGGGTAGGCAGCGGCACCATGGAACCAGGACCAACCATTCGAGAACTAGAAGGGGGGGGGGGGGGGGGGGTTCAGCTTTAAGTAAACTTTATATATGTTATAGAATTGCCAAATTTAAGCAACTTTTCAATTGGTCTTCATTATTTGTTTTTCATAGTTTTTGAATTATTTGCCTTCTTCTGCCTCTTTGCAGCTTTCAAATGGGGGTCACTGACCCCGGCAGCCAAACACTATTGCTCTGTGAGGCTCCAGTTTTATTGTTATTGTTACTTTTTATTCCATATCTTTCTATTCAGCCCCTCCCCTATTCATATACCAGCCTCTCATTCAAACCACTCCCTGGTTACTAAGGTAACTTGGACCCTAGCAACCAAATAGCTGCTGAAAAAGAGCTCCGGAACTGAAAATGAAATAACTAAAAAACTAAAAATAATAAAAAATGAAGACCAATTGCAAATTGTCTCAGAATATTACTCTCTACATCATACTAAAAGAGCTTATAATGGGTACAATGAGTGGGAGATGGAGCAGATGTGTCTGCCAGTTTATATTGGTATTGTAGGGGTTAATATGGTCAAATCTACCCCATATGAGCTTCCCCCATACACACATATACACATATATATTATATACATTAATCTCCCTGTTTCTATCAGTCGTTGAGGTTGAAACCTCAGGGCCGAGTAGGAGCCACAGATCTAATAAACTGTATATAATCTAATAAACTATATTTAATCTAAAAAGCCGTGTAGCCGAGGGGATGCTGAAGGGAAGGGGTTAAAGGGTTATAAGGAAGATAAATGAACGTAGGGACACAGAGGGAGGAGGATTAGGAGAAAGGAACAGATACAAATGAGTGGGGTTCAGGCGCCCCCCCATAATGGGGATAGAAGTGCTCTTCAGGGAACTCTATGAATCATGAGAGAAACAGCGAAGGAGCCGACGGGACGTCATTGAGGGAAAAGTGAATCCAACAAGGTCAGAAAAGTCTAGAAATAAAATAGAAAAGCCCCATGGGATTCTGGGAAAAGTCACCTCTTTGTGCTGCAGCTCAGGTTCTGGGGGGGGGGGGATTCCCTCTCCTTAAAGGGCAACAACCGGCAAAGAGGGGTATTTGTATTGTTGCACCCCACTAAGGGCAGATATAGGAACAGGGAAGGGGTTGTTTATTCCGGTGCAGCTCCGGGAATGTCTAGGGGAACAAATATATGTTCAGTCTCACCCCTCTGGGGCTTTTAGCTGCATCTAGGGGGGCAAATGGGTATTTCAACCAATTCTTACCCTCTTCAGGCTGGGAGTTTGATCCCACAGATTGGAAACCAATGCGGGAAAGGGCTGGATTGGATTGGGGTGTGCAAAGCCTATTAAGGTCCCCCACATCCCCAGGGGCCCCAGATTGCCCATTCATCCAACACAATCCCCCCCACCCCCACCTTATACCATGATCAAGGGAGGGGTCAGCTGGGATTGGGTCTAGGTCAGTGGGGTCCATTGGGTTCTAGTGGATTCATAAATGAGCACTAAAGTGTCTTAATTGGTTCTAAGGGTTTGGAATGGGGGTTTCACATTCATTATCTTCCGCAGCTGGATCTGTTTTGGAGTAAAGTTGCAATACCTCTTTTATTCACTAGGTGGTGCTCTCTCTCACGCACTTACTGCATGTATCTGAACACCGTTACACTATTTACTGATTTAATTTCCTGGTATTTATACACTGCCGACATGTTTCTCCTGCACTGCACCCAGTGAGAATGAGGAATGAATGGATATTGGGGAGTTGTATCAGGAGTCAGAACCAGCAGTGCAGGGAAGGGAAAGGGACAGACACAGTGACAGTTACACATAACTATAAACCCAGTGAGAATGAGGAATGAATGGATATTGGGGAGTTGTATCAGGAGTCAGAACCAGCAGTGCAGGGAAGGGAAAGGGACAGACACAGTGACAGTTACACATAACTATAAACCCAGTGAGAATGAGGAATGAATGGATATTGGGGAGTTGTATCAGGAGTCAGAACCAGCAGTGCAGGGAAGGGAAAGGGACAGACACAGTGACAGTTACACATAACTATAAACCCAGTGAGAATGAGGAATGAATGGGTATTGGGGAGTTGTATCAGGAGTCAGAACCAGCAGTGCAGGGAAGGGAAAGGGACAGACACAGTGACAGTTACACATAACTATAAACCCAGTGAGAATGAGGAATGAATGGGTATTGGGGAGTTGTATCAGGAGTCAGAACCAGCAGTGCAGAGGAGGGAAAGGGACAGACACAGTGACAGTTACACATAACTATAAACCCAGTGAGAATGAGGAATGAATGGATATTGGGGAGTTGTATCAGGAGTCAGAACCAGCAGTGCAGGGAAGGGAAAGGGACAGACACAGTGACAGTTACACATAACTATAAACCCAGTGAGAATGAGGAATGAATGGGTATTGGGGAGTTGTATCAGGAGTCAGAATCAGCAGTGCAGAGGAGGGAAAGGGACAGACACAGTGACAGTTACACATAACTATAAACCCAGTGAGAATGAGGAATGAATGGGTATTGGGGAGTTGTATCAGGAGTCAGAACCAGCAGTGCAGGGAAGGGAAAGGGACAGACACAGTGACAGTTACACATAACTATAAACCCAGTGAGAATGAGGGATGAATGGATATTGGAGAGTTGTATCAGGAGTCAGAACCAGCAGTGCAGAGAAGGGAAAGGGACAGACACAGTGACAGTTACACATAACTATAAACCCAGTGAGAATGAGGGATGAATGGATATTGGGGAGTTGTATCAGGAGTCAGAACCAGCAGTGCAGGGAAGGGAAAGGGACAGACACAGTGACAGTTACACATAACTATAAACCCAGTGAGAATGAGGGATGAATGGATATTGGAGAGTTGTATCAGGAGTCAGAACCAGCAGTGCAGAGAAGGGAAAGGGACAGACACAGTGACAGTTACACATAACTATAAACCCAGTGAGAATGAGGAATGAATGGGTATTGGGGAGTTGTATCAGGAGTCAGAACCAGCAGTGCAGGGAAGGGAAAGGGACAGACACAGTGACAGTTACACATAACTATAAACCCAGTGAGAATGAGGAATGAATGGATATTGGGGAGTTGTATCAGGAGTCAGAACCAGCAGTGCAGAGAAGGGAAAGGGACAGACACAGTGACAGTTACACATAACTATAAACCCAGTGAGAATGAGGAATGAATGGATATTGGGGAGTTGTATCAGGAGTCAGAACCAGCAGTGCAGGGAAGGGAAAGGGACAGACACAGTGACAGTTACACATAACTATAAACCCAGTGAGAATGAGGAATGAATGGATATTGGGGAGTTGTATCAGGAGTCAGAACCAGCAGTGCAGGGAAGGGAAAGGGACAGACACAGTGACAGTTACACATAACTATAAACCCAGTGAGAATGAGGAATGAATGGATATTGGGGAGTTGTATCAGGAGTCAGAACCAGCAGTGCAGGGAAGGGAAAGGGACAGACACAGTGACAGTTACACATAACTATAAACCCAGTGAGAATGAGGGATGAATGGATATTGGGGAGTTGTATCAGGAGTCAGAACCAGCAGTGCAGGGAAGGGAAAGGGACAGACACAGTGACAGTTACACATAACTATAAACCCAGTGAGAATGAGGAATGAATGGATATTGGGGAGTTGTATCAGGAGTCAGAACCAGCAGTGCAGGGAAGGGAAAGGGACAGACACAGTGACAGTTACACATAACTATAAACCCAGTGAGAATGAGGAATGAATGGGTATTGGGGAGTTGTATCAGGAGTCAGAACCAGCAGTGCAGGGAAGGGAAAGGGACAGACACAGTGACAGTTACACATAACTATAAACCAATGAGAATGAGGAATGAATGGATATTGGGGAGTTGTATCAGGAGTCAGAACCAGCAGTGCAGGGAAGGGAAAGGGACAGACACAGTGACAGTTACACATAACTATAAACCCAGTGAGAATGAGGAATGAATGGATATTGGGGAGTTGTATCAGGAGTCAGAACCAGCAGTGCAGGGAAGGGAAAGGGACAGACACAGTGACAGTTACACATAACTATAAACCCAGTAAGAATGAGGAATGAATGGGTATTGGGGAGTTGTATCAGGAGTCAGAACCATCAGTGCAGGGAAGGGAAAGGGACAGACACAGTGACAGTTACACATAACTATAAACCCAGTGAGAATGAGGAATGAATGGATATTGGGGAGTTGTATCAGGAGTCGGAACCAGCAGTGCAGGGAAGGGAAAGGGACAGACACAGTGACAGTTACACATAACTATAAACCCAGTGAGAATGAGGAATGAATGGGTATTGGGGAGTTGTATCAGGAGTCAGAACCAGCAGTGCAGGGAAGGGAAAGGGACAGACACAGTGACAGTTACACATAACTATAAACCCAGTGAGAATGAGGGATGAATGGGTATTGGGGGGAGTTATTGAGGAATTAGATGGCCGGTGGCCATGGGTGGGGGTCAGTGGCAGTAGCAATAGTGCAGGGCAGGACTGCTGCTTACAATGGGGGGATCAGATAGGATCTGTGCCACTGTGACAGAATGCTCTGTTATACAGATAGCTAGAATCTCAGCCATAAAGCAGGGCAGGACTGCTGCTTACAATGGGGGGGATCAGATAGGATCTGTGCCACTGTGACAGAATGCTCTGTTATACAGATAGCTAGAATCTCAGCCATAAAGCAGGGCAGGACTGCTGCTTACAATGGGGGGGATCAGATAGGATCTGTGCCACTGTGACAGAATGCTCTGTTATACAGATAGCTAGAATCTCAGCCATAAAGCAGGGCAGGACTGCTGCTTACAATGGGGGGATCAGATAGGATCTGTGCCACTGTGACAGAATGCTCTGTTATACAGATAGCTAGAATCTCAGCCATAAAGCAGGGCAGGACTGCTGCTTACAATGGGGGGGATCAGATAGGATCTGTGCCACTGTGACAGAATGCTCTGTTATACAGATAGCTAGAATCTCAGCCATAAAGCAGGGCAGGACTGCTGCTTACAATGGGGGGGATCAGATAGGATCTGTGCCACTGTGACAGAATGCTCTGTTATACAGATAGCTAGAATCTCAGCCATAAAGCAGGGCAGGACTGCTGCTTACAATGGGGGGATCAGATAGGATCTGTGCCACTGTGACAGAATGCTCTGTTATACAGATAGCTAGAATCTCAGCCATAAAGCAGGGCAGGACTGCTGCTTACAATGGGGGGGGGATCAGATAGGATCTGTGCCACTGTGACAGAATGCTCTGTTATACAGATAGCTAGAATCTCAGCCATAAAGCAGGGCAGGACTGCTGCTTACAATGGGGGGATCAGATAGGATCTGTGCCACTGTGACAGAATGCTCTGTTATACAGATAGCTAGAATCTCAGCCATAAAGCAGGGCAGGACTGCTGCTTACAATGGGGGGGGGATCAGATAGGATCTGTGCCACTGTGACAGAATGCTCTGTTATACAGATAGCTAGAATCTCAGCCATAAAGCAGGGCAGGACTGCTGCTTACAATGGGGGGATCAGATAGGATCTGTGCCACTGTGACAGAATGCTCTGTTATACAGATAGCTAGAATCTCAGCCATAAAGCAGGGCAGGACTGCTGCTTACAATGGGGGGGATCAGATAGGGTCTGTGACGCCATGGCACCCAGTGTGGCACAAGTGATTAACACCCATGGGTTAGTGCCGCTCTGGGAATTCACAACAGTACAATAAAGTGCTGATTTGGGAAGAATATGATTTGGAATATGAGCATTTTCTGGTTTCTTTGGATCACAACACCCCCCCCAAGTCTTTATTTCTCCCCCTTTGTGAATAAGCCCCATTGCTCAATCACTTTCCTTTGCCCGGGTTTGGGTGCCCGGTTCCTATGGCAACAAGAAGTGATGCCAATTACACTCACTCAGATATAACGGCACCAGTTATGCAGGGAGGCACCCAACCCACAAGGATTAAAGAGTGAAAAATTTTCAACTTGTTTATGTGACAAAAAGTCACGTGATTTTAAGCATTCGGATTCGGTTCGGCCAGGAGCGGGGATTTGGCCGAATCCGAATCCTGCTGAAAAAGGATGAATCCCGAACTGAATCCCGAACTGAATCCCGAACTGAATCCCGAACTGAATCCTGAACTGAATCCCGAACTGAATCCCGAACTGAATCCCGAACTGAATCCCGGACTGAATCCCGAACTGAATCCCGAACTGAATCCCGAACTGAATCCCGAACTGAATCCCGAACTGAATCCCGAACTGAATCCCGAACTGAATCCCGAACTGAATCCCGAACTGAATCCCGAACTGAATCCCGAACTGAATCCCGAACTGAATCCTGAACTGAATCCCGAACTGAATCCCGAACTGAATCCCGAACTGAATCCCGAACTGAATTCTGAACTGAATTCTGAACTGAATCCCGAACTGAATCCCGAACTGAATCCTGAACTGAATCCCGAACTGAATCCTGAACTGAATCCCGAACTGAATCCCGAACTGAATCCTGGACTGAATCCCGAACTGAATCCTGAACTGAATCCCGAACTGAATCCCGAACTGAATCCCGAACTCAATCCTGAACTGAATCCCGAACTGAATCCCGAACTGAATCCCGAACTGAATCCCGAATTGAATCCTGAACTCAATCCTGAACTCAATCCCGAACTCAATCCCGAACTCAATCCCGAACTCAATCCTGAACTCAATCCTGAACTCAATCCTGAACTCAATCCTGAACTCAATCCTGAACTGAATCCCGAACTGAATCCCGAACTCAATGCTGAACTCAATCCTGAACTGAATCCTGAACTCAATCTTGAACTCAATCCCGAACTCAATCCCGAACTCAATCCCGAACTCAATCCCGAACTCAATCCCGAACTCAATCCCGAACTCAATCCCGAACTCAATCCCGAACTCAATCCCGAACTCAATCCCGAACTCAATCCCGAACTGAATCCCGAACTGAATCCCGAACTCAATCCTGAACTCAATCCTGAACTCAATCCTGAACTCAGTCCTTAACTCAATCCTGAACTCAATCCTGAACTCAATCCCGAACTGAATCCCGAACTGAATCCCGAACTCAATCCCGAACTGAATCCCGAACTCAATCCTGAACTCAATCCTGAACTCAATCCTGAACTCAATCCTGAACTCAATCCTGAACTCAATCCTGAACTCAGTCCTGAACTCAATCCTGAACTCAATCCTGAACTCAGTCCTGAACTCAATCCTGAACTGAATCCCGAACTGAATCCCGAACTGAATCCCGAACTCAATCCTGAACTGAATCCTGAACTGAATCCTGAACTGAATCCTGAACTGAATCCCGAACTGAATCCTGAACTGAATCCCGAACTCAATCCTGAACTCAATCCTGAACTGAATCCTGAACTCAATCCTGAACTCAATCCTGAACTGAATCCCGAACTGAATCCCGAACTGAATCCCGAACTCAATCCTGAACTCAATCCTGAACTGAATCCTGAACTCAATCCTGAACTCAATCCTGAACTGAATCCCGAACTGAATCCCGAACTGAATCCCGAACTCAATCCTGAACTGAATCCTGAACTGAATCCTGAACTGAATCCTGAACTGAATCCTGAACTCAATCCTGAACTCAATCCTGAACTCAATCCTGAACTGAATCCTGAACTCAATCCTGAACTCAATCCTGAACTGAATCCTGAACTCAATCCTGAACTCAATCCTGAACTGAATCCCGAACTGAATCCTGAACTGAATCCTGAACTCAATCCTGAACTCAATCCTGAACTCAATCCTGAACTGAATCCTGAACTGAATCCTGAACTCAATCCTGAACTCAATCCTGAACTGAATCCCGAACTGAATCCTGAACTCAATCCTGAACTCAATCCTGAACTCAATCCTGAACTCAATCCTGAACTCAGTCCTGAACTGAATCCTGAACTGAATCCTGAACTGAATCCTGAACTGAATCCTGAACTGAATCCTGAACTGAATCCTGAACTCAATCCTGAACTGAATCCTGGATTGGGCGCATCACTACTTTTATGTGACAGAGGGCTCAATAATGAAAGGAAAGATCCTATTGGCTGCTGTGGGGTAACAGAAATCGTGCAGTTTAGCCCCTATAATAATAATAATAACATATTGGCCCCTTCCTGACCATAGGGAGAGTGTCAGCCCCCGGGCTGAAGGCTCCGCACAAAGTCTCTGCTTGTTCCATATTCAGACTCAGTCGCACCACAAATAAACACAGATATAAAAATAAAATCAAAGAGTTTCATTCTGTGGCCACACCCACATGTGCCGTGTAATTAGCCGCCCCGGTGCTGCCCAGCCGGCTCCGCCCACTGAGGGAAAAGGGAAACTTAACTCTCAGCTCAGAGTCCAGGGCAGCAGGGAGTTATATAGCCGGAGAGAGAACAGGAGCCTCCGAGGAACCTACTGACTGTGAGTATCCCCTGCACCGACACAGAACCAGAACTGTCACATGTGGACTAACAGCAGAACCTGGGTCCCGGGTCAGTCTCATGTTTGTACTGAAAGCAGTGACTGTTTCTCTTCCCTGCAACAATGTAGCAGCAGCCAGCTGATTGGCAGACCTGAAATTGGACTGAGCTGCTACATTGTTTCAGTAGTCAGAACAAGAGACAGTTACACATAACTATAAACCCAGTGAGAATGAGGGATGAATGGATATTGGGGAGTTGTATCAGGAGTCAGAACCAGCAGTGCAGGGAAGGGAAAGGGACAGACACAGTGACAGTTACACATAACTATAAACCCAGTGAGAATGAGGAATGAATGGATATTGGGGAGTTGTATCAGGAGTCAGAACCAGCAGTGCAGGGAAGGGAAAGGGACAGACACAGTGACAGTTACACATAACTATAAACCCAGTGAGAATGAGGAATGAATGGGTATTGGGGAGTTGTATCAGGAGTCAGAACCAGCAGTGCAGGGAAGGGAAAGGGACAGACACAGTGACAGTTACACATAACTATAAACCCAGTGAGAATGAGGAATGAATGGATATTGGGGAGTTGTATCAGGAGTCAGAACCAGCAGTGCAGAGAAGGGAAAGGGACAGGGACAGTGACAGTTACACATAACTATAAACCCAGTGAGAATGAGGGATGAATGGGTATTGGGGAGTTGTATCAGGAGTCAGAACCAGCAGTGCAGAGAAGGGAAAGGGACAGACACAGTGACAGTTACACATAACTATAAACCCAGTGAGAATGAGGGATGAATGGGTATTGGGGAGTTGTATCAGGAGTCAGAACCAGCAGTGCAGGGAAGGGAAAGGGACAGACACAGTGACAGTTACACATAACTATAAACCCAGTGAGAATGAGGAATGAATGGGTATTGGGGAGTTGTATCAGGAGTCAGAACCAGCAGTGCAGGGAAGGGAAAGGGACAGACACAGTGACAGTTACACATAACTATAAACCCAGTGAGAATGAGGAATGAATGGGTATTGGGGAGTTGTATCAGGAGTCAGAACCAGCAGTGCAGGGAAGGGAAAGGGACAGACACAGTGACAGTTACACATAACTATAAACCCAGTGAGAATGAGGAATGAATGGGTATTGGGGAGTTGTATCAGGAGTCAGAACCAGCAGTGCAGGGAAGGGAAAGGGACAGACACAGTGACAGTTACACATAACTATAAACCCAGTGAGAATGAGGGATGAATGGATATTGGGGAGTTGTATCAGGAGTCAGAACCAGCAGTGCAGAGAAGGGAAAGGGGCAGACAAAGTGACAGTTACACATAACTATAAACCCAGTGAGAATGAGGAATGAATGGGTATTGGGGAGTTGTATCAGGAGTCAGAACCAGCAGTGCAGGGAAGGGAAAGGGACAGACACAGTGACAGTTACACATAACTATAAACCCAGTGAGAATGAGGAATGAATGGGTATTGGGGAGTTGTATCAGGAGTCAGAACCAGCAGTGCAGGGAAGGGAAAGGGACAGACAGACACAATGAATGGATATTTATTAGGCAAAAAGTGTTACTTTTTTATTGATATCTGTGTGCGTTTTTCTACTAATCCACTTATTTTGATTTCATATAATCTGACAAATAAAGGGAAAGTACACTGACCAATAAATTGCTTTTTTGGTTGACAGCAAGGTCCTGCATCCCTGGGAATTATCTTTATTAATGACCTTTGTTTTACAATAATAACCTTAGATTACAAAGTCCTATTCACATTCCCATCAGCCCCTGCCCCAGTGAGCTTACAATCTAAGGTCCCTATCCCATTCCCATCAGTCCCTGCCCCAGTGAGCTTACACTCTAAGGCCCCTATCCCATTCCCATCAGCCCCTGCCCCAGTGAGCTTACAATCTAAGGTCCCTATCACATTCCCATCAGTCCCTGCCCCAGTGAGCTTACAATCTAAGGTCCCTATCACATTCCCATCAGTCCCTGCCCCAGTGAGCTTACAATCTAAGGTCCCTATCACATTCCCATCAGTCCCTGCCCCAGTGAGCTTACAATCTAAGGTCCCTATCCTATTCCCATCAGCCCCTGCCCCAGTGAGTTTACAATCTAAGGTCCCTATCCCATTCCCATCAGCCCCTGCCCCAGTGAGCTTACAATCTAAGGCCCCTATCCCATTCCCATCAGCCCCTGCCCCAGTGAGCTTACAATCTAAGGTCCCTATCCCATTCCCATCAGTCCCTGCCCCAGTGAGCTTACAATCTAAGGTCCCTATCCCATTCCCATCAGCCCCTGCCCCAGTGAGCTTACAATCTAAGGCCCCTATCCCATTCCCATCAGCCCCTGCCCCAGTGAGCTTACAATCTAAGGTCCCTATCCCATTCCCATCAGCCCCTGCCCCAGTGAGCTTACAATCTAAGGTCCCTATCCCATTCCCATCAGTCCCTGCCCCAGTGAGCTTACAATCTAAGGTCCCTATCCCATTCCCATCAGCCCCTGCCCCAGTGAGCTTACAATCTAAGGCCCCTATCCCATTCCCATCAGCCCCTGCCCCAGTGAGCTTACAATCTAAGGTCCCTATCCCATTCCCATCAGTCCCTGCCCCAGTGAGCTTACAATCTAAGGTCCCTATCCCATTCCCATCAGTCCCTGCCCCAGTGAGCTTACAATCTAAGGTCCCTATCACATTCCCATCAGTCCCCGTCCCAGTGAGCTTACAATCTAAGGTCCCTATCACATTCCCATCAGCCCCTGCCCCAGTGAGTTTACAATCTAAGGTCCCTATCCCATTCCCATCAGCCCCTGCCCCAGTGAGCTTACAATCTAAGGTCCCTATCACATTCCCATCAGCCCCTGCCCCAGTGAGTTTACAATCTAAGGTCCCTATCACATTCCCATCAGCCCCTGCCCCAGTGAGCTTACAATCTAAGGTCCCTATCACATTCCCATCAGCCCCTGCCCCAGTGAGTTTACAATCTAAGGTCCCTATCCCATTCCCATCAGTCCCTGCCCCAGTGAGCTTACAATCTAAGGTCCCTATCACATTCCCATCAGTCCCTGCCCCAGTGATCTTACAGTCTAAGGTCCCTATCACATTCCCATCAGCCCCTGCCCCAGTGAGCTTACAATCTAAGGTCCCTATCACATTCCCATCAGTCTCTGCCCCAGTGAGCTTACAATCTAAGGTCCCTATCCCATTCCCATCAGCCCCTGCCCCAGTGAGCTTACAATCTAAGGTCCCTATCACATTCCCATCAGTCTCTGCCCCAGTGAGCTTACAATCTAAGGTCCCTATCCCATTCCCATCAGCCCCTGCCCCAGTGAGCTTACAATCTAAGGTCCCTATCCCATTCCCATCAGTCCCTGCCCCAGTGAGCTTACAATCTAAGGTCCCTATCCCATTCCCATCAGTCCCTGCCCCAGTGAGCTTACAATCTAAGGTCCCTATCCCATTCCCATCAGCCCTTGCCCCAGTGAGCTTACAATCTAAGGTCCCTATCCCATTCCCATCAGCCCCTGCCCCAGTGAGCTTACAATCTAAGGTCCCTATCCCATTCCCATCAGCCCCTGCCCCAGTGAGCTTACAATCTAAGGTCCCTATCCCATTCCCATCAGCCCCTGCCCCAGTGAGCTTACAATCTAAGGTCCCTATCCCATTCCCATCAGCCCCTGCCCCAGTGAGCTTCCAATCTAAGGTCCCTATCACATTCCCATCAGCCCCTGCCCCAGTGAGCTTACAATCTAAGGTCCCTATCTCATTCCCATCAGTCCCTGCCCCAGTGAGCTTACAATCTAAGGTCCCTATCCCATTCCCATCAGTCCCTGCTCCAGTGAGCTTACACTCTAAGGTCTCTATCCCATTCCCATCAGCCCCTGCCCCAGTGAGCTTACAATCTAAGGTCCCTATCACATTCCCATCAGTCCCTGCCCCAGTGAGCTTACACTCTAAGGCCCCTATCCCATTCCCATCAGCCCCTGCCCCAGTGAGCTTCCAATCTAAGGTCCCTATCCCATTCCCATCAGCCCCTGCCCCAGTGAGCTTACAATCTAAGGTCCCTATCCCATTCCCATCAGCCCCTGCCCCAGTGAGCTTACAATCTAAGGTCCCTATCCCATTCCCATCAGTCCCTGCCCCAGTGAGCTTACAATCTAAGGTCCCTATCACATTCCCATCAGCCCCTGCCCCAGTGAGCTTACAATCTAAGGTCCCTATCCCATTCCCATCAGCCCCTGCCCCAGTGAGCTTACAATCTACGGTTCCTATCACATTCAAAACCCAAATAATTGGTTCTGAACCAAAGCCTGTCTGTCACCGGCGGGCAAAGTATTACTGGTGCCCCAATTAGTTCTACTGGGCCTGGCACACCTGCGCCCTCCTATTCTCCTCTCTCTCTGCCCACTAAGCCCCTCCCCACTATGGCTCCCCTTTCAATTTCACCCATCTTAATTGCCCCTTAGTCACGTGCCCCTCCTACTTACCCCCAGTTCCAGCTTTGCCAATACATTTCCCATAGATTAATATGGGAATCAGGGGCTGGCAGAGAATATTGCTCTTGTCGGCAGTCGGGGCTGCCATCAGAAATGTTGGGGCCCCGTACTATTTATTTACATGGGCCCCCCATGAACACAAGAGCAGTATGAAAATATTGGCCCCGCCCCCTATGTGCGCAATATAAACAGCTGATGTGGCTCTATAATAAGCAGTTCATATTAAGAGTTCCATTGATTAATATGCTAATTAACAGTCAGTTTATTGGGGGTCAGTGGGGTTTGCCCTAAGTTTAACCCTTTCCCACCTACCTGCCCCTGCTCTGCACTGTCATTGCTTGATATGGAAGTTACGTAAGTTTTTGCACAAGTTACGTAAACGGCGTAAGTTTAGGGGCCCAATGTTCTTACTGTGGGGCCCAATAACCAGTCAGTAGTAGTTCATATAAACAGTAAAAATAATGAATGTGCTAATAAGTCAGTATTTTAATTGGGGGGGTCAGTGGAGTTTATATATAAGTTTTTGCACAAGTTACGTAAATTGCATAAGTTGCCGTTCTTTCTATGTAACTTTAGCAACGCCACTGGGCCCTCTTACGAAAGAAGATTTTTTTACAGGGGCCCAGCACAATTGTACCCCCTCTACCCCCCAATGGCGACCCTGTCAGCCACGCCCACACTCGGCTTATTTTTGACCTACCGATAAAGTGGGGGTCATTTACCTGTTGGTAGTAACCCATGGCAACCAATCAAATTGTTGCATTCATTATTCTACCTGCTAGTTAGCTGAAAAACACCACTTGCTGATTGGTTGCTAATGGTTACTGTCTCATGGGTAGTGATGAGCGAATCTGTCCCTTTTCACTTCCCCGAAACTTCCGCGAATCTTCGGTGAAAAATTGTCACGTGCGTCAAAAAATGACACGCACAACTTTCTTTTTACATGTGTTATTTTTTTTACGTGCGTGACTTTTTTTTTTTTTTGCGCCATTTTGCCACGAATCCATGCCTGGCAAAAAGCCTCACTAATGGGCACCCCCAATCTATATCTGTCCCAAAAATCTGGCAGGTATCGATTCCCATTGGATCGGCTGATTGATGAGGTCCAATGGCTCCAATGCCCATTGTAATTCGATTGTTTGGCCCTAGGGACGAATGATCAAACTAGCCCAATATCGGCATCACCTAAATAAAAAAGTTGCGACATAAAAGTGGTAGTTGCTTAGAATCCACGCCTGGTGAAAAAATTCAGCCCTCCCTATTGACCATCATTAGTGATGAGCGAATTTTTTTGCCAGGCGTGGATTCGCAGCAAATTTCCACATGTCACCATTGGCGAATTGTTTCACGAAACTTCTGTGTAAATACGCCACTAAAAAATTTGTCACACGTCAAATTGGGCAAAACGACACGGGCGACAAAAAAGACACAGGGGTGACAAAAAAGACACAGGGGTGACAAAAAAGACACAGGGGCGACAAAAAAGACACAGGGGTGACAAAAAAGACACAGGGGCGACCAAAAAAGACACAGGGGCGACCAAAAAAGACACAGGGGCAACCAAAAAAGACACGGGCAACAAAAAAGACACAGGGGTGACAAAAAAAGACACAGGGGTGACAAAAAAGACACAGGGGTGACAAAAAAGACACAGGGGCGACCAAAAAAGACACGGGGCGACAAAAAAGACACAGGGGCGACAAAAAAAGACACAGGGGCGACAAAAAAAGACACGGGGCAACAAAAAAGACACAGGGGCGACCAAAAAAGACACAGGGGCGACAAAAAAAGACACGGGGCGGCAAAAAAGACATAGGGGTGACAAAAAAGACACAGGGGCGACCAAAAAAGACACAGGGGCGACAAATAAAGACACAGGGCGACAAAAAAGACACAGGGGTGACAAAAAAGACACAGGGGCAACAAAAAAGACACGGGGGCGACCAAAAAAGACAATGGGTGACAAAAAAGACACAGGGGCGACAAAAAAGATACAGGGGCGACAAAAAAGACACAGGGGCGACAAAAAAGACACAGGGGTGACCAAAGAGACACAAGGGTGACAAAAAAGACATAGGGGCGACAAAAAAGACACAGGGGCGACCAAAAAGACACAGGGGCGACAAAAAAGACATAGGGGCGACAAAAAAGACACAGGGGCGACCAAAAAGACACAGGGGCAACAAAAAAGACATAGGGGCGACAAAAAAAGACACAGGGGTGACCAAGAAAGACGCAGGCGACAAAAAAGACACGGGCGACCAAAAAAGACACAGGGGCGACAAAAAAAGACACGGGGACGACAAAAAAGACACAGGGGTGACCAAGAAAGACGCAGGCGACAAAAAAGACACAGGCGACAAAAAAAGACGTGGGCGACAAAAAAGACACGGATGGCAAAAAAGACGCGGGCAACCAAAAAAGACACAGGGGCGACCAAAGAAGACACAGGGGCAACCAAAAAAATGCGGGCGACCAAAAAAAATTGGGCGCCAAATGCGTTTTGTGAATTTTCCACTGTTTTGTGAATTTCCTGCCGTTTCGTGAATTTTATGTTGAAATGGGACAGATTCGCTCATCACTAGCCTCCATTATAGGGGCAGATTGCTGAGCCCAATATGCCCTGCAGTAGCCCCAGTTGTGTCGGTGCCGCTCAGCGAATGAGACGGGGAAGTGAGAGCCCCTCGCGTATCACATGTTTCCTCTTCGGACGTTTCCTTCTTTTTTTTTCTTTTTCTTCTATTTTCTTATTTTTCTGAATGTTATTTAGGAACAAAAAAAAGTGAGAGCAAAGCGAAACGTCTGATTTTTAAGGAAGAGTAAAAATATAAATTCCCAGCAAATTGTTTCAGTTAAAAGAGGAATAAACCCAAAATGAGATGTAATTGGCCGGCCCTAATAATAATAATAATAATGGCGCCACGATGGGCCAATCAGCAGCAGGATGGTCAGCTCTCTGGGAAGGGATTCCATGAATTCCCTATGGAGCAGCTGTGTAACTTGGCACAGGGGATTCTGGGAGTTGTAGTCCAACAACACGTTAGGGGAAAGTTGCCCCAATTGCTGCCGTTTCAGCTGAACGTTTGTTCTGTTTACATAGGGAAATGCTTACGTCTGACAGAATCGGAGCAGAGGTCATTAACTATCGCTGGCTCAGTATCTGTTCCCATTCTAACCATCTGGTTATGAACCTTCAGGGCCCCGGCGGCAATATCCGAGTGCCTGCTCCGCGGCCAACATCTCCAGCCACTCGTCTCCTGGGAAACATGAGGGCTCCGACCATAAGGGCATAAAGCACCTCCCGGAACAGCGCCCCCAGCAGGACATTCCGTAGATACCAGACATGGGTAAGTAAGTGTTAATAAAGTACAGCACTTATAGTGTTATAGAATTACCTATTCTAAGCAACTTTTTAATTGGTCTTCATTATTTATTTGTTACAGTTTTTGAATTATTTGCCTTCTTCTAACAAATGGGGGTCACTGACCCCGGCAGCCAAACCCTATTGCTCTGTGAGGCTCCAGTTTTATTGTTATTGTTACTTTTTATAACTTTCTTTTCTATTCAGCCCCTCACCTATTCATATACCAGTCTCTTATGCAAGCCACTCCCTAGTTGCTAAGGTAACTTGGACCCTGGCAACCAAATAACTGCTGAAACTTCAGACTGGAGAGCTCCGGAACCAAAAATGAAATACCGTATATACTCGAGTATAAGCTGATCGGAATATAAGCCGAGGGACCTAATTCTACCTAAGAAAACTGGAAAAACTTATTGACTCGAGTATAAGCCTAGGGTGGTAGTGAGTTTTTTTTTTACTTCTATACCGTACTGAACTGTATGTGTGTAACTTTAAATGATGGTAATTAATAATAATTAACAGTATTCACCTGTATTAGTAATGCTGATTACATGTTATGGATATACCTGATCAGCATTGCTAATAATGGGAAATACTATAATTAGCTACTAATTATAGGTAATTAATGATTGATTGAAGTTCAACACACATGATATGTGTCAATTATGATTAACTATAATTAGGATCTATAGGCATCTAATATAATGTGAATATTATATTAAATATACTGCATATATATATATATCCTTATGGCAAGTACCATGGAAGATGAGTAACTGAAGGCATCACTGTTGCCCAAATCCATATTATTATTATTATTAACATTTATTTATAAAGCGCCAACATATCTTATTTCCCATCTGTCTATACATCTGAGGAGCCAGATAATGAAGGCTTCCCTTGTAATATGCCCAGTGCTAGTAATTTAGCTACTGGCGCGTGGGTCACTCGGGGGGGAATTCAAAAGAGACTTGAACATGTAAAGGGAAACAAAGGTCCAGGGCCGGATGGGATTCATCCCAGGGTATTAAATGAGCTGAGCGCTGTGATTGCCAAACCTCTTCACTTAATTTCCCAGGATTCATTGAGGCCTGGCATGGTGCCGAGAGACTGGCGGATTGCTAATGTGGTGCCGTTATTTAAAAAGGGATCCCGTTCTCAGCCTGGAAACTATAGGCCTGTTAGTCTGACATCAGTAGTAGGAAAACTTCTGGAAGGGGTAATAAGGGATAGGATAGTTGAATACATTGCAGTTCACAATACTATTAGTTTGTGCCACATGGTTTTATGCGTAACAGATCTTGCCAGACTAATTTAGTCGCATTTTATGAGGAGGTGAGCAGGAACCTTGATGCTGGAATGGCAGTTGATGTCATCTACTTGGACTTTGCTAAAGCGTTTGATACAGTACCTCACAGAAGGTTAATGATCAAATTAAGGAATATTGGCCTAGAACATAATATTTGTAATTGGATAGAGAACTGGCTGAAGGATAGATTACACAGAGTGGTTGTAAATGGAACATTTTCTAATTGGACCAGTGTGGTTAGTGGGTACCGCAGGGGTCAGTCCTTGGGCCTTTGCTGTTTAACTTGTTTATTAATGCCCTGGGGGGGGGCATAGACAGTATTGTTTCTATTTTTGCTGATGACACTAAATTGTGCAAAACTATAAGTTCCATGCAGGATGCTGCCGCTTTGCAGAGCGATTTGACAAAATTAGATAACTGGGCAGCAAACTGGGAAATGAGGTTCAATGTTGATAAGTGCAAAGTTATGCACTTTGGTAGAAATAATATAAACGCAAACTATCTACTGAATGGTAGTGTGTTGGGGGGATCCTTAATGGAGAAGGATCTAGGGGTTTTTGTTGATAACAAGTTGTCTAATTCCAGGCAGTGTCATTCTGTGGCTACTAAAGCACCAGAGGTCACCCCTTTAGATTAGAGGAAAGGAGCTTCCATTTGAAGCAGCGTAGGGGGTTCCTCACGGTGAGGGCAGTGAGGGGGTTGGGGAATGCCCTTCCTAGTGATGGGGTAATGGCAGATTCTGTTAATGCCTTTAAGAGGGGCCTGGATGAGTTCTTGATCAATCAGAATATCCAAGGCTATTGTGATACTAATACCTACAGTTAGTACTAGTGGTTGTATATATAGTGTATGTATGTGAGTGTATAGATTGGTAGGTGTGGGTTAAGTGTGCTGGGTTTACTTGGATGGGTTGAACTTGATGGACACTGGTCTTTTTTCAACCCTATGTAACTATGTAACTATGTAACTATATCCCGCAGCGCTGTACAATAAGTATCACAGCACCTATGTATTTGGGCGGGTGGATTGATGGGTGGAAAGATGCATGAATGGACAAGGTGTCCCATGAGCAATCTATTTAAAGAAAAAAGTTCCATCCCACGGGGGGTCAGTTGGGTTGGAGTCAGGGTTCCTGACCCCACATGGGGTGTCCACATACTTTTGGCCACACAGTCTCAGCCATCGCCTTTAGTAAAACATTGTACAAATGGACATGAAAATTGGAGTACTTGCTTAGTTTGTATTATGTACAAGGGTGAAGACACACTGAGCTACTTAGTAGCAGCTACTTGTCACGGCTACTAAACTCCAGAAAATCCCCTGCCATAGACAGTACTGAGAATTGCCTCTGTTAAACACACGTAGGGACAATTATCATTAAATGATCAGCATTGTCTGTTTTAGTAGCCATGACAAGTAACTGCTACTAAGTAGCTCCGTGTGTCTTCCCCCCAAGGCCCATAGGGGTTGACTGGCAGGGAGAGCCGGCAGTGATGGGTGGGGGGGTTAAGCTCAGCAAACAGATATGTCAGAAACAAGAAGATGTAGCTGTTTGCCATTCCGACTCATGTACCCACAAGATGACTGTATACAGCTATAATTCTGCTCCAAGGCTCCATTTATAGAGCGGACCACAAACTGCTGCTTTCCCGCAGGAAAAGCCCCCCCAGAATTACAGTAGGGGGGGCTCTGTAATGTTCTGTCGGTCCCAACTTCAAAGCTACATTAGACCCTGTGGGGTTATATAGAAACAATTGGCAGTGGTTCTGACTGAAGGTTTTTGGGCCATAAATTAACTTTATAAACATTTCTATCCATTTCCAAAAACGTTGGATTATATATAACGTTGCATTATAAGTCTGTTCTAAGGTGGAGACGCAAAGCCATTGGCTGTTGATTCCCCACCCTGCAGCTCATTGGGGCTAAAGCGATCAATACACAATTAATGATTAATATATAATTAAGTGCTACTATTGGGGCAGGCTGGGAAATCTTATTGGCTAATGATTGGTTGGGGCTATTGATAGATTCTCTATGTGGTCCCGTTACACACAGCTCAGCCTGGCCCGCTGGCCAATGAGGAGACCTTTAGCCACACGGGGCTCATTCACAGCTTGTGTAGAAACTGCCCCCCAGCGCAGACCCAAAGCCATCGGATTGGCTGATACACAGGCTGTCAATCAGCCCCATGGGGCAATAACATTACTGGGCTGATTTTGGGGCTCAGCACCCTATGGCCTACCCTCTCCCTCCCACCCTTCCTCTGTGGAACCAGGGAAGAGTAATTCTGCTCTCAGCTGCACAGTAAGAACTGAGCGTCAGCTCTTGGGGATACAGAGACGAAGAGAAATATGCTTCCTCCTTTCCCAGGCTGTGCAGGGGGGCGGCGGCACTGTAGGATAGGAACCAATCAGCAGCTAGGCTGACCTGATAGGGAAATGAAACCTGTCTGTGCTTGTGTGACTGCAGGGCTGTGATTGGCTCTCCCCCTCCTACTGTGCTTCTGGCAGGGACCGTTAGGACACGCCCACCCCTCATGTGAAACCCAGACAGGGACCTGAGAGGATCTATAGGGAGCTCCAATAAAGGGGCCATTGTTACAGATAGGGTTAATGTTTAGCCCAAACCAGCACTGGATATTATTCATAACTGCCTACAGGATTGGGGGGGGGGGGGTTGTTTATCCTATATGTCTCCTTTAATTCTGAGTGTTTCTATTGAGGACAGGGTTCCTGCCAGGCCCATGACACCCCCTACAGACCCAGCCCAGAGCCCCCCCACTGCCCCCCCACTGTCCCCCACTGCCAAACACTCAATTCACTTGAACAAAACAACTGCGGTTGCAAAACTCTCTCTAAACCAGAAGCAGTTCCTCTAAATCTGCTGATGGGAAAGTCTGAGCGACACCCACGACCTCCGACAAGAACCGACCTGTGTGTACGGAACGGACCTGGGGCCAAACCTTTATCCCTCGTACGGCCATTAACCCTTCCAGCCCTGGGGCAGATACTTCATGAAACAATATATTACAATTTTAATTGTTTTTAAAGGGGATACAAACCCTGCTGCCCAGCGCGGCTCAACCCAACGTTACTCAGTTGTTACTGGGCTACAAATCCCACAATAATGTAACATATAATGAAGCTTGGGGCATGCTGGGAGCTGTAGTCCAGCAACATCAGGGCTGTATTCTTAAAGCAATATTGCCCAATAAAACTTTCCCCCAAATCCCCACAGCCAGCGACTGCTTTAACATGCGAAAAATCCTCCAATGAGAATCCCAGCTGGTGTGAGTAAATCCGGCTCCCTGTTCTCTGTTCCTGCAATTGGAGTTGGGAGCAATAAGCACAGTTTCCCAGCACTGAACAAGTCTGTCCCTTTATCCCCATGTCTGATTCCTGTGCCATATAATGAGGGGAGAAAATGCCATCATTATCTCTATATGTAAGGTACCAGCAAGGGGCCTGACACAGTGCTGGGAATCAGCATTCTCATTGGGCAGTTCTTTTGCATTTATAATCAACTTATTTATCAATTCTCATTGGGGAATTTCCTTGCATCTATAATGATGGTTTTTGGCAACTTCTATAGCAAAACGGCAGTACATATATATATATATACATGTGGGAATAAATACAGGAAGAAGCTGAATGTACTTTTATTTTTTATACAAGGTCCCTTTTTTGTTCCTATTTGTGGCTTTGCCTTTAAATCTCAGCCAGGAACTTCCTGTTATCGGGCCGTGACTAAGTGTCAGACCGCACAAAACGCATAAGGCTTCCTTTTTGGATATGTTTTCATCTTTACATTATTTACTTGAGTCTGTTCCAATGCGTCTGCACTTTTCTAAACAAAGTAGGGAGCACGGAATTGCCAGGAATGTCATTGTACCCTGTGGCTTTAAAGGGGAAGTTCACCTTTGAGTTCATTTTTAGTAGGATGTAGAGAGTGATATTATGGGACAATTTGCAATTGGTCTTCATTTTTATTTTTTGCAGTTATTTTGCTTTTTGTTCAGCAGCTCTTCAGTTTGGAGTTTCAGCTGCTATCTGGTTGCTAGGGTCCAAGTTACCTTAGCAACCAGGGAGTGGTTTGAATGAGAGACTGGTATATGAATAGGAGAGGGGCTGAATAGAAAGATAAGGAATAAAAAGTAACAATAACAATAAAACTGGAGCCTCACAGAGCAATAGGGTTTGGCTGCCGGGGTCAGTGACCCCCATTTGGAAGCTACAGGAGTATGAAGAAGGAGGTAAATAGTTCAAAAACTATAAAATAAAGACCAATTGAAAAGTTGCTTAGAATTGGCCATTCTATAACATACTTAAAGTTTACATACAGTAAAAGTGACCCCCCCCCCCACCCCAGATGCAACACCGCCTCAGCTTGGTCCTTCCTGGTCCCCCTGTTGGTCTCTTGTTTCTCCACCAGTTGCTCCCTCACTGGAACTAGGGGCCCAAACCATGGCAACAGGCCCAGATCCAGACCAAACTCTATGGTTGGCATTGTTTCTGGGTAATTAGCGTTCTCCTGGCCTCTTCCCAACCCAGACTTCTCGAAATGCCATTTATCCCTCCAGGGACCATATATTCCCTTCTCCAGGGTCTAATGGCAACAAACCTTACGCCCCTTCAGCCAAAGCCTGGCACTGGGGATGGGTATCGCCCACACAAAACCCAAGATCCTTTGTGCTAATGTTGCTCCAGAAACAGACTGGTGTGGAACTCAGTGGGAAGTGTTGCAATTGAGGACATGTGATTTTAGGAGGGGTTCCCAGAAGGTCCAAACAAATATTTTTGGTTTTATAGTATAATAAGGAATATTCTAGTAATAGTTCTGTACGGCAAATAGAAAACAGAGCAGGCTGTATCAATTCCAACAGTCACTCACTGCCCATATTACAGAAAGGAATGATGGTTCCTTGTAGAAGACAAGTTTGGGTTGTCTGGTCTGAATGATTTGTCTGGTCTCCAATCAAATAATCATTCAGGATAAAAGTTTTGTTGCACAATATCTGGATAAATAAAGGTGCCCATAGATAGATGGTGATTAGTGATGTGCGGGCCGGCCCAATACCTGTTGGACCCGTTGGGCAAGTTTGGGCCAACCTCATTGCATCATTTCTGGGTCGATGTGGGGGTTTGGATTTAGCTTTTCTACCTACTCTCCCCATCCATAACCTTACACTTCAAGCTTGCACTTCTGGTTTCTGGATTTATAGACCCCACTCAGCCCCTTTAGTGATTAGCGGGCCGGGGGAAAAGCGGGTCAATAAATAGAGGAGAGAAGTCAGGTCAAGTAGGGTTCGGGTTGGGAGCTGGCAGGTTAGGATCGGGTGCGGCCTTTTGGCTAAGATCAAGTGTAGTATCTGTTCTTGGCATGGGGTGGGGGAGGCTTCCTAGCTAAAGGATGTATATTGGGACCCCCCTCATTGTCCGGGCAGAGAGGCACTTGACCCTCTGGCCAAAGGGCTGGCACTAGAATGGGTCCACAGGTGGAGCACTGGCACTTTTCTTTTACACACTGCTCTTTAGCCCCAGACCTTTTGGTAGGGGCAAGAGAATTTTTATAATCCGGCCGAAAGGCTGGGGATTTTTAAGCCAACTTTTTTATTAATTTTACCGTGCATTTTATGCATCTATTTATTCTCTTAAAGCACTTATGGGCACTTTTTTAGCACTTTTTGGATTTCGGTGCAATAGACTCCGGGTTTTTTTTAGCTCGATTTCCTGGCCCCAGAGAGGGCCCATACCGCTCCGGGACCTCTTTGGAGATACACTTGCACCCTGACCCCTTCTCTGCTGGGAGGGAAATGGATAAAGGGACTTGCGGCGAAGGGGATTCGAAGATCCTTGCCTCCTGCAGGCCTTTTGGCCGGGGATGTCGGGGATAAAGGGGTTCCTCTGAACTTCGACAAAGGGGTTCACGAAGATTCGGGATCATTTTGTGCCTTTTGGCCAGATGGACCTGGATGTTTTGGACTTAGCCTCTTTTGAGGCTAAGTCACTGCACCCTTATGCACTGTGTGGCACTTTTTTGCACTTGGGTGACCGAAGCACATGGGCTTCAATAAAAAAAAAAAAAAAAAATTAAGTTTTTCTAGACCCAAACCATAACTTATGATGATGGTTTGGAAGGCCATCAAGCCATTTATGGTAAGAAAAGGATTGCTAGAGGGCCCATCACTCCTGGTTTTGCTCTACACATGAAGGGCCAAATCAGCCAAAGAAAACATATTTCCATGAATGGTCAGCTTTAGCCCAAAACTTTCAAATCAGAAAGCCAAATCTGACCATACACTGGTAGACCATCTTCTTTGGTAAGGTCATCTGACTGTTTCTTCAACCACAAGGGAGGGACCAATTGAGTCTTATCGATTAATGTGCACTCAGGTCAAGAGTCCAATCCCATGGGTCAGCTAGAGGGTTTGCAGGTCCATCAGAAGATGGAATTTTCCATTCTTAATCAATATCTGGTCACTCAGAGCAGCCATGTCCCATATGATCAATAGGTCATGAGGCTATATGGCTACTTGGATGGGCAGCTTCATTCAAACACATCTTTGCTGATCATCATTTCACTGGTGGGGGATCTGAGAGGGTTCCCCCACCCTGTATGCACCAAACAAACAGTAACTGCTGCCATTGATCTATTGACACACTCTCGCTAATGGAATTCCTCTTTGTCTTTACTAATGCTAAGCCTTCAGCATTCAATGAAAGCAACACAATGGGCGGGGGGGGGGGGGTGATCACTCATGGAAACTCCATTTGGGTTGACAAGACTTTTCTTTATTGACTGTGGGACATTGTGTCTTGGGATCACCTGGGGTGTTAATCTCTCCCACATGGGCCTTCAGTCAACTGAACATTTACACATCTTCTCTAAGCTGGAGAGGAATTAATAGGCTAATGGAATACACTCGGGGTCTGGCACCACTGTGTGTGAGCTGCGCCAATCCCAACCCTGTGTTTAAAATCATCATCGGAATTATGTGAAAATGAGAATACAGACATATTTTCCATAGTATCACCTTAATTTCCTAGTGAGAAACTGGTTAAATGAGCCCTATACAGCCCTAATGGCTTTCTCCCACTGACCCCTCTACAGGTGTGTTCCAATTCCCAAGTACAGGCTTGCTCCCATTGGCTCCTGTACAGGATTTTTCCAATTGGCCCCTTTACAGACTTGCTCCCATTGGCTCCTGTATCCCTCAATTGGCCTCAATTGCTTCCATAGTTGTGTCTATAGACTTGCTCCTATTGACCCTTTCTATAGGCCTCTATAGGCTTGGTCCCATTGAGCCCTGTACAGGCTAGCTCCCATTGGCCCCTGTTCAGGCTAGATCCCATTCGCTAGATTCCTTTAACCCCTTGACAATAGTGGTTCCCAAGAGAAAGGCCAATTGTTCTCCCATTGACCCCTCTACAAGTGTGTTCCCATTGGCCTTTGTACAGGGTTGCTCCCCTTGGCTCTTGTACAGGATATTTCTTCCAATTGGCCACTTTACAGACTTGCTACCATTGGCTCCTGTATCCCTCAATTGGCCTCAATTGCTTCCATGGTTGTGTCTATAGACTTGCTCCTACTGACCCCATCTATAGGCCTCTATAGGCTAGCTCCCATTGAGTCCAGTACAGACTTGATATTATGTATCACTTTACAGGCTAGCTCCCATTGACCCCTGTTCAGGCTAGCTACCATTGGTCCCTCTACAGGCTAGCTCCCATTGGCTAGATTCCTTTAACCCCTTGACAATAGTGGTTCCCAAGAGAAAGGCCAATTGCTCTCCTCGATACATCTGAAAGCCCGGCCTGAAGGCCAGTTAGGGCCCTAGATATTTTTGGAACTGTGACTGAATGACTGATACACCTATATCTGAACCCATTTTAATAGTTGAGTGGGGGCCCTGGACCTTCACGTGGCTTGAACTGGTACAACCTCTGCTCTAAAGGCGTGGCTACTACACAGCTGTGATCCCATTGGCTGTCATTTCGCTCCCAGGCTCCTTCTAAGAATGTGTTATCTCGATCCTGCCCTGTTATAAAACACCTTAGGTAACTGCCATAAAACATCACTGGAATGTGAAGAACTTTCCTGTTACTTAAACCCTCCCTCCTCCTCCACATGACAAATATATATTTTTTTTAAAAATACCAACAAATAGGAATGGTTACATGTAATAAAAATGTAATATGATATGTTTTTATTAATTCTGACCTTTATAGAGAATGAATAAAAGGTGCCAGGGATTCAGGGATAGATAGGAATAATGGAAGTTGCATTGGAGAGAATCCAGGTAGAATTCCCAGGCTAAGGTTAATATTATAGGGGTTGTTCAACTTTATATTTTATTATCATGTATAGAGTGATATTCAACGTTTGCAATTGGTCTTCATTTTCTATTATTTGTAGTTTCTGAATGATTTAGCTTTTTTGCTCAGCAGCTGTATAGTTTGCAATTGCAGCAGCTATCTTGTTGCTAGGGTCTAAATTCACCTAGCAACCAGGCACTGATTTGAATGAGAGAGATCAGAATATGAATAGGACAGTGCCGGAATAGAAAGATAAGTAATTAAACATGACAATAGCAATAACATTATTGTTTCACAGAGCAGTAGTTTATGGGCGGTTGGTAGTGATGCGCGAATCTGTTTCGTTTCGCTTCGCCGAAAAGATTCTCAAAACGGCGAAAAATTCACGAAACGGTGAAAATGTCGTGCGGCAAAAAAAATTCTCGCCCGCGGCTATTATTTTGTTGCACGGTTATTATTTTGTCGCCCGCAGCTATTATTTTGTCGCCTGTGGCTATTATTTTGTCGCATGGCTATTCTTTTGTCGCCCCCGCAGCTATTCTTTTGTCGCCCGTGGCTATTATTTTGTTGCGCGGCTATTATTTTGTTGCCCGCAGCTATTATTTTGTTGCCCGCGGCTATTATTTAGTCGCACGGCTATTCTTTTGTCGCCCGCGGCTATTATTTTGTTGCGCGGCTATTATTTTGTCGCCCACGGATATTATTTTGTTGCACGGCTATTCTTTTGTCGCCCGCGGCTATTATCTTGTTGCGCGGCTATTATTTTGTCGTCCGCAGCTATTATTTTGTCGCACGCGGCTATTATTTAGTCGCATGGCTATTCTTTTGACGCCCGTGAATATTCTTTTTTGACGCCGGTGACAATTTATGGACGTGCGGCAAATTTTTCCACAGCCAATTTTTTCATCCGTTTTGTGAAACAATCCGCCAATGGCGAAACGCGGAAATTCGCCGACTGGGCCGCCCCGTGGGTCCTTCAGGTCCCCATACATGGGCCGATAGTAGCTGCTGATATGGGTCCCTTGTACCGATTCGGCAGCTAATCTGCCCGTGTAGGGGCACAAACGACGGCCATACCCGACCGATATCTGGCCTGAAATAGGGCAGATATGGATCGGGCAGGTTAAAAGATTAAAGGTGGCCATACACGCACTGATAATATCGTACGAAACCTCGTTTCATATGATATTCGGTGCGTGTATGGTATGTCGGCGAGTCGACCGATATCGCAGGAAACTGCTGATATCGGCCGACTCGCCGATCGGACCAGTTTGAAAATTTTGATCGGGCGCCATAGAAGGCGCCTGACCAAAATCTCCCTTCAGCGCTGAATCGGCAGAAGGAGGTAGAAATCCTATTGTTTCTACCTCCTTACCTGCCGATTCAGCCCTGAATGGTGTGTGGTGGATCTGACGATGTTTCATGTGACCGCCACGTGTATGGCCAGCTTTAGTCGGATAGGACCAAGCAACTGGATTCTAACGGCAGCAGTGGGGCAGTCGGTGGACCACATCAACGAGCCGAGGCCGTACCCGAAACTGACTGCCCCATTGCTGCTGTTAGAATTTCGATTGTTTGGCCCCAGGGCCTACATTTGCCCGATATCGCCCACCCGTAGGAGAGAAGATTACTCACTCAGAGAGGTCGCCAAAGGGTGGGTGATATTGGGCAAATGTAGGCTAATTCGATCGTTCTTTACTAGTGATGAGCGAATCTGCCCCCTTTCGCTTCGTCGAAAAATTCGCAAATCTTTCAAAAGATTTGTGAAATGGCAAAAATGTTGCACGTCGCGGCTATTCTTTCGTCGTGCGGCTATTATTTTGTCGCACGGCTACTATATTGTCGCCCGCGGCTATTCTTTCGTCGCACGGCTATTATTTTGTCGCCCGCGGCTATTCTTTCGTTGTGCAGCTATTATTTTGTCGCACAGCTATTATATTGTCGCCCGCGGCTATTCTTTCGTCGTGCGGCTATTATTTTGTCGCACGGCTACTATATTGTCGCCCGCGGCTATTCTTTCGTCGCACGGCTATTATTTTGTCGCCCGCGGCTATTCTTTCGTCGCACGGCTATTATTTTGTCGCCCGCGGCTATTCTTTCGTCGTGCGGCTATTATTTTGTCGCACGGCTACTATATTGTCGCCCGCGGCTATTCTTTCGTCGCACGGCTATTATTTTGTCGCCCGCGGCTATTCTTTCGTTGTGCGGCTATTATTTTGTCGCCCGTGGCTATTCTTTCGTCACACGGCTATTATTTTGTCGCCCGCGGCTATTCTTTCGATGCGCTGCTATTATTTTGCTGCACGGCTATTATTTTGTCACGAGTGGCTATTATTTTGTCGCACTGCAAATTTTTTCATCCGTTTCACAAAACAATCCGCCAATGGCAAAACACGGAAATTCGCCGAGAATCCATGCCTGACGAAACATTTCGCCCATCACTATTCTTTACATGTATTACCTTTACCTGCTCACCTGAGATATTTATGTTGGGTTACTTTCCCTTTGTTCCCCACTTGTTGTACAACTTTGCTTTGTTCCCATTATCTCAGTTTCAATTCCCCCGGAATGGGATACTTACCCTTTAGCTGATTAGTTCCACAGATACAATCTGCATATGATAAACTGCCCCAATCACCATAACAATGGACTCTGCCCTCCCTGCCCCGGACCTTAAATATCGATCCCCCCCCCTCTCCTGACTGCAGAGCTGTGAATCCAACTGTCAACTGTGTGTGACTGTCATTCTGTCCCCCCCGGTGGCGGTGGCACCGCTGGCATTGCACCCTGTACCCGTGCCCGAGCCTCATATTCAGATTTATTGGCCTCAGGCAGCAAATATCCAGCCATTCTATTGATTGGTAACAGTAACAAAGTAACAGGGCCCCCCCCCCCCAGGCCGGGCTGGTGCCCCGGGGCCACACGCATGGGTCGGGAATGCAGGTTTGAATGCGGTGGGTCTGGTTTAGTCTCTGTCTAAAGGTTACAAACCCTCAAACAAATGACGAGGGGCAGAGCTGGGAGGTTTCATACGAGGAGTCGGCTGCCTCCCGGTCTCCCCGCTCTGGGTAACGGGGACTGATACTGAGTGGCTGCCCGGTAAGGCTCTTATTTCATTTGCCCCCTTGGCACGTGGGTCTGTTGTGATCTAATGGGATTGTAGGCAAAGTGGGGGGGGGGGGGGCGGGTCAGAGCCAGGGAAGCTGTCTTTTCTATAATATAAATTTTCTTTCTAATGTAACAGTGCAGCAGCCCTGCCTTGCTTTATGGCTGAGATTCTAGCTATCTGTATAACAGAGCATTCTGTCACAGTGGCACAGATCCTATCTGATCCCCCCATTGTAAGCAGCAGTCCTGCCCTGCTTTATGGCTGAGATTCTAGCTATCTGTATAACAGAGCATTCTGTCACAGTGGCACAGATCCTATCTGATCCCCCCATTGTAAGCAGCAGTCCTGCCCTGCTTTATGGCTGAGATTCTAGCTATCTGTATAACAGAGCATTCTGTCACAGTGGCACAGATCCTATCTGATCCCCCCATTGTAAGCAGCAGTCCTGCCCTGCTTTATGGCTGAGATTCTAGCTATCTGTATAACAGAGCATTCTGTCACAGTGGCACAGATCCTATCTGATCCCCCCCATTGTAAGCAGCAGTCCTGCCCTGCTTTATGGCAGAGATTCTAGCTATCTGTATAACAGAGCATTCTGTCACAGTGGCACAGATCCTATCTGATCCCCCCATTGTAAGCAGCAGTCCTGCCCTGCTTTATGGCTGAGATTCTAGCTATCTGTATAACAGAGCATTCTGTCACAGTGGCACAGATCCTATCTGATCCCCCCATTGTAAGCAGCAGTCCTGCCCTGCTTTATGGCTGAGATTCTAGCTATCTGTATAACAGAGCATTCTGTCACAGTGGCACAGATCCTATCTGATCCCCCCATTGTAAGCAGCAGTCCTGCCCTGCTTTATGGCTGAGATTCTAGCTATCTGTATAACAGAGCATTCTGTCACAGTGGCACAGATCCTATCTGATCCCCCCCATTGTAAGCAGCAGTCCTGCCCTGCTTTATGGCTGAGATTCTAGCTATCTGTATAACAGAGCATTCTGTCACAGTGGCACAGATCCTATCTGATCCCCCCATTGTAAGCAGCAGTCCTGCCCTGCTTTATGGCTGAGATTCTAGCTATCTGTATAACAGAGCATTCTGTCACAGTGGCACAGATCCTATCTGATCCCCCCATTGTAAGCAGCAGTCCTGCCCTGCTTTATGGCTGAGATTCTAGGAAAGTTATATATATTATAATAGGTGTTCCAACCCTATAAATAACCATTTGCTCTGCTAGTAAATCCCATTCGCTGCCTCTCTAGCTGAATAACAATGACTCCTATTTACATACAAGGTGCAGGCTGTTGAAGCAATATATATACATAAATGTATAAATATAATCTCGTATTCTTCGGAGATACATATTTACACAATTAATAAGCACCACGGGGCCATCTGGGCATTTTCCAAACAACCCGCGAGACTTTGCAGGATCATTTTGTTCCGGGATTTTCTATGTTTTATTAAAGAAACGTTTGTTCCCTCGGTCTCTGCCAGTTGCACAATATATGGGAATAGAAGCTCCACGGCTGTCTGAGCAGTTTTGCTTGTAACTTCCCTGCTTACCCTCAGTACAGTGGGAATAAATTATATGTACTGTGTTACTGCCCTGCGGGAAACGGACATGTGCCTTGTGGGATTGTTCTACTGGTTGCAAAGTTTCTTCTAGCCATCTCCGTCTCATCCTTCTGTCTCTATCTTGCCCTACTGTCTCCATCTTGCCCTACTGTCTCCATCTTGCCCTACTGTCTCCATCTTGTCCTACTGTCTCCATCTTGCCCTACTGTCTCCATCTTGCCCTACTGTCTCCATCTTGCCCTACTGAGTCCATCTTGCCCTACTGTCTCCATCTTGTCCTACTGTCCCCATCTTGTCCTACTGTCTCCATCTTGCCCTACTGTCCCCATCTTGCCCTATTGTCTCCATCTTGCCCTACTGTCTCCATCTGATCCATCTGTCTCCATCTTGTCCTTCTGTCTCCATCTTGCCCTACTGTCTCCATCTGATCCTTCTGTCTCCATCTTGCCCTACTGTCTCCATCTGATCCTTCTGTCTCCATCTTGCCCTACTGTCTCCATCTGATCCTTCTGTCTCCATCTTGCCCTACTGTCTCCATCTCATCCTTCATCATCTTTATCTTGCCCTACTGAGTTCATCTTGCCCTACTGTCTCCATCTTGCCCTACTGTCTCCATCTGATCCTTCTGTCTCCATCTTGCCCTACTGTCTCCATCTTGCCCCACTTTGTCCATCTTGCCCTACTACCTCCATCTTGCCCTACTGTGTCCATCTTGTCCTTTTGTCTTCACCTTGCTCTACTGTGTCCATCTTGCTTTACTGTCTCCATCTTGCCCTACTGTCTCCATCTTGCCCTACTGTGTTCATCTTGCCCTACTGTGTCCATCTTGCCCTACTGTCTCCATCTTGCCCTACTGTCTCCATCTTGGCTTACAGTGTCCATCTTGTCCTTCTGTCTTCATCTTGGCCTCCTGTCTCCATCTTGTCCTTCTGTCTCCATCTTGCCCTACTGTCTCCATCTTGCCCTACAGTCACCATGTTGCCTTAGTGTCTTATTCTAGTTCTAGCTCATCTCTAACTTTTTAGACCGACTGTTTCTATCTTGCCCTACTGTCTCCATCTTGCCATACTGTCTTCATCTTGCCCTACTGTCTCCATCTTGGCTTACAGTGTCCATCTTGTCCTTCTGTCTTCATCTTGCCCTACTGTCTCCATCTTGCCCTACTGTCTCCATCTTGCCCTACAGTCACCATGTTGCCTTAGAGTCTTATTCTAGTTCTAGCTCATCCCTAACTTTTTAGACCGACTGTTTCAATTTGGTCCTACTGTCTCAGCTTGCCCTTCTGTCACCACCTTAACCTACTTTTTTCAAATTGTCCTCCTGCCTGGATCTTGCCTTACTTTCTTATTCTTATTAATTATTTATCCCTACTGTCTCATCTTACACCACCTTGCCCTACTGTTTCTATCTTACCCTACTGTCTCCATCTTGTCCTACTGTTTCTATCTTACCCTACTGTCTCCATCTTGTCCTACTGTCTCCATCTTGCCCTACTGTCTCCATCTTGCCCTACTGTCTCCATCTTGCCCTACTATCTCCATCTTGTCCTACTGTCTCCATCTTGCCCTACTGTCTCCATTTTGCCCTAATGTCTCCATCTTGCCCTACTGTCTCCATCTTGCCCTACTGTCCCCATTTTGCCCTACTGTCTCCATCTTGCCCTACTGTCTCCATCTTGCCCTACTGTCTCTATCTTGCCCTACTGTCTCCATCTTGCCCTACTGTCTCCATCTTGCCCCAATGTCTCCATCTTGTCCTACTGTCCCCATCTTACCCTACTGTCTCCATCTTGTCCTACTGTCTCCATCTTGCCCTACTGTCTCTATCTTGCCCTACTGTCTCCATCTTGCCCTACTGTCTCTATCTTGCCCTACTGTCTCCATCTTGTCCTACTGTCTCCATCTTGCCCTAATGTCTCCATCTTGCCCTACTGTCTCCATCTTGCCCTACTGTCTCCATCTTGTCCTACTGTCTCCATCTTGCCCTACTGTCTCCATCTTGCCCTACTGTCCCCATCTTGCCCTACTGTCTCCATCTTGCCCTACTGTTTCCCCAGAATAGTAACCCTTATAGTTGGTGCGGCTTTTGAATAAACACACGGGCACCCTTCTGCAGGTGGAACACCACATTTCTCAAGTGGAAGTCACATAATATGGTTATAGATTGGATATATATTAATGAAATCCGAGCCTCTTAATTGATTATAAAGTGATATTTTGTATAAATACCTGGAATCTAAAGAATCAGATTACAAGACTTTTGTTTCTCAGAAAGACTGGAGGTTGATCCTATCGGTACAAATAGTTCGGTGGAACTGATAAGGCCTTTCTCAAGCTCCATATAAACATTCTCTCCCAGAACCTTTATTGTCCCATTAATCATCCTGAGTTTTATGGTGAAACCCTGTCTGGGGTCAATATTTCACAGGTGATAAACCAGAGATACGGACGTAAAGCACTTTTTGTTGGCAGATAGTCATTTCCCTGTCCCCGAACAGAAAACCGTGTGTGGGAGACTCGATAATGAATAGAAATCGGTCACTCAGTGATTCCGACAGCTTCATTGTTAGATAAGGAACAATTGAGGAAAGCACCTTACGGCCCTGTATTATATGTGTTGTCTTAAAGCCCCACCGCGGCTACTGAGTTCTATAGAGCCTTAAAGAGACAGTAAATCTTCTTCTTCATTAGTGCAATGAATAGGGCTTGTGCCGGATATACATGTGTCTGTTCTTTTAATTCGGAAATATCTATGGTTTGTGTTGTTTTTTTGTGTTAAACATTTTACTTCATGGTTCGTATGAGCACAATAAAAAAAATTATCAGTCTGCTAAGAAACACTCTTTACATTGAGCTGATTTCTAAAGGCTTCAACTAGGGGTGAAAGCTTCCATGGAAATTCAGAAATGCAGGTTTTTTTTCAATTTTGGATAAATATAATAATCATTTCCTGGTGCTTCATTGGGTAAAACTACTCTAGGGCAGTGCTTCCAAAACTCTTGGTGCACTGGATACACCTTGGGCTATAATGGGGTGACTGGTGCCCTGGGTACCCCTGGAACTATAGCGGGGTGACTGTTACCCCAATGTTTCTATATATCTGTAACCTTGTTATGGGCTAAGGGGGCCCAGCCTGAAGGCCAGTTAGGGGGGGATTTGGGGTGAGTGCTTATTTGTGCCCTGGGTACCCCTGGAACTATAGCGGGGTGACTGTTACCCCAATGTTTCTATATATCTGTAACCTTGTTATGGGCTAAGGGGGCCCAGCCTGAAGGCCAGTTAGGGGGGGATTTGGGGTGAGTGCTTATTTGTGCCCTGGGTACCCCTGGAACTATAGCGGGGTGACTGTTACCCCAATGTTTCTATATATCTGTAACCTTGTTATGGGCTAAGGGGGCCCAGCCTGAAGGCCAGTTAGGGGGGATTTGGGGTGAGTGCTTATTTGTGCCCTGGGTACCCCTGGAACTATAGCAGGGTGACTGTTACCCCAATGTTTCTATATATCTGTAACCTTGTTATGGGCTAAGGGGGCCCAGCCTGAAGGCCAGTTAGGGGGGATTTGGGGTGAGTGCTTATTTGTGCCCTGGGTACCCCTGGAACTATAGCGGGGTGACTGTTACCCCAATGTTTCTATATATCTGTAACCTTGTTATGGGCTAAGGGGGCCCAGCCTGAAGGCCAGTTAGGGGGGGATTTGGGGTGAGTGCTTATTTGTGCCCTGGGTACCCCTGGAACCAAAACAGGGTGATACTTATGTCTGTATATTTGTAATTCAATTCATGAACAAACCCCTTTTAATTTCTCACACAATGCAGACTGAGCAGAACTAGAAAAGGAGAGGAAAATAGAACCATAAATACATTAGACTGTACGGGAAGTGATGGTTAATAAAGAGGTAGTGAAATCTGAAGAGGATGTAAAAGACAAAAACATTCAGAAAGATCTGAGAGAATCCAAAATAAACACAAGGCAAATGTCGTATGTTGAGGTATCAGCTGTTTTGTTGAAGAGACAAATTAAAACTGCTACTAATCACTGATAGGAATGGGTTCCAGTGTAACTTGACTGACGACCCACCAAGAATCCTAACATTGCTGAACTCCATCTGTGCATTGGAGATACCTTGGCAAGGAACTTCTGTAATGTGTCTCGTTGTCATTGTCTAATCTTCCCTTTACCCTTCTTATAGGGATCTACCGAGAGATCACCATGACGGCAACAAGTGCAGAAAACAAGAGCGAGGGTCTACATCAGAAATCTACACGCTGCTGTCATCCATTCAATAACATTAAGGTAAGAGTAATTGCCCTTTGTTAGCAAATGGTGAACAGAAGACTTTGCTTTGGGGCCTCTCATGATGCACAGAATCAAAATGTTGAGATGTCAATTCTATATTTTCCATGGGCCTCTGTAAAGGGCTTGGGGAGAGTGGGCACATCCTTGTAGCAATATATTTGGGGTATAATAGAGCATGATGGCCATGGTAGGGGGCATCTTCTCAAAATAGCTCCTAGAACATTGATGTCTTTGCAAATGTATCTTGCAGTAGAGTTGAGAGGAACCACCTCAGCTTTGGCTTCCAGTTCTTCTTGGGAGATTTTATATGAGACTGTTGGACATGACCCCTGATATCCCCACTTGAAGCTTTATTGTCCAGAGCTTTGCCAACAACAAAGACTAAAAGACCTGTATCTGTAGTTGAGATATAAAGTCTCCATTCCCCTTTACACCATCATGACATGAATAGGCCACAGGGATAGGAAGACCATGAAATCAGAATCAGGACAGATAGGCACCAAATTTAGTCAACCAGACCATCAGATCACACATAGCAGGTCATGGAAACACATTAGGAGAGGAGCACGTTGGAAACATTGGAAAATCCTGCCAAGGTTTCTGTCATTCAATAATATTAAGGTAAGGTAATTGCCCTTTGTTAGCAAATGGTGAACAGAAGACTTTGCTTTGGGACCTCTCATGATGCACAGAGAGTAAAAATGTTGAGATGTCAATTTCCCATTTTCCATGGGCCTCCCTTATTTCTTTACAGGGCTTGGGAAGAGTGGGCACATCCTTGTGGCACTATATTTGGGGTATAATAGAGCATGATGGCTATGGCAGGGGGCATCTTCTCAAAAAAGCTCCAAGAAGATTGATGTCTTTGCAAATGTATCTTGCGGTAGAGTTGAGAGGAACCACCTCTAGGCAAGTTAGAGAGATATAAAGAGTTGATGTCAAGTGTCCCAGCTTTGGCTTCCAGTTCTCATTCTATAGGAGACTGTTGGACATGATCCCTGAGAGCCCCACTCAAAGCTTTATTGTCCAGAGTTTTGCCAACAACAAAGACTTGTATCTGTAGTTGAGATAATGATAATGAGATAATCTCCATTCCCCTTTACACCATCATGACACGAATAGGCCACAGGGATAGGAAGACCATGAAAATGGCATCGGGACCAAATTAAGTCAACCAGACCATCAGATCACCCATAGCAGGTCATGGAAACACATTAGGAGAGGATCACGTTGGAAACGTTGGGGAATCCTGCCAAGGTTGCAGTAGACTGGGCTCAAAATGATGGTTGTGTGTAGCTTTGCCTCAACAAGGTTGGCCAACTTGATCAACATCAAACTCCAATCAGACATCGGTTGGGGCGCCATTAAGCTACAAACTTGGTCAAGAGTGTTTTCAGCATTTGCTCAGGTTGGGTCAGGGCTCATTATAAATAAAATTAATTGCATTAATTCATGCTGACTACAACAAAGCTTTATAAGCACAGCATTGATTTTATATCAACATTTAATCCTTGTTTTAGGCAAAGCATTTTCTGCAGCTTTATAGCAATGCCCCCGGGAAACATTTAGAGACGTATCTGCATATTAAATAATATCCGTTGGCTCTGAGCAAATACAACGACAGTCGTTTTACAAACCTGCGTGTAAATATTATCCCTTGGGTACGAGAGCGAGTGACTCAGCACTGTTTGAACTTGAAAACCATTCTATTGGCCTATAAAAACATAACTCTATTCAAGGGCAAGTCATAAAGGAATGTGTTTGTGCACTTTGCCTATAGTGGCGGAGTCGCTTAGAACAACATGGTTTCTTGGTTTAAAGAACCCGTTACTAAAGCTAAAGCTCCCACAAATTCCTATTCAGTACCCGTGAGAAGGTTTTCTTTGGAGCTCTAGATGGTGGTGGTTTGGGCTCAACGTTTATCAGTTATTATGCTGGGGTTTTATTTGCCATTTAGTTTTGCTGTGAGTACTTCGTCCATAACATTTCCTGTAGGAAAGATATATAAAGTGAAGGTAAAGAGGAGCTTGGCAGTGGAGCATAGAGAGCTGTCTAGGATGGGATAGGAAGGTCAAGAGTTGTAGATTCAAAGGGCAAAGTATGACCACCCCAAAGTGTTCCTAGAGAAAGACTTGAGAGAAGATTTAAACTATGAGGTGAGACTGTCGAGGTTGGGGTTGTTTTCTCTGGAAAAGAGGCGCTTGCGAGGGGACATGATTACTCTGTACAAGTACATTAGAGGGGATTATAGGCAGTTGGGGGATGTTCTTTTTTCCCATAAAAACAATCAACGCACCAGAGGTCACCCCTATAGATTAGAGGAAAGGAGCTTCCATTTGAAGCAGCGTAGGGGGTTCCTCACGGTGAGGGCAGTGAGGTTGGGGAATGCCCTTCCTAGTGATGGGGTAATGGCAGATTCTGTTAATGCCTATAAGAGGGGCCTGGATGAGTTCTTGATCAATCAGAATATCCAAGGCTATTGTGATACTAATATCTACAGTTAGTACTAGTGGTTGTATATATAGTGTATGTATGTGAGTGTATAGATTGGTAGGTGTGGGTTAGGTGTGTTGGGTTTACTTGGATGGGTTGAACTTGATGAACTCTGGTCTTTTTTCAACCCTATGTAACTATGTAACTATGAGTGCTTCTATTCACAGATAGGACAGGTATGGGATCCCTTATCCGGAAACCTGGATAATAAAACAGTACTTGTACTTGATCCCAACTAAGATATAATTACCCCTTATTGGGGCAGAACAGCCCTATTGGGTTTATTTCATGGTTAAATGATTCCCTTTTCTCTGTAATAATAAAACAGTACCTGTACTTGATCCCAACTAAGATATAATTACCCCTTATTGGGGGCAGAACAGCCCTATTGGGTTTATTTAATGGTTAAATGGTTCCCTTTTCTCTGTAATAATAAAACAGTACCTGTACTTGATCCCAACTAAGATATAATTACCCCTTATTGGGGGCAGAACAGCCCTATTGGGTTTATTTAATGGTTAAATGATTCCCTTTTCTCTGTAATAATAAAACAGTACCTGTACTTGATCCCAACTAAGATATAATTACCCCTTATTGGGGGCAGAACAGCCCTATTGGGTTTATTTAATGGTTAAATGATTCCCTTTTCTCTGTAATAATAAAACAGTACCTGTACTTGATCCCAACTAAGATATAATTACCCCTTATTGGGGCAGAACAGCCCTATTGGGTTTATTTCATGGTTAAATGATTCCCTTTTCTCTGTAATAATAAAACAGTACCTGTACTTGATCCCAACTAAGATATAATTACCCCTTATTGGGGCAGAACAGCCCTATTGGGTTTATTTCATGGTTAAATGATTCCCTTTTCTCTGTAATAATAAAACAGTACCTGTACTTGATCCCAACTAAGATATAATTACCCCTTATTGGGGGCAGAACAGCCCTATTGGGTTTATTTCATGGTTAAATGATTCCCTTTTCTCTGTAATAATAAAACAGTACCTGTACTTGATCCCAACTAAGATATAATTACCCCTTATTGGATGCAAAACAATCCTATTGGGTTTAATTAATGTTTTATTGATTTTTTAGTAGACTTAAGGTATGGAGATCCAAACTACGGAAAGACTCCTTATCCAGAAAGCCCTTGGTCCCAAGCATTCTGGATAACGGGTCCTATACCTGTACCATCTCAGAATACTTGAAAGTGGCTCTATGATCATCAGGGCAATATAATTGGTTGGATTGTTTAGTCATACCTTAGCTCTCAGACGTTGGGGTTCTGCATCAATACAATACATGGCTTATATATCAAACTATGTTCATTAAAAGCTAATAAGAATAAATGTGGGAATGTGGAAAGTGGAGTTGGGTACCCAGGAGGCCTAGCTGGTAACTCACCAAACACCACTCTCAACCAATAGGTCTGATGTGTTGGGCTTTAGCTAGACAGTGAGAGGTTCTCCCTGGTTGGACCCACATGAACTCTATGCTGTTGAATTACTAGGTGTGTCTGATTCAAGGCTTTTGGTATGTTGGATGGAATTGCACCTATGGACAGGCTCTGTGCTATAGTAAATGAGCCTTAACATCTCTTAACCTGTCATTTCACCTCCTCTCACGCATGTTATCTCAACCTGCTTGACTGGTTGGGGCCCTGAAGTACAGTTTAGAGCAATGGCTTCCAATTCTTTGCTTGTAGAGTGCTGAATCTACAGAACTACAGAATGTGGTCACTCTAATTATACCCCTTCCCCATGTATCATGTACATTCTTAGGCAGATATCTCATATATTTCCAATTTTTCGTGACTGGAGTTATTATTGATGGCTCAGTTAAATATAACTATACCCACAGCTAAACTTATCAGTATAACTGGCTACATTGAAATACACCCAAGATCGATACAAAGAACGACTCTTAATTATTGCTGTTATTTTCTTATCATTATCATGCGTTTTCCTTTTTTCCAAATGCCAACTGCTTAAGCTGGCCATACACGTGGCGATCTGATGAAACATCGTCAGATCCACCACACACCATTCAGGGCTGAATCGGCAGGTAAGGAGGTAGAAACAATAGGATTTCTACCTCCTTCTGCCGATTCAGCGCTGAAGGGAGAATTTTGGTCAGGCGCCTTCTATGGCTCCCGGTCAAAATTTTCAAACTGGTCCGATCGGCGAGTCGGCCGATATCAGCAGCTTCTTGCGATATCGGTCGGCTCGCCGACATACCATACACGCACCGAATATCATATGAAACGAGGTTTTGTACGATATTATCGGTGTGTGTATGGCCACCTTTAGTCTGTGAAGGTTCTTATTCATCCAGGTCTTGTTTTATCTGCAGTAAACGTATGAATCTCTGGAGATACACTATCCATATGGTCATCAGGAGTCAAAATTCACTTGAGAAGAACTTTGGTGTTGTCAAAAGTCTTGTGAGTATATCATGGATGTCAAGAAATTGGACCAAGGACCAAGGAATCCTTGACTGTGTCAAACTTGGCCTTCCACTTGAAGCACAATGACCAGACTGAACCTGTCTTATTTTGGACATATTATAAGAAGACCAAGTTCACTGGGAAAGACAAAGACAAATCAAAAGAGCTAGAGAGAAAAGAGCCAGACAGCAAGCAACAATATGGATGGAACATGCCATTGGGGGGCCAGAAGACGTATGAATCTCTGGACATACACTATCCATATGGTCATCAGGAGTCAAAATTGACTTGAGAAGAAGAAGATGAAAAAGAACAAATCTTTTGGGATTTGTGAAATTATAAAGCTTTATCTTTATTGGATGTACTTTTAGTTAAGTTTTAGCAGTTGGTCCATTTGCAGTAATGAGTCAAATCAACTGGACTTGCTGTCTTTTTTTAAGATGTTTTTTCAAGACGGATGACTATTGAAACATCTCAAGAAAAACACAGCAAGCCCAGTTGATTTGACTCATTACTACAGATAGACCTAACTAAACTTAACTAAAAGAATATCCAATAAAAAGATAAAGCTTCATAATTTCACAAATCCCAAAAGATTTGTTCTTTTTCATCTTCTTATTTTCAAGTGAATTTTGACTCCTGATGACCATATGGATAGTGTATCTCCAGAGATTCATGTCTTTGGGCCTCCCAATGGCATGTTCCATCCATATTGTTGCTTACCTTTCTCTCTAGCTCTTTTGATCCTCCTTGTCTTTCCCAGTGAAATGGGTCTCCTTATAATATGTCCGAGATAAGACAGGTTCAATCTGGTCATTGTGCTTCAAGTGGAAGTTTGACACAGTCAAGGATTCCTTGGTCCTTGGTCCAATTCCTTGACATCCATGTCTTTTGACAACACCAAAGTTCAAAGGCATCTAAACATTTTTTGGTCTTCTGCATTTGTCTTATTGCTACCACTTGACTGCTTCCTAAGCCTTATTGTCTATTCCAGTTAACTGGGTCTTCTTAATATATATCCAAAGTAAGATTAGTCTGGTGCTTGTACTTCAAGTGAAAGGTCAGGTTTGATCTGGTCAAGGATCCCTTGGTTTATTTTCCAAACTTTTGGTGTCCTTTTTCTCCATTGATCCCCAACCACTGGCACATGTGCAACATGTTTCTCAACACCCATTTTAATGTTGCTCCCAATACCATCAAATTTTTGGCTTGGAGGCAAGTTTTGGAAGCCCAGAGACACAGTTTTACTCCAAGCAGAGCCTCCTGCAGGCCAGCAGTCCTCATGGGGCTACTATATAACAAATCACAGCCCTTATTTGGCACCTCCAATGAACTTTTTTCATGCGTGTGTGGCTCCCCAACACTTTTTACATCTGAGTGTGGCTCACAAGTAAAAAAGGTTGAGGATTCCTGGTCTACAGGGTCGGACTGGGCTGCTGGGACATCGGGAAAAATCCCATTGGGACCCAACCCTTGGCGGCGCTCCCCCTGCCTGACCGCTCCTCCACTGACGCGTTAGATTTACACGTTCGGGGTAGGACAGTGGGAGGGGGGCCTGCGAGGGGGACTCCTACGGGGGGGGTTAGGGGACGTGGTCGGGGGGGCACCTGCAGGGCCCCTGGGGCGGGAGCCCCGGTGGGCCCTTCACCCCCCCCAGTCCGACCCTACTGGTCTAGACATTGTCTTATTGCTACTTATGCATACTAATATTCCCAAGATTCTTTTTATGAGCCAACACAAGTTCTGAAGAATTTATAAATGAAGAAGAGAATAAGCCAATGCCCAACTAATGCTGAAAATAAACTACGTGAGGATACATTGTAAACTGTGTATTCAAAAGATATTTAATCCGCAATGGGTTATAAATTTCCAAAATCCAATTACAGAATTACCTGTGGCTTTTTATATTCGTGTGCGAAAGCAAAATGGATATTGATTTGTACAAGGAATAGGCCTAATTACAAGTTTAACAATCACAGATGAAAAATATAGAAGAAACAGAAGTACGGAGTTGGCAAATTCAAGATTGGTATCACAGCGGATAAAGCAGCCTGGGAGTTAGGAGGAGCAATAGGAAGGATATTTCTAAAGCATTGCAGTTATATTTATGGAAGAGTTGTGCACGTTTTTGGGCTGAAAACTGGCTGTGAAAGGCGGTATTTGTTCATCTGAAGGGGTGTTGGGTAAAACTACAACATGGGGCAAAACACTGTCCAAAAACATCTGTTTGTCTAATGAGATCAGTAAACGAAGACTTGGTATTGGGCCAAATTGGTCTGATTCAGCCGTTTCACAATTATCCAATGCAAAGATCTTAATAGAGACCTACTAAAGGTGCCCATACACGTGAAGATCCGTTCGTTTGGCGAGGTCGCCAAGCGAGCGGATCTTCTACCGATATCCCCACCTACGGGTGGGCGATATAGGGAAAATGTAGGCCCTGAGGCGAAACGATTGAATTCTAGTGGCGGCAATGGCACAGTCGGTTCGGGGACCGCATCAACGAGCCAATGTGGTCCCCGATCCGACTAAATTTTTTAACCTGCCCGATCGATATCTGGCCAATTTCAAGCCAGATGATATCGGTTGGGCATGGCCGCCATTTCTGCCCCTAAAGCTGCCGAAATGGTCCGAGGGACCAATATCAGCAGCTACAATCGGCCCATGTATGGCCACCTTAGGACTTGTAGGGATAGGAGGGTCTCAACAGCCTGATAGGTTTCTCAAACCTGCCCAACAGATAAATGGCTGATGATTTGTCATTAAGATGCCAAAACAGTTTGGATTTGCCCAGTCAGCATGTGTAGAGTTTCACCCAGTAAACGTTGACTTAATTATTATCAGACTGGCCCTTATCTTTAGGAAATCTTTTCTTCCTATTGTTGGAACAGTAGGACATTCCTAAGGTTTCAGGCATAAAACCCGACAGGTTCCTCAAGTGCTCAGGCAGCAAACAGATTATTAGCCTTTGCAATCGCCCATGTTTTATTGGTTTAAAAATTAAAAACCACTTACATTGTAAATGTAATATATTTCTTGTGCGACGTTATATTGGCTTTGGCTTGCTCCAAAAAAAACATGGGCGACGTTCCAGACTTATTACTGGAGATGAACCTTTGCATAATACGGAGGCTCCAGGAAATTCATATTCAGGTTTGGAGCTCAGCAGCAACAGGGCACACAAAATAGAACCTGGTTCCAGTGGGCAAACACGGTGCCACCATCAGCAGCTGAGGACACAATCTCAAGAACATTAGTGGCAATAAGCTGTACCTTCAGTCGAAACACTTGGACCACTAGGATTCCTTGATCTTATGACTTTCTCAAAAAAAAAATGGGCTATGTTCTAGACTTATTACTTTTATGTCATGGAGACTTCAGAAAATTCATATTCAGGATCAGAGCTCAGCGGCAACAGGGCACACAAAATAGAACCTGGTTCCAGTTGGCAAACATGGTGCCACCATCAGCAGCTGAGGACACAATCTCAAGCACATTAGTGGCAATAAGCTGTACCTTCAGTCGAAACACTTGGACCACCAAGATTCCTTGATCTTAAGGCTTTCTCAAAAAAAAAATGGGCTATGTTCTAGACTTATTACTTTTATGTCATGGAGACTTCAGAAAATTCATATTCAGGATCAGAGCTCAGCAGCAACAGGGCACACAAAATAGAACCTGGTTCCAGTAGGCAAACATGGTGCCACCATCAGCAGCTGAGGACACAATCTCAAGAACATTAGTGGCAATAAGCTGTACCTTCAGTCGAAACACTTGGACCACCAAGATTCCTTGATCTTAAGGCTTTCTCAAAAAAAAATGGGCTATGTTCTAGCCTTATTACTTTTATGTCATGGAGACTTCAGAAAATGCATATTCAGGACCAGAGCTCAGCAGCAACAGGGCACACAAAATAGAACCTGGTTCTAGTTGGCAAACATGGTGCCACCATCAGCAGTTGAGGACACAACCTCAAGCACATTAGTGGCAATAAGCTGTTCCTTCAGTCTAAACACTAGGACTCTTTGGTGGAGCTTCAGACCACCCAGTCTACAAAGAGATTGTGATATTTTTGGTTTATGCTCCGCTAGAAGGTCCAGTTTAGTGCCTCCAAGCCCTTAGCAAAGTTAAAGATGTATGAAAACATTGCCCTCATCGGCCATTGAGCCCTAAACTCAAGAATATGTAGGATAGTAAAAAAATGTTCACCCCAAAGCTCACTCAATCAAGTTGAGTTTCTTGCTGTATCTTGGCAAACATCAAGGTTGTACTCAATGCTAATCCTATCTTGTCTTCAGACTGGGCCACCCAGACACTGCTCCAAAACCCAAGAGGGATCCAGTCAAACAGTTCGAGAACCTCTTATTGTGTAATGGATGAGCCTTGCCCTGGGAGAACCACCTTCGCGATCATGGTATCTCCATGGTATCAGGTGCTCCTAAATCTAGGGTGTAACTGAGCCTGGCCTAAATGAGGCGCTGAACGAGCGAATCTGCCCCGTTTTGATTCACCATAAAATTTGCGTAACGGCAAGAAAATTTGCAAAACAGGGAAATATTCATGAAACGCATCTGTTGCGCAATTTTTTTTTGTCACCAACTTCTATTTTTTTGTTGCCCGCGCCTTTTTCTGACACAGCCACGCCCAATTTGACGCACCCAGGCCCTTTTTTTTACGCGTCCACGCCCGAATTGACGCAACCGTTTTTTTTCCTGTCACCCATGTCTTTTTTGTCACCAGCATTTATTTTCTGTCACCTGTGTCTATTTTTTTGATTTGATGTGTCCACGCCCTTATTTTATGTGCCCCAATTTGACGCGTAACAATTAAAATTCCGTGTGACGAAGTTTCATGCTCCAATATTTTCCAATGGCAAAATGTGAAAATTTGCTGAGAATCCATGCCTGGCAAAAAATTCGTTCATCACTACCCAACACCTATTTCCATCTTCGATGGTTAATCCAACAGATGAGCCTACCAACAGAGGAACGGGTTAATGTTTTGTCCAACCCCTTCAGTTTCCACGTATAGAATATCAGGAGGTCGAAATAAAATTTATTAGGCTTATTCTGTCCCAGAGAGACAATCATTCTGTGTCCCAAGCTTTTCCATTCTGTTGTTTTTCCAAATCACCGAAAGTTGAAATTGCCTTGAAAAAAATCGATAGTTCCCTGGTGAAATAGAATTGCTAAATGTACGACATGATCTGCCCCGCGGCCTGCTGGGATGTCTGTCCTGTCTCTTCCCTAAAGTGTATCATTTAATTAGCCAGGGAGCGCAATCCCTATGTGCTGGCTGCAATTAATATCATTTGTTCCATTCATAGACATAACGGTAACGACGTGGCAATTAGACTGTAATGGGAATAAACAAATAATGAGCAATAGGAAAACTGAGATGTATGGGGCGTATTGGCTTCAGTAATTCAGTTATACCATGTGACACTGAATGATGGGTAAGTGGGTGGGGACTGTAAATGGTAGTTAAAGGGGAACTCCGGCCCCACACTAGTGATGAGAGAATCTCTCCTGTTTCGCTTCGCTGAAAGATTTGCGAATCTTTCGAAAGATTCGCGGAATGCCGGAAAATTCACAAAATGGCGAAAATGTTTCGCTCGCAACTATTCTTTTGTCGCCCGCAGCTATTCTTTAGTCGCCCATGGCTATTCTTTAGTCGCCTGTGGCTATTCTTTTGTTGCGTGGCTATTCTTTAGTCGCCCGTGGCTATTCTTTCGTCGCCCACGGTTTTTTTTTTTGTTGCGCGGCTATTCTTTTGTTGCGCGGCTATTCTTTTGTTGCATGGCTATTCTTTTGTCGCCTGTGGCTATTCTTTTGTCGCCCCTGGCTATTCTTTTGTCGCCCGTGGCTATTCTTTTGTCGCCCGCGGCTATTCTTTTGTCGCCCGCGGCTATTCTTTTGTTGCGCGGCTATTCTTTCGTCGCGCGGCTATTCTTTCGTTGTCCACAGCTATTCTTTCGTCGCCCGAGGCTATTCTTTTGTCGCGCAGCTATTCTTTTGTCGCATCGCTATTCTTTTGACGCCCGCTACTATTCTTTTGACACGGGCGACAGTTTTTGGACGCTCTGCGAATTTTTCCGCGGCGAATCCATGCCTGGCGAAACATTTCGCCCATCACTACCCCACACCTCACAGAGACCCCTAATATCCCTATCACTGTAATCTGTCCCTTCAAATAAATCCCATTTGTATTTGCTGAAATCCAGCTGCAAAACAGTTCCTATCTTTCTGCATCATTTAAAATCCTGGCAGGGGAGGAGAGACTAAAACACTGATGTTACCTTTTTTTTTTTTTGCCTATTAATCACATTGGCAGCAGGGAGCATTTATACCGGCCAGGTAGCACCATTACTGACATATACCAACCTGGAACATATCCCCGTGAAGGAACCCCCAGACTGCCCTACAGGCCAACTCCCAATCCCCAGACCAAAGCAGAGTCAGAAACAGCTCAGTCTCGCCCAGCCACCCAGGGACTCGGCGTGCCGCGCAGTTGGGGCGTATCATGTAGCATCAGACACTTAGCTGGAAGCTCATTAGAGGAACGATCCGTATCCAGAAGCCAAACCTAGAATTACATCACATTGGGTCTATTCTTTCCAACCCTTTGTGATCCAGGTACCGGCACAGCCCAGAGCAGTCTCTTTTGGGGCAATGATACATGGCTCCTTTCTTGGCTAATCAGAAATATTACCGGGCCTGGGTGTTACTGTAGCCCAGGGGTCCCCAAACTTTTTATTAAATGTACCTGACTGGCAAGTCCACATAGGGGCTACTGAATAGCCAATCACAGCCCCCAGTTATAGGAGGTCCTATTTGTCAGTACAGCTGGTATTTATTCAACCAAAACTTGCCCCTAAGTCAGGAATTCAAAAATAACTCCCTGGTTTGGGGCCATTGGGAGAAACACCCAAGGGGTTGGGGAGCAGCATGTTGCCCCGAGCCACTGGTTGGGGATCCCTGCAGTAGCCTACTGGGCAAGTCAGTTTGGGGGGGTGGGGATGCTGAGGGCTGAATGGGGTGCCGGAATAGATCCGGGGGCTTTCACCATTGAGCGACTTATTAACAAACACGGCACTAAGTGCGAAGTAGTTTCCCCCCAGGCTAAGTAGTGAACATTGCAACCTGTTGGTGAGCCTGTGGCACCACTATGGGCACAATAGGGGGCAAGGGGATGATTTCAGAATTTGATTTGCTGGGCGCAAACCAGTTGCTTCCATAGACACAGCCTGGTAGGGGGAGCCTGGAATTACCCCCAGACCCAGGGTGACAGCAGCTCTATGGCCCCCCGGTGTTTCAGAACAGGCTGAAGGGGTGCAATGGAACCCATGTTGCCAGAATTGTGTATGGGTGTATGTACTGGTTTCTTTGGTCCATTCTGCACAGGGTCGGACTGGGGTGTGTTAGACCCACTGGGGCTGCTACCCCTGGGGCCCCTGTTGTCTGGCCACTTAGCCACCGCCAGCCCCTCCCCCCCACATGCAACGTATTCTTACTTTTGCTGCGATTGGTGGGAGGCAGTGGAGCGACGGGGGAAGCCAAGCCAACTGAGCTCCCTAGGCAACCCTCCCCCAAAACATTGGCGCGCATGGGTGCCAGGGGGGGAGGGGCAAGGGCTGTCACCCTGGGGGCCCCACACACACCCCCTGCAGGGGCCCCCGTAGCATGCATCCCTCCCCCCGAGCGTGCATAAATAGATACAATTGGGGGAGGGAGGCCAACTTGGATTGGGTCCCACAGCGGGTCAGGGCCCACCAGTTTTTTCCCAGTGTCCCACAGGCCCAGTCCGACCCCCGTTCCATACACTAGTGATACAGTGCCAGGTTCTATGGGTATTTGCACGTGTGTGTGTAAGGGTTACACGAGCCACATCCATCCGGAACCAACTGGTATTTAAACTCTGTTGCACCCCAATGGGGAGTAAATGGGCTGATCGTTAGCAGAACGTCTTCATTTCTGAGTGACAGGCCCTTCCCTGTGCAAGGGATACTTGTGAGCTCACTATACACACGCGCTGGTGTAAGTTACATATCTGCCCCCAACATCAGTTCCACTTGAGCCCAATGACAGGGGAGGCTGACGGGCCACATTCCGGAGATATCGTGCATTACCGGCAGGCAGATGGGCCAATGAAAACAAAATTCTGTGGTTTCCCCTGGAATTCAGTGAGTTTGGGGCCCAAGTCGGGCACTTTGCTAGAGGGAGGTTGTAATCATAGGTCCTAATTCTCCATACTTTAAAGTTTCCTCCTAAGGGGCCCCCTCTGCCATGGGTTCCCTGACTGCAAGTATCTCCTCTACCCCTGAGCATGGTCATGGTTAACTGCCCCACAGGTCGGATTAGGTCAAACAGTAAATAGTCACTGGTTAGTCTTTTGTCATTGGTCAAACATTGGTCATTGCTGAGTCCCTGGTCAGTCTTTTGTCGTTAGTCAAGCATTGGTCATTGGTTAGTCACTGGTCAGTCTTTTGTCATTGGTTAGTCACTAATCAGTCTTTTGTCATTGGTTAGTCACTGGTCAGTCTTTTGTCATTGGTCATTGATTAGTCACTGGTCAGTCTTTTGTCATTGGTCATTGGTTAGTCACTGGTCAGTCTTTTGTCATTGGTTAGTCACTGGTCAGTCTTTTGTCATTGGTTAGTCACTGGTCAGTCTTTTGTCATTGGTCATTGGTTAGTCACTGGTCAGTCTTTTGTCATTGGTTAGTCACTGGTCAGTCTTTTGTCATTGGTCATTGGTTAGTCACTGGTCAGTCTTTTGTCATTGCTGAGTCCCTGGTCAGTCTTTTGTCGTTAGTCAAGCATTGGTCATTGGTTAGTCACTGGTCAGTCTTTTGTCATTGGTTAGTCACTAATCAGTCTTTTGTCATTGGTTAGTCACTGGTCAGTCTTTTGTCATTGGTCATTGATTAGTCACTGGTCAGTCTTTTGTCATTGGTCATTGGTTAGTCACTGGTCAGTCTTTTGTCATTGGTTAGTCACTGGTCAGTCTTTTGTCATTGGTTAGTCACTGGTCAGTCTTTTGTCATTGGTCATTGGTTAGTCACTGGTCAGTCTTTTGTCATTGGTTAGTCACTGGTCAGTCTTTTGTCATTGGTCATTGGTTAGTCACTGGTCAGTCTTTTGTCATTTGTCATTGGTTAGTCACTGGTCAGTCTTTTGTCATTGGTTAGTCACTGGTCAGTCTTTTGTCATTGGTTAGTCACTGGTCAGTCTTTTGTCATTGGTCATTGGTTAGTCACTGGTCAGTCTTTTGTCATTGGTCATTGGTTAGTCACTGGTCAGTCTTTTGTCATTGGTTAGTCACTGGTCAGTCTTTTGTCATTGGTTAGTCACTGGTCAGTCTTTTGTCATTGGTCATTGGTTAGTCACTGGTCAGTCTTTGTCATTGGTTAGTCACTGGTCATTGGTTAGTCACTGGTCAGTCTTTTGTCATTGGTTAGTCACTGGTCAGTCTTTTTGTCATTGGTTAGTCACTGGTCAGTCTTTTGTCATTGGTTAGTCACTGGTCAGTCTTTTGTCATTGGTTAGTCACTGGTCAGTCTTTTGTCATTGGTTAGTCACTGGTCAGTCTTTTGTCATTGGTCATTGGTTAGTCACTGGTCAGTCTTTTGTCATTAGTTAGTCACTGGTCAGTCTTTTGTCGTTAGTCAAGCATTGGTCATTGGTGAGTCACTGGATGATCTGGAGGTGAATCTGTTCATTTGTTGTACAGAATGTTTAGATCTATGGGTTTTCTGGATAAGGGGGGCTCCCTGGATAGTTTCCATATAAAAGATCCCACAGTTTCACATGGGATGTACTAAACTTCCAGAACAGTTCCAGCAATAACAATTTCGAAGGCAACAAAAACATTGGGCCTCGCGGATCTGACGGCCTAGAGGGGGTTAGTTGCTCAGAACTTATTGCTGTCCAGCGGTACCCACTGGTCTCCATGTATCAGTCATGTTAATGGAACTCGTAGCAACTGAGAGCCCCGCGCGGGGGAACCAACATCATTTCTGCCGTCGGCCGCTAATAAAGAATTTCTGCTCTAAACAAGTCAAAATGATTTCCCTCGAGAACCCGAGATTATTAGCAACTTGCACGGACTCTCTGCACAGAAAGATTGTATGTTGCAAAGTTTGCCCGAGTCTAGTAACCCATAGCAACCAGTAAGATGTTTGCTTTCAAAATATGCCGCCAGCTGACTGGTTGCTGGGGGTTACTAGATTGGGTTACTATTATTATTACATTGCCCCTAATGCCCAGACGGGCCTGCCCGGGTCCCGGGGAACACCCTGGTGGGTCCCATTATACAGTAAAGCACTTCCTATCAGATCTATGTTGTGGAATACGGCGGCTTTATATAAATCTAGGCTAATAATAAGTACCTAGTTCCTGACTGAGCAGTTGGGCTTTACAGAGGAGATCAATTAAATAATATATAATAAATAACGATTAATAAAATAACAAGCAGATCATGTGACTAATCAGGGGGCGGGCCTCTGTCTGGACTCCACTAACCTTATATTAAAATGCCAAATTCATGGCTCAGCCGAGGGTCCCGGAGATAATTCTGTGGGTTTCATAATCATGTTCTTTCTATTTCATCAGATTAAAAGAACCATAGAAACTCCAACAGAACAGCACGGTGATTCTGTTATTATTGCCTCTGTAACATAACGGCCCAATATATTTAATAACTAGCACCAAAAAGATATTAGGGACTGTTACACAATTTGGGAAAGTTGGCCTTTGTTACACCAGCACTTCAACATAATTGCCCCACTACTTACTGGTGCAGATTGGCTCAGGGCAGTCACTAGGGCAGATATGTTGTAATTCACTCTAATAGGTGCAAGATAGAGTGGCACCTTGATTTGCTAATAAGCAACATATGGACTAAAGTATGGGGCCCCTGCCTGCCCAACATCTCATTGCCAGGGAGTTAATATGAAGTTGCCCCCCCCCTTGCTGCTATAACTGCCCCTGCCCTTCTGGGAGGGTTCCCACTAGATGGTGGAACAGTGTTGCTGGGAGTTGCTCCCATTCAGCCACAAGGGCATTAGTGAGGTTGGGCAGTGATGTTGGGGGTCAGGCTCACAGTCGGGGTTCTATCCCACAGGGGGTCAGTTGGGTTGCCCCTCCCCTTGCTGCTATAACTGCCCCTGCCCTTCTGGGAAGGTTCCCACTAGATGGTGGGACAGTGTGGCTGGGAGTTGCTCCCATTCAGCCACAAGGGCATTAGTGAGGTTGGGCAGTGATGTTGGGGGTCAGGCTCACAGTCGGGGTTCTATCCCACAGGGGGTCAGTTGGGTTACCCCTCCCCTTGCTGCTATAACTGCCCCTGCCCTTCTGGGAAGGTTCCCACTAGATGGTGGGACAGTGTGGCTGGGAGTTGCTCCCATTCAGCCACAAGGGCATTAGTGAGGTTGGGCAGTGATGTTGGGGGTCAGGCTCACAGTCGGGGTTCTATCCCACAGGGGGTCAGTTGGGTTACCCCTCCCCTTGCTGCTATAACTGCCCCTGCCCTTCTGGGAAGGTTCCCACTAGATGGTGGGACAGTGTTGCTGGGAGTTGCTCCCATTCAGCCACAAGGGCATTAGTGAGGTTGGGCAGTGATGTTGGGGGTCAGTCTCACAGTCGGGGTTCAGTTGGGTTGGGGGTCAGGGTCCTGTGCACTCAGGTTCTTCCCATCCCAGCAAACCCATTCTATATGGTGCTGCAGCAGAAAGTTGGGGCAAGGTTGCTATAGACACCCCCAGAGGAAGGCAAGGGACATGGGGCTAGACCTTGGGAGTGGAGGAAAGGCAATTTAAACAACAGCAAAGGAAGGGGCTATGGTCCATAGCATTAAAGGGGAAGTTACATTATACCCCAAAAGGGTCACATTTGGATTATTAATGTCTTTTCAGCCTTGGCGACTGTGTGACAGTATCAGTTAGGGGTGTTGGGGGTATTTCCCTCCCTGGGCCATATACTGGGGTATGTTTTGGGGGACACAGGGAATGGGGCGCCCCCAGAATAATCAGAAGTCTCTATACCCCCCCATTGCAGGTGTTCGTGCTGTGCCACGGGTTCCTGCAGCTCTCGCAGCTCCTCCTCTCCGGATACCTGCGCAGCTCCATCTCCACCATCGAGAAACGTTTCGGGATTTCCAGCCAGACGTCGGGAATTCTCTCGTCCTTCAATGAGGTACAAAGGGAGAGTGGGCGTCGGCTTCCTAGGGGGGGCTTCCTATTGTCAGGCAATAATGTTTATTCAGGCCCCCCTCCCCTGCAGCGACCAAAAAAAAGTTGCATGTGTCCAAAATTGCAGGGCAAATATGTTCACTGTGCAAATAATGTATAAATGACCCCCACTGATTTACAAAATACCCCCCCCCCCCCGGGGCAGCCTGTGAGATTCTGGGGTCAGACTGCTGCACTATTACTTATAGCCCCCGGGCACTCAAATGGTTAATGGTTGGCAGCCGACAAGGGCACAGGTGAGATTGGGTCCCAGGAGGAGTGCGGAAGGTTAATGGGGGGGGGGGGGGATCTGCAGGAAACTGGAGGATAGAAAAATGAGGCCAAGGATAAACAGAGACTGTTACAAGAAATCTGAGGGGGGGGGGAGACTCTGCGGCACGAGGGATTCTTACTTATTATATTATATTTATACCCACTGATGTAACAGCACAGGGTGAAAAGGGGGTTCCAGAATGCACTGGGATTCCCCTGTACTAAGCACAATTCAGCAGGAACAGCCCCTAAGTTTGCCCATAGCCTGTACAGAGAGATACCATAAAACTATGGCACATAGGGATTCCCCTGTACTAAGCACAATTCAGCAGGAACAGCCCCCTAAGTTTGCCCATAGCCTGTACAGAGAGATACCATAAAACTATGGCACATAGGGATTCCCCTGTACTAAGCACAATTCAGCAGGAACAGCCCCCTAAGTTTGCTCATAGCCTGTACAGAGAGATACCATAAAACTATGGCACATAGGGATTCCCCTGTACTAAGCACAATTCAGCAGGAACAGCCCCCTAAGTTTGCTCATAGTCTGTACAGAGAGATCCCATAAAACTATGGCACATAGGGATTCCCCTGTACTAAGCACAATTCAGCAGGAACAGCCCCCTAAGTTTGCTCATAGCCTGTACAGAGAGATACCATAAAACTATGGCACATAGTGATTCCCCTGTACTAAGCACAATTCAGCAGGAACAGCCCCCTAAGTTTGCCCATAGCCTGTACAGAGAGATACCATAACACTATGGCACATAGGGATTCCCCTGTACTAAGCACAATTCAGCAGGAACAGCCCCCTAAGTTTGCCCATAGCCTGTACAGAGAGATACCATAAAACTATGGCACATAGGGATTCCCCTGTACTAAGCACAATTCAGCAGGAACAGCCCCCTAAGTTTGCTCATAGTCTGTACAGAGAGATCCCATAAAACTATGGCACATAGGGATTCCCCTGTACTAAGCACAATTCAGCAGGAACAGCCCCCTAAGTTTAGCCCCCTAAAAGCCTACTCAGAATATCTTAGAAACCACTAAAAATACATAATTTATTGATACTGCAAACGTGCTCAGAGAGCACCCAGAATACAAATATAACAATTCCTTATTGGGTTCAGATCTCCTTTCAGATTCTTATTTCCCCACGGTTGGAGATTATACGTAAGACCATGTGTAGGGGGCAGGACAAGCAATGTCAGGGGCGGGGCCGCAATGGTTTGTGGGTGGGATGGGGCGGTGCCATCAGGGGGTGGCACTTGGATGTTTGAGATGTTTTATGCAATATTTCAGTTTTCACTTGGAGAGCCATTCCATTGGAATGACTCTTTCCCTTGAGCCGCCATTTAGTGATGGGCTGTGTGCTCCCTCAGAGATCAGCTGACAGGAAGTGATGCAGCTCTAACTGTAACAGGAAGCAGTGTGGGAGCAAAAGGCAGAACTCTGCCCATTCATTGGCTGATGGGGCCTAGCATGTATGTGTGCCTTGGCTTGTTTGTGTGCACTGTGACGCCTATGATCCCAGGGGGCGGCCCTTAGTACATAAAATGGCAGTTTCCTATTTAGGATTACCCAATGGCACATACTGCTAAATAAGTATATTTATATGAAAATGGTTTATTTAGATATGAGCTGTTTATGCAATATATTTTTATAGAGACCTACAATATAATAAAATCCAATATATATGTAACGCTCCCCCTGCTTCTCCCCACAGATCGGGAACACGGTGCTGATTGTGTTCGTCAGTTACTTCGGGAGTCGGGTGCACCGGCCGCGCTTTATTGGCTGTGGCGCTATTATCGTCTGCGCCGCCGGGTTCCTCATGTCTCTGCCGCACTTCATTATGGGCCCTTACGAGTATGACAAGTCCGTGGCAAGTACGTCCCTTTATTCATGCGCAGGGGTGGAGCTATGGCCTGAATGGGGGCGGGGCATGAAGTCAGGGGGGCTGGATTTGAGGGCAAATAGTTTGAGGGCAGGGTAGAAAGGGAACTGGGAGGGGGGCTGGGGTGGATCAGAGGTGGGCGGGGTAGGATCAGAGGTGGGCTGTGGCAGATAAGAGGTGGGCGGGGTAGGATCAGAGGTGGGCTGGGGTGGATCAGAGGTGGGCTGGGGTGGATCAGAGGTGGGCTGGGGTGGATCAGAGGTGGGCTGGGGTGGATCAGAGGTGGGCTGGGGCAGATAAGAGGTGGGCTGGGGCAGATAAGAGGTGGGCGGGGTAGGATCAGAGGTGGGCTGGGGCAGATAAGAGGTGGGCTGGGGTGGATCAGAGGTGGGCTGTGGCAGATAAGAGGTGGGCTGGGGTAGGATCAGAGGTGGGCTGGGGCAGATAAGAGGTGGGCTGGGGTGGATCAGAGGTGGGCTGGGGCAGATAAGAGGTGGGCTGGGGTGGATCAGAGGTGGGCTGTGGCAGATAAGAGGTGGGCTGGGGTGGATCAGAGGTGGGCTGGGGTGGATCAGAGGTGGGCTGGGGTGGATCAGAGGTGGGCTGTGGCAGATAAGAGGTGGGCTGGGGTGGATCAGAGGTGGGCTGTGGCAGATAAGAGGTGGGCGGGGTAGGATCAGAGGTGGGCTGTGGCAGATAAGAGGTGGGCTGGGGTGGATCAGAGGTGGGCTGGGGCAGATAAGAGGTGGGCTGGGGCAGATAAGAGGTGGGCGGGGTAGGATCAGAGGTGGGCTGGGGCAGATAAGAGGTGGGCTGGGGTGGATCAGAGGTGGGCTGTGGCAGATAAGAGGTGGGCTGGGGTAGGATCAGAGGTGGGCTGGGGCAGATAAGAGGTGGGCTGGGGTGGATCAGAGGTGGGCTGGGGCAGATAAGAGGTGGGCTGGGGTGGATCAGAGGTGGGCTGGGGCAGATAAGAGGTGGGCTGGGGTGGATCAGAGGTGGGCTGGGGTGGATCAGAGGTGGGCTGGGGTGGATCAGAGGTGGGCTGTGGCAGATAAGAGGTGGGCTGGGGTGGATCAGAGGTGGGCTGTGGCAGATAAGAGGTGGGCGGGGTAGGATCAGAGGTGGGCTGTGGCAGATAAGAGGTGGGCGGGGTAGGATCAGAGGTGGGCTGTGGCAGATAAGAGGTGGGCGGGGTAGGATCAGAGGTGGGCTGTGGCAGATAAGAGGTGGGCGGGGTAGGATCAGAGGTGGGCTGTGGCAGATAAGAGGTGGGCTGGGGTGGATCAGAGGTGGGCTGTGGCAGATAAGAGGTGGGCTGGGGTGGATCAGAGGTGGGCTGGGGCAGATAAGAGGTGGGCTGGGGTGGATCAGAGGTGGGCTGGGGCAGATAAGAGGTGGGCTGGGGTGGATCAGAGGTGGGCTGTGGCAGATAAGAGGTGGGCTGGGGTGGATCAGAGGTGGGCTGGGGCAGATAAGAGGTGGGCTGGGGTGGATCAGAGGTGGGCTGGGGCAGATAAGAGGTGGGCGGGGTAGGATCAGAGGTGGGCTGTGGCAGATAAGAGGTGGGCTGGGGTGGATCAGAGGTGGGCTGTGGCAGATAAGAGGTGGGCGGGGTAGGATCAGAGGTGGGCTGTGGCAGATAAGAGGTGGGCTGGGGTGGATCAGAGGTGGGCTGTGGCAGATAAGAGGTGGGCTGGGGTGGATCAGAGGTGGGCTGTGGCAGATAAGAGGTGGGCGGGGTAGGATCAGAGGTGGGCTGGGGTGGATCAGAGGTGGGCTGTGGCAGATAAGAGGTGGGCTGGGGTGGATCAGAGGTGGGCTGGGGTGGATCAGAGGTGGGCTGGGGTGGATCAGAGGTGGGCTGGGGTGGATCAGAGGTGGGCTGGGGTGGATCAGAGGTGGGCTGGGGCAGATAAGAGGTGGGCTGGGGTGGATCAGAGGTGGGCTGGGGCAGATAAGAGGTGGGCTGGGGTGGATCAGAGGTGGGCTGGGGCAGATAAGAGGTGGGCTGGGGTGGAGAACAAGGTATTACAAATGTACCACCAACTACATTGCCAGTAAAGTTGTAATACTGCCCCAGCCAGGGGAGATAATGACCAGGTAGCATCCCTGTACCCTAACGAAGGAATATTGGCCCAAACAGGTGGGGCCTAGAAGGTACTTCAGTCAGGGCCCCATAATGGAACCTGGAACCTGTGATGACAAGGGGCTTACAATGTAGGGGGTGGGTCTTACAGTGTAGGGGCAGGGCTTACAGTGTAGGGGTGGGGCTTACAGTGTAGGGAGTGGGACTTACAGTGTAGGAGGTGGGGCTTACAATGTAGGGGTGGGGCTTACAGTGTATGGGTTGGGGCTTACAATGTAGGGGTGGGGCTTACAGTGTATGGGTTGGGGCTTATTATATTATATTTATACCCACTGATGTAACAGCACAGGGTGAAAAGGGGGTTCCAGAATGCACTGGGATTCCCCTGTACTAAGCACAATTCAGCAGGAACAGCCCCCTATATGGGTTGGGGCTTACAATGTAGGGGTGGGGCTTACAGTGTATGGGTTGGGGCTTACAGTGTAGGGGGTGGGACTTACAGTGTAGGAAGTGGGGCTTATAGTGTAGGGGTGGGGCTTACAGTGTAGTGGGGTTATGGGAGGAGTTTGTTGTTGTTAGGAACCAACAGCACATAGAGGGGATATTTACATCTGCCCGGGCCAACAGGCCTGGACTGGGATTCAAAATAGGGTTAGGGTTCAAAATAGGCCCTGGCATTCCAATTACCCAGAGGCCCAATCAGCCCCCCCCCCCAGCCCAATAAATAATGAGTGTCTATAGCATGTTAGCAGTGCAGGGAATATAAATAAGCCACATATATATATATATATATTTAGCAGGTGTATCTGTATAACTATGTGCCAATTGGCATCAGCAGCGACCAGATAACCCTTTTCTATACCCAGGTCTTCTCAGCAACGTCACCGACATCTGCCAGCCTAACGGACCAATCAAAAGCTCTGATAATGACCAATGTGTGGAGGGCGTCCAGAAGGCGAATAAGAATGTTCTGTTCATTCTGTTCCTGGGACAGATCCTGCTTGGCATCGGCAGCGTGCCCATCCAGCCCTTTGGCATCTCCTACATCGACGACTTCGCCAGTAAAAGAAACTCTCCCCTTTATATCGGTAGGAACCCAAACTGCTGCAGAACCTCTTCTGAGACTGCCGACCCAAAGCTGCCAAACCTGGGTTGTGGGGTGGGCGGCTTAGGCAAAGACTGGGGTGTGGGGGGGTATATCAACTGGATTGTGCCATGTACAGCATAGAGACCCTGTGGGGGTGCCCTGGTACAGTCAGAGTGAAATGGGGGGGGTGAGCAGGCAGTAACATGTCAGCAATGGAAGTACCTGCCCGGACTGGGGTGATATTATATCATTATTATTATTATTAACATTTATTTATAAAGCGCCAACATACCCCGCAGCGCTGTACAATAAGTGGGTTTCATACATTGGGCATACAGAGTAACATATACAGCAATCAGTAACCGATACAGGAGGGGAAGGGAGCCCTGCCCAAAAGAGCTTACACTCTACAAGGAGTAACATATACAGCAATCAGTAACCGATACAGGAGGGGAAGGGAGCCCTGCCCAAAAGAGCTTACACTCTACAAGGAGTAACATATACAGCAATCAGTAACCGATACAGGAGGGGAAGGGAGCCCTGCCCAAAAGAGCTTACACTCTACAAGGAGTAACATATACAGCAATCAGTAACCGATACAGGAGGGGAAGGGAGCCCTGCCCAAAAGAGCTTACACTCTACAAGGAGTAACATATAAAGCAATCAGTAACCGATACAGGAGGGGAAGGGAGCCCTGCCCAAAAGAGCTTACACTCTACAAGGAGTAACATATAAAGCAATCAGTAACCGATACAGGAGGGGAAGGGAGCCCTGCCCAAAAGAGCTTACACTCTACAAGGAGTAACATATACAGCAATCAGTAACCAATACAGGAGGGGAAGGGAGCCCTGCCCAAAAGAGCTTACAATCTACAAGGAGTAACATATAAAGCAATCAGTAACCGATACAGGAGGGGAAGGGAGCCCTGCCCAAAAGAGCTTACACTCTACAAGGAGTAACATATACAGCAATCAGTAACCGATACAGGAGGGGAATGGAGCCCTGCCCAAAAGAGCTTACACTCTACAAGGAGTAACATATAAAGCAATCAGTAACCGATACAGGAGGGGAAGGGAGCCCTGCCCAAAAGAGCTTACAATCTACAAGGAGTAACATATAAAGCAATCAGTAACCGATACAGGAGGGGAAGAGAGCCCTGCCCAAAAGAGCTTACACTCTACAAGGAGTAACATATACAGCAATCAGTAACCGATACAGGAGGGGAAGGGAGCCCTGCCCAAAAGAGCTTACACTCTACAAGGAGTAACATATAAAGCAATCAGTAACCGATACAGGAGGGGAAGGGAGCCCTGCCCAAAAGAGCTTACACTCTACAAGGAGTAACATATAAAGCAATCAGTAACCGATACAGGAGGGGAAGGGAGCCCTGCCCAAAAGAGCTTACACTCTACAAGGAGTAACATATACAGCAATCAGTAACCGATACAGGAGAGGAAGGGAGCCCTGCCCAAAAGAGCTTACACTCTACAAGGAGTAACATATAAAGCAATCAGTAACCGATACAGGAGGGGAAGAGAGCCCTGCCCAAAAGAGCTTACACTCTACAAGGAGAAAGGGTTGAGACACATTTCTCCCTCTCCCAGCATGCATTTCAGCCCAGTCGTTTGAAATTAACATCCCTCCTTGCAAACTACAACTCCCAGCATCCTTTGAAGGGAGCTGAACTTAAAGCCCTCAGGGGGCTTTGCCTTTAACACTGTTCCCTGGATGAAATGATGTACTTTCTCAGCGTTTTATGCGCAATCCCTGCTTGTTGCTAAGGCCCGTGACCTTAGCAACAAGACGGTTGAATGCCAGAAAAATGTCAATAAATGAAATGGAATTGGAACTAAAGTGTGACTGCAAGTTGCCTTTGTTGCAGGGATCCTGTTTGCTGTGACCGTGATGGGGCCGGGAGTGGCGTTTATTCTCGGTTCCGCCATGTTGCGCTTCTATGTTGACATTGACAAGCTTTCTGCCGGTGAGTCTGACCCAGTGAACTTTCCGCTTGAGCAGCAGGTTTGTGCCCCCACATTCTCACCCAGCGGGGCCCCTGTACCGCCCGCATCCTCCCCTGGCTAAACCCCCCTGCCCGGCCCATTGCTATTCTTAGCCCAGCACTGAGATGGGGGCCGCACTGGCTTCCAACCTTCCCTGCAGGATTCCCCCCGATAATGTGTTGTATATCCAGCAGCTTGGGAGCTCTCTGGAAAAGCAGATATATATATACAGTATATATATATATATATATATACATATATATAAAAGAACAAAGAGGATCATTACCCTTAACTGTAGGACCAACTGGCCTGGGTGCAGGTAAAGAAAATTATATCTAAATTATATCTCTTTATATATATATATATTTCTGCCTTTCCTGAGAGCTTCCCCAGGAACCAAGCAATATATATATATATATCTGTAATAAGCTTAGATTTACACATAGAGACTACAATTAATTGGTCAAATTATGGTTAAAGGGGTTTATTCACCTTTGAGTAGTATGATGTAGAGAGTAATATCCTGAGACAGTTTGCAATTGGTCTTTATTTTTTATTATTTGTAGTTTTTTGTTTTTTTTCAGAAGCTCTGCAGTTGGAGTTTTAGCAGCTATCTTGTTGCTGGGGTCCAAATTGCCTTAGCAACCAAGGTGTGGCTTGAACAAGAGACTGGTATACGAATAGGAGAGGGGCTGGATGCAAAAATAAGTTATGGGTAGAACTTATGGCTTTGCACATTAGAGAGCTCACTGGCCGGTAAAGGGTTAAGGCAATTTAGGATAATTCGCCTCAGATGTCGCCGGGTTCAGACCCCGGGGAAACAGATGGCGGAAGCGCCGGAGCGGATTCCGCCAACACATGAAACAAACAGAAGTAGAAATATTTGGGTGAATTTCCCTGCAACTCCGAGAATAACAATTGGCTGGTTTCCTGTTCCTGTGTGTTTTACTATTGGCTGCCAGATCCCCCCCCGCAGAGAGGGTAGTTACCATGGCAACCTATGGCCAAACAGGAGCACATCCTACCAGTCCCAGTATTATAGAATGGCCTATTCCTAGCAACTTTGCAATTGGTCTTCATTATTTCCTTTTTATAGTTTTTGAACTATTTGGCTTCTCCTGACTCTTTGCAGCTTTCAAATGGGGGTCACTGACCCCGGCAGCCAAACCCTATTGCTCTGTGAGGCTCCAGTTTTATTGTTACGGTTACTTTTTATTCCTTATCTTTCTGTTTAGGCCTCTCCTATAAATATTCCAGTCTCTCATTCAAACCAATGCCTGGTCACTAAGGTAATTAGTACCCTAGCAACCAGAGAGCAGCTGAAATTCCAAACTAGAGAGCTGCTGAACAAAAAGCTTGAGTGGTAAAGGGTTAAAATGGCAAAATGGCTGTTTTCTACCCCTATGGTCTCTGCTTTCAGTAGGTATCCCTTCTTTTTGCTATTAGCTAATGTGCTCCGACATAGTGATTGGCCATCCCTTCTGGTCACGTGACTGTTCCTCCTCTCTGGCAACCTGATGCCCGGCATTATGGCGATTGCCTGAATGGCCAGGGTAGGACTGGGGGATGCAGGGCCCACTTTGGCTGCCGCCCCAGGGGCCCCTACTGCCCCCCCCCACAACCCCCTGTAGGGGTCCCCACCTCTTGCCTGACCCCAAGTTGACATTTTTATTTGCCAGTGGGCAGTCATGTGACCCTCCCATCTCTCTGCAGATGAAATCACGCTTACACCCAAAGACCCCCGCTGGATTGGCGCTTGGTGGCTCGGCTACTTGGTGGCAGGGAGCGTCGTCGCCATCGCTTCGATACCCTACTTTATATTTCCAAGGGAAATGCCAAAACAGGTGAGAGGAGCCTTCTGTACAATGTAGCTATGGATTGTGTAAGGATCTTACCCACACTCACCAGCAGCCCAGAGCTCCACCGGGGAGGGAAAGTGGGGTCATCTTGATTTGTCTCCCTTGATGTCCCCCTCCTGGAACATTGTATAACAGTAGCCATCCTATCACTTACTGCAACCGCTCATCCATGGGGGTGACTCCCACTAAGGTGTCCTGCCCACCCTAGGCTCCTCCTTCCACCCTAGGCTCCTCCTTCCACCCTAGGCGCCTTCTTCCACCCTAGGCTCCTCCTTCCACCCTAGGCTCCTCCTTCCACCCTAGGCTCTTCCTTCCACCCTAGGCTCCTTCTTCCACCCTAAGCTCCTCCTTCCACCCTAGGCTCCTCCTTCCACCCTAGGCGCCTTCTTCCACCCTAGGCTCCTCCTTCCACCCTAGGCTCCTCCTTCCACCCTAGGCTCCTTCTTCCACCCTAAGCTCCTCCTTCCACCCTAGGCTCCTTCTTCTACCCTAGGCTCCTCCTGCCCACCCTAGGCTCCTCCTTCCACCCTAGGCTCCTCCTTCCACCCTAGGCGCCTTCTTCCACCCTAGGCTCCTTCTTCCACCCTAAGCTCCTTCTTCCACCCTAGGCTCCTTCTTCCACCCTAGGCTCCTCCTGCCCACCCTAGGCTCCTCCTTCCACCCTAGGCTCCTCCTTCCACCCTAGGCGCCTTCTTCCACCCTAGGCTCCTCCTTCTACCCTAGGCTCCTCCTTCCACCCTAGGCTCCTCCTTCCACCCTAGGCTCCTTCTTCCACCCTAGGCTCCTCCTTCCACCCTAGCCTCCTCCTTCCACCCTAGGCTCCTCCTTCCACCCTAGGCTCCTTCTTCCACCCGAGGCTCCTCCTTCCACCCTAGGCTCCTCCTTCCACCCTAGGCTCCTCCTTCCACCCTATGCTCCTCCTTCCACCCTAGGCTCCTTCTTCCACCCTAGGCTCCTTCTTCCACCCTAGGCTCCTCCTTCCACCCTAGGCTCCTTCTTCCACCCTAGGCTCCTCCTTCCACCCTAGGCTCCTCCTTCTCCTTACTGAAGCCTCCTGTTTTAGGTCCTCCAATAACGTCTAGCCCTTCCATAGAAGGACAACTATGGGATCCATTCCCTTGAGAGACTGGGGCAGTTCTACTGATATAGTGCCCCAATTAATTCTCTATATAATACAGATATGGGGGAGGGGTAAATTAGAATGAAATGATGATGTCATCTAAAATGGAATTCTTGAGCCGTTTTTGGGGGCCGTAAAAATCTCTAAAAAGGGCCGCATCCTTTCCATAAACCTCCAGCCGGACGGTACTGGTCACAATAGGGGAGATTAACTCCTTACATTCCTCATAGTAGCATTCAAGTAGATAAAATAAGAGTGCAAGCTCTGCGCCGTGGGAGTTTCCCTGCCGGTAAATAGATTAAGCTGTAAGTTGTCGGGGGTTGTCCAACCTCTCCATCCCCAGCGCTGGATCGATTATCGGGGGCAGAGACCCTCGGTGACATAATAGTCTATTTTCAAGCAATGTTTAAGTTGTTAGATTTATAGTAAGGAAGAATCGGTCTCACAAATCAATAGATCATTAGGGATTCTCTCCAATAAACTGCTTCTTACATGAAAAGAACCTCCAACCCCCACACTGTGCTCTTTAGTGTAAATCTCTAATAAATACTAAATATATCCTCCCCCTTCTATTTACTCACATAGATTTGTATCTAGTTACATACAGAATAGGATTTGTCTTTAATTTCTCTGTAATCTCTTTCTCTGGAACAGAGAGGTTTTTTTTTTCATTTTATGGTCCAAGGCCCCCCTTAGCCCAACAGTCACCCCGCTATAGTTCCAGGGGTACCCAGGGCACAAATAAGCACTCACCCCAAATCCCCCCCTAACTGGCCTTCAGGCTGGGCCCCCTTAGCCCATAACAAGGTTACAGATATATAGAAACATTGGGGTAACAGTCACCCTGCTATAGTTCCAGGGGTACCCAGGGTACAAATAAGCACTCACCCCAAATCCCCCCCTAACTGGCCTTCAGGCTGGGCCCCCTTAGCCCATAACAAGGTTACAGATATATAGAAACATTGGGGTAACAGTCACCCCGCTATAGTTCCAGGGGTACCCAGGGCACAAATAAGCACTCACCCCAAATCCCCCCCTAACTGGCCTTCAGGCTGGGCCCCCTTAGCCCATAACAAGGTTACAGATATATAGAAACATTGGGGTAACAGTCACCCTGCTATAGTTCCAGGGGTACCCAGGGCACAAATAAGCACTCACCCCAAATCCCCCCCTAACTGGCCTTCAGGCTGGGCCCCCTTAGCCCATAACAAGGTTACAGATATATAGAAACATTGGGGTAACAGTCACCCCGCTATAGTTCCAGGGGTACCCAGGGCACAAAAAAGTACTCACCCCCAAATCCCCCCCCTAACTGGCCTTCAGGCTGCCCCGGGGGTACAGACTATAGAGGATACTGTGCCAGGAAGTTGGGAGGCTGCTGGGAGTTACACGGTTCTAGTGGGCTCATCAGTTATTATTATTAGGATATTATTAGATCCAGGGGAGCGTGACTGGGGGGCAGTGGGTTCCAGATGCTATTAGGGAACTGGCTATTTACAATCTGCTGATGTCGGTGCTTTCACCACCCGGCATGATCCGCTTGCACAGTCAGAATAACAATGTAAACAGGCTCAGTTTAAAGGGCCAGAGTAATGTCATTGGCCCCCAAAATAACACTGAACTGCCCAGTGAGCCTTCATTATGAACATCAGCACTGGGCAACTTATTACATGTATTGGGCCGGTCATCTCCTGGTATATGGAGCTTGGGCAGATTGTGGCCCATAAAAATCCTTTTAAAGCTGATATTCAGCTCACTGGCCTTCACTCTGACTCCCTGTAGGACCATTTATGCAATCAAGTCCCTATTCTGCTGTGGGTTCTGGGGTATTATACATGGAATTGGCACTGTATTTATCCCGCTGTGGGTTCTGGGGTATTATACATGGAATTGGCACTGTATTTATCCTGCTGTGGGTTCTGGGGTATTATACATGGAATTGGCACTGTATTTATCTGCTGTGGGTTCTGGGGTATTATACATGGAATTGGCACTGTATTTATCTGCTGTGGGTTCTGGGGTATTATACATGGAATTGGCACTGTATTTATCCTGCTGTGGGTTCTGGGGTATTATACATGGAATTGGCACTGTATTTATCTGCTGTGGGTTCTGGGGTATTATACATGGAATTGGCACTGTATTTATCCTGCTGTGGGTTCTGGGGTATTATACATGGAATTGGCACTGTATTTATCCCGCTGTGGGCTCTGGGGTATTATACATGGAATTGGCACTGTATTTATCTGCTGTGGGTTCTGGGGTATTATACATGGAATTGGCCCTGTATTTATCCTGCTGTGGGCTCTGGGGTATTATACATGGAATTGGCACTGTATTTATCCTGCTGTGGGTTCTGGGGTATTATACATGGAATTGGCACTGTATTTATCCCGCTGGGGGTTCTGGGGTATTATACATGGAATTGGCACTGTATTTATCCTACTGTGGGTTCTGGGGTATTATACATGGAATTGGCACTGTATTTATCTGCTGTGGGTTCTGGGGTATTATACATGGAATTGGCACTGTATTTATCTGCTGTGGGTTCTGGGGTATTATACATGGAATTGGCACTGTATTTATCCGCTGTGGGTTCTGGGGTATTATACATGGAATTGGCACTGTATTTATCCCGCTGTGGGTTCTGGGGTATTATACATGGAATTGGCACTGTATTTATCCCGCTGTGGGTTCTGGGGTATTATACATGGAATTGGCACTGTATTTATCCCGCTGTGGGTTCTGGGGTATTATAGATGGAATTGGCCCTGTATTTATCCTGCTGTGGGTTCTGGGGTATTATACATGGAATTGGCACTGTATTTATCCCGCTGTGGGTTCTGGGGTATTATACATGGAATTGGCACTGTATTTATCCCGCTGTGGGTTCTGGGGGTATTATACATGGAATTGGCACTGTATTTATCCCGCTGTGGGTTCTGGGGTATTATACATGGAATTGGCACTGTATTTATCTGCTGTGGGTTCTGGGGTATTATACATGGAATTGGCACTGTATTTATCCCGCTGTGGGTTCTGGGGTATTATACATGGAATTGGCACTGTATTTATCTGCTGTGGGTTCTGGGGTATTATACATGGAATTGGCACTGTATTTATCCTGCTGTGGGTTCTGGGGTATTATACATGGAATTGGCACTGTATTTATCCCGCTGTGGGTTCTGGGGTATTATACATGGAATTGGCACTGTATTTATCCTGCTGTGGGTTCTGGGGTATTATACATGGAATTGGCACTGTATTTATCCCGCTGTGGGTTCTGGGGTATTATACATGGAATTGGCACTGTATTTATCCCGCTGTGGGTTCTGGGGGTATTATACATGGAATTGGCACTGTATTTATCCCGCTGTGGGTTCTGGGGTATTATACATGGAATTGGCACTGTATTTATCCCGCTGTGGGTTCTGGGGTATTATACATGGAATTGGCACTGTATTTATCCTGCTGTGGGTTCTGGGGTATTATACATGGAATTGGCACTGTATTTATCTGCTGTGGGTTCTGGGGTATTATACATGGAATTGGCACTGTATTTATCCCGCTGTGGGTTCTGGGGTATTATACATGGAATTGGCACTGTATTTATCCTGCTGTGGGTTCTGGGGTATTATACATGGAATTGGCACTGTATTTATCCTGCTGTGGGCTCTGGGGTATTATACAATGTAACTTTTAGTCTGGAACCCTTTGCTTTCCCATAGGAAGTGCTGGCACCTTGGAGTTATCTGTATTTCTCAGTCTCCCGGGGGCGCAGCCTCCCCAGCCTCTCTATATATTTTATTCCTTCCTGTGCTGAAGGCAAATCCTTTTTCCAATAATCTGACGGGAGACTCTATTCTCTCAGTACAAACCTGGGACTGATGAATAATTTATAGTGACAGCGGTGTTTGTACATTCGGCGTTAGGCTTTTTGCACCGACCTTGTCTCACTACAGACTCGCGTCTGGGCCCCCGGGGTTTGTTTTACTCTGCTTTTCCCTGAGTTTCTGGAGGTCAGAATGGAACTTTCTACTCCGAGATTTCATTTACACAAATAGCACAGTTATATATATATATATTTCTCCTTTGACGTACAAGGCCAGTACTTTTCACTCTATTTTGGCTCAAGTTCCCCCATAACCACATAAAATATTGGCGGAACTGCAGCTGCAGTTAAAGGAGCAGAGGACATTAATACAGCTGTACTGCTCCTATGGGGAATAAATGGTGGTGGTTATACGTCCCCTTTAATTGGGGATTGGTGTTTCCATCCTGATGGAACTGTTTATTTCCGTGGGGTGAAACAAGGACACGGATCTTTCTGGCAGCTCTCCCTGCTCTCGGCTGCCTGGTAGTTAAATGGAAGGTTCCGTGGAGGATCCGACTCACCAACACAATGGAAATGTGCCCTGGGCACTTTATTTAATGTACATTTTATACAACGGGGATTGGCTCAGAATTCCTTCCATTGACTTAATGTTTGCATTTTATTTCCCTCCAGGGCCCCAGTGAGAAGCCGGAGGAGCCAAAGCCCAGCCTGATGGATGAGATCAAAAGTAAAACTGAAGAAAATGAAAAGCTGACCCTGTCGCAGTTCATTAAAGGTAGAACCTGAGCGGAGATTCCATCCAGTAGGTGGTGCTAGACCAGCGGTTCCCAACCTTCCTAATGCCGCGCCCCTTTAATACAGTTCCTCATGTTTGGGTGACCCCCAACCATAAAATTATTCCTAAGACCATCGGAAATATGTGTTTTCGAATGGTCTTAGGCAGCCCCTGTCAAAGGGCCATTCGACCCCCCAAAGGGGTCCCGAGTAGTGATGAGCGAATCTGTTCCGTTTCGCTTCGCCAAAAAAATTGTGAATCTTTTAAAAGATCCGCGAAATGGTGAAAAACTCGGGAAACGGCGAAAATGTTGTGTGGCTATTCTTTTGTCGCTCACGGCTATTATTTTGTTGCCCGGCTATCCTTTTGTCGCCCGTGGCTATTCTTTTTTGACACCGGCTGCAATTTTTGGACTTGCGGCGAATTTTTCTGCTGCAAATTTTTTCATCCGTGTGGAGAAGGGCGGAGGGGGAGAGTGGCCTTGGGGCACTCCAGTTCAAAATGAGGCTCTGCAAAAATCAACCAACACTATGAAGGGACCAAGTAGTCCTGGGAGTTACTGGGAGTTACTGGGAGTCCTGGGAGTTACTGGGAGTCCTGGGAGTTACTGGGAGTCCTGGGAGTTACTGGGAGTTACTGGGAATCCTGGGAGTTACTGGGAGTTACTGGGGGTCCTGGGAGTTACTGGGAGTTACTGGGAATCCTGGGAGTTACTGGGAGTTACTGGGAGTCCTGGGAGTTACTGGGAGTTACTGGGAGTTACTGGGAATCCTGGGAGTTACTGGGAGTTACTGGGGGTCCTGGGAGTTACTGGGAGTTACTGGGAGTTACTGGGGGTCCTGGGAGTTACAGGCAAGTGGGTCGGTCTCATTGCCAGAACTTTACTGCACAGCCCAATGGGAACGTCACTCTCAGCACAATCCCATTTATCTCTCAATAACGCAGATACGAGGGAGGAAAGTCCCTGTGATGCACAAACACCTTATATATCAGTCTGATTTGGCAGCAAATAAATTCCTCTTCTCTCTGAAATCCCCATGGGACGGCGCCAGCAAACTGACAATTCACCAATAGCCTTACTTGTTTCTTGGGGGGGGGGGGTAAAACTTGGCCGGCACCTGGGTAACCAGCCAACAAAAATATTGAATTTGCTGCACTGCCAAAACTATTCATAGAGCAGATAATACAGATATATTGTAAGGTGTATTATTAGGTACCTACCTAGTGCTACCAACCCCTATTTCTGTAGGGAAATGAGAGCAGGGCAGGCAGTAACCCTTCCAACACTTTCCCCTGTCTCTGCCCCTATATATTAGGTACCTACCTAGTGCTACCAACCCCTATTTCTGTAGGGAAATGAGAGCAGGGCAGGCAGTAACCCTTCCAACACTTTCCCCTGTCTCTGTCCCTATATATTAGGTACCTACCTAGTGCTACCAACCCCTATTTCTGTAGGGAAATGAGAGCAGGGCAGGCAGTAACCCTTCCAACACTTTCCCCTGTCTCTGCCCCTATATATTAGGTACCTACCTAGTGCTACCAACCCCTATTTCTGTAGGGAATGAGAGCAGGGCAGGCAGTAACCCTTCCAACACTTTCCCCTGTCTCTGCCCCTATATATTAGGTACCTACCTAGTGTCCCTACTGTATATGCCATAGAGCAGGCAAGCTGAAGGTTACTACTGAATGTCCTTGTGTCGCATCCCAAAACCATTTTATGTGCCGGGCTCATCTGGGTTCTGACACTTCACGGCTGATATTTACTGAAGCCCCTTGGGGAGAGACGTGAGAACACACTGTGATTGTTTTAGCAACTTTAGCGCCTGCTAATGGGTATCCGTGGGGTTGGCTTTGATACAGAGTCCGTCACCGGAAAAATTCCACTTCACACCTTCTTTGTGCCAACTGGGGGCAGGGGGGCGCAGAGATAGGAAGGCTCGCAGCTCTGGGCATTGGTCCCTTGGCAAATCATCCTCCCTCTGTAGCGATGGGCGACTTGAGGGCCACAAAGGGGTCACCCAAATGCTGGGACCTCTGAACCCTCAGACTTAGGAATCCCACATCAATCAATGAGTGTTCTAGGCAAAAGTTCTCCGGTTCCCTCAGCCCAACACCAGTCAGGGGCCGTATCAGTTATACATGTTCTCTGCTCTTCTCTTTCAGTGTTTCCTAAGGTTCTGTTCCGGACGGTGAAAAATCCAGTCTTCATCCTTATAGTTCTTGCTCAAGGCAACATGTCAGCCATGGTGTGTGGGCTGGCGACATTCATGGCTAAGTTCCTGGAGAGGCAGTTCTCTATCACAGCCTCCTTGGCCAACCTGCTAATAGGTAAGTGCTTTAGCCACACCAAGGGTCATGGCTTTCCTTAATGGCACCATTAAAGACCACCTATCCCTACAATTACAAGTGGTCCAATCAATAGTCAATGAAGCTGGTCATGAATTTGTCTACATCTCCTGCCTTTTTCCAGCTTTCAAATGGGGGTCACTGACCCCAGGAGATTAAGTGACTTGTCCAAGGAGTCACAAGGAGTTGCCTAAGGGCATTGAACCAGGGTCCCTCGCATAAGATCCCTTATCAAAGGCCAATCACTTAGCCTGTAGGCCAAGTCCTCCACCTTCATAAGGATCCCATAAGGTCCCCTTTTCCTGTCCTACCATTCAATAACAGATATTGAGGTAACACCATAAAGGAAATATCTGTGCATGAAAGCAGGTCCTTCCACCCATGACTCCTGAGTTGATGAAGCATTAAACATCCCATCATATTTAGGGTCATTAATACAAATACTGGACTGGCCAAGATGACCAATAGTTTGTCTACCATGGAAAAAATAACTCTTGGTGACTGCAGAAAATGGGACTTGGTGGGTGTAGGTCTGGATTGAGATACAGTGAGGAAGGGTCAATGGACAAAGGCTATGGGTAGAAGAAGGTTTGGAAGGCAGTAGAGTGAAGATGATGCCCAACGTGGTGATGGAAGCCTGACTCAAAGGCATCTCAAGCTACAGTAGATATAAGATCTGCCCTGCTGATCTGGTGATGTTGGAATCCATAGGGTTCCAGCAGAGGACAAGTATAAATGGATGAACTTGCCACGTAACATTTTATGTCTTGTTGTTAGGTTCTGCCAACATTCCGGCCGCCATGTCTGGCATCGTGTTGGGAGGGATAATAATGAAGAGGCATCGCTTGACTCCCAAACAAAGCGCATTGATGTGCGTCATTGGGTTGATCATCTGTATTTTCACCGCCATTCCTTTAGTTTTCCTTGGATGCTCCACACAGCAGTTTGCAAGTCCTCGTATGGACCACCAGGGCAGGTAACTATGGCCCCACCTAGAGATATGCTCCTCATAGTCATTCCCTAGAGGTACAGCAGGGCTTTGTTAAATCGTAACCCAATGGAGTAAATGTTTGTACGTCCTATAGTAACCATAATCTTATTAGTATGGATAATAATGAATAAATGGGGCAAATAGCAACCCCTTGGAACTGCAACGCTTCCTGTTCCTGTGGGACATTTTCCCTCCATTAGCCGGATGCACGTTTTGCCAATATTTCCTCAAGGTACAAATCCAACTGGTCCAATTGCTTCTTAAATAATGTCCCTAAGTCTGGAAATGTTTTGTGCCAAATGGTGTTTGTCCATTATTCCAATTACACCACAGTTAGCCGAGCGAACACCCGCCCATGTAATTCTCAAGAAGAGACCTCACGTGAAGTCTAGTGAGAAATCACACATCCGCCATCTTTCATTTGTACTCACTGAAACTCCAATGTAGGGGCCATCTTGGTACACCTATTGACTCACTGAAACTCCAATGTAGGGGCCATCTTGTTACACCTATTGACTCACTGAAACTCCAATGTAGGGGCCATCTTGGTACACCTATCGACTCACTGAATTGCCAATGTAGGGGCCATCTTGGTACACCTATTGACTCACTGGAACTCCAATGTAGGGGCCATCTTGTTACACCTATTGACTCACTGAAACTCCAATGTAGGGGCCATCTTGGTACACCTATCGACTCACTGAATTGCCAATGTAGGGGCCATCTTGGTACACCTATCGACTCACTGAATTGCCAATGTAGGGGCCATCTTGGTACACCTATTGACTCACTGAATTGCCAATGTAGGGGCCATCTTGTTACACCTATTGACTCACTGGAACTCCAATGTAGGGGCCATCTTGGTACACCTATTGACTCACTGAATTGCCAATGTAGGGGCCATCTTGTTACACCTATTGACTCAATGAAACTCCAATGTAGGGGCCATCTTGTTACACCTATTGACTCACTGAAACTCCAATGTAGGGGCCATCTTGTTACACCTATTGACTCACTGAATTGCCAATGTAGGGGCCATCTTGATACACCTATCGACTCACTGAATTGCCAATGTAGGGGCCATCTTGATACACCTATCGACTCACTGAAACTCCAATATAGGGGCCATCATGGTACACCTATTGACTCACTGAAACTCCAATATAGGGGCCATCTTGGTACACCTATCGACTCACTGAAACTCCAATGTAGGAGCCATCTTGGTACACCTATTGACTCACTGAATTGCCAATGTAGGGGCCATCTTGATACACCTATCGACTCACTGAAACTCCAATATAGGGGCCATCTTGGTACACCTATTGACTCACTGAAACTCCAATGTAGGGGCCATCTTGGTACACCTATCGACTCACTGAAACGCCAATGTAGGGGCCATCTTGGTACACCTATCGACTCACTGAATTGCCAATGTAGGGGCCATCTTGGTACACCTATCGACTCACTGAAACTCCAATGTAGGGGCCATCTTGTTACACCTATTGACTCACTGAAACTCCAATGTAGGGGCCATCTTGGTACACCTATTGAATCACTGAATTGCCAATGTAGGGGCCATCTTGATACACCTATTGACTCACTGAAACTTTAATGTAGGGGCCATCTTGGTACACCTATCGACTCACTGAAACTCCAATGTAGGGGCCATCTTGGTACACCTATCGACTCACTGAATTGCCAATGTAGGGGCCATCTTGTTACACCTATTGACTCACTGAAACTCCAATGTAGGGGCCATCTTGGTACACCTATCGACTCACTGAATTGCCAATGTAGGGGCCATCTTGTTACACCTATCGACTCACTGAAACTCCAATGTAGGGGCCATCTTGGTACACCTATCGACTCACTGAAACTCCAATGTAGGGGCCATCTTGGTACACCTATTGACTCACTGAATTGCCAATGTAGGGGCCATCTTGGTACACCTATCAACTCGCTGAAACTCCAATGTAGGGGCCATCTTGTTACACCTATTGACTCACTGAAACTCCAATGTAGGGGCCATCTTGGTACACCTATTGAATCACTGAATTGCCAATGTAGAGGCCATCTTGATACACCTATCGACTCACTGAAACTCCAATGTAGGGGCCATCTTGGTACACCTATCGACTCACTGAAACTCCAATGTAGGGGCCATCTTGGTACACCTATCGACTCACTGAAACTCCAATGTAGGGGCCATCTTGGTACACCTATCGACTCACTGAAACTCCAATGTAGGGGCCATCTTGGTACACCTATTGACTCACTGAAACTCCAATGTAGGGGCCATCTTGGTACACCCCAAACAATCTGTATTCGCCCAGGGCAGATACACCATATACCTCCTTATTTTTAGAGGGACCCAGCGCACAATACAAGCACTAACCATCCACCCCTCCTGTTCTGCACACACCCACCCATCACGGCCCCCTTCCCTACCCACCCCTCATGTCTCACTTTCCTGCCTGTCCCTCTCTCATGTCTCATCTCCCCACCCGCTAGCTCTCAGGTAGGAGAGTGGTGTGTAGGGGGCTTGGCTAAAGTAGGCCTGCGTCTGTGTCCCCCCGTCCCCTGTCCCCCCCAGGTGGCACATCAAACATTCCAGTATCATTTCTCATAACAGTTATGTCCAATAGTCCAAGTTTCTGAAAGACACATGGGAGCAAAGGCATATGTGCCTTTAAAGGAAAAACTATACCCCAAACAATGTAGGTCTCTATAATAATATATCCCATAAACAGCTCATATGTAAAACCCTGCTTCATCTAAATAAACCATTTTCATATAAATATACTTATTTAGCAGTATGTGCCATTGGGTAATCCTAAATAGGAAACTGCCATTTTAGGTACTAAGGGCCGCCCCCTGGGATCATAGGAGTCACAGTGCACACAAACAAGCCAAGGCACCCATACATGCTAGGCCCCATCAGCCAATGAATGGGCAGAGTTCTGCCTTTTGCTCCCACACTACTTCCTGTTACAGTTAGAGCTGCATCACTTCCTGTCAGCTGATCTCTGAGGGAGCACACAGCCCATCACTAAATGGCGGCTCAAGGGAAAGGATGTAAAAGGGCAATATTTACTGATATATATATTCCAGTTTGGCTAGATTCTATGGCATATGAGAGGGCACATTAAGCCCCCCCCATTGCCGTCCATGTCAACAGCAGGAAAAAAAACCCTCCAATCCAAATATCAGGAGCCCCTAAATAAATCCCCCCCCCCTAAGTCCGGCCGAGTCCCATTCCCAACTCCCAGAATGCTCATAATGATGTTCTGTATTGTCGGTTGTCAGTTCGGGAATCTGGCAGAACGTGAGCGAATGTAGCGGCGGCTGCCAATGTTCCAGCGCGGCCTTTAACCCCGTGTGTGGCACCGACGGCGTAGAGTACATCTCCCCGTGCTACGCCGGCTGCGGGGCTGTACAATTTGGGGAGTCGCCGACAGAAGTGCTGGTAAGTAGCATATTATAAAGGTAAACACCATATTCTGGTTTTAACCTTATTGGTAAATGCTATTGAAACTCGTTATCCCTCTCAGCATGGCTGGTTCCGACTCTTGAATGAATGTAGCAGAATTGACTGTTCTGTTAACCAGCTAGTTTCTTCTACATTTGTACAGGAGTCTGAACCAGCCATGCAGAGAATATATATACAGTCCTGCCCTGCTTTATGGCTGAGATTCTAGCTATCTGTATAACAGAGCATTCTGTCACAGTGGCACAGATCCTATCTGATCCCCCCATTGTAAGCAGCAGTCCTGCCCTGCTTTATGGCTGAGATTCTAGCTATCTGTATAACAGAGCATTCTGTCACAGTGGCACAGATCCTATCTGATCCCCCCCCCCCATTGTAAGCAGCAGTCCTGCCCTGCTTTATGGCTGAGATTCTAGCTATCTGTATAACAGAGCATTCTGTCACAGTGGCACAGACCCTATCTGATCCCCCCATTGTAAGTAGCAGTCCTGCCCTGCTTTATGGCTGAGATTCTAGCTATCTGTATAACAGAGCATTCTGTCACAGTGGCACAGATCCTATCTGATCCCCCCCCCCCATTGTAAGCAGCAGTCCTGCCCTGCTTTATGGCTGAGATTCTAGCTATCTGTATAACAGAGCATTCTGTCACAGTGGCACAGATCCTATCTGATCCCCCCCATTGTAAGCAGCAGTCCTGCCCTGCTTTATGGCTGAGATTCTAGCTATCTGTATAACAGAGCATTCTGTCACAGTGGCACAGATCCTATCTGATCCCCCCATTGTAAGCAGCAGTCCTGCCCTGCTTTATGGCTGAGATTCTAGCTATCTGTATAACAGAGCATTCTGTCACAGTGGCACAGATCCTATCTGATCCCCCATTGTAAGCAGCAGTCCTGCCCTGCTTTATGGCTGAGATTCTAGCTATCTGTATAACAGAGCATTCTGTCACAGTGGCACAGATCCTATCTGATCCCCCCATTGTAAGCAGCAGTCCTGCCCTGCTTTATGGCTGAGATTCTAGCTATCTGTATAACAGAGAATTCTGTCACAGTGGCACAGATCCTATCTGATCCCCCCATTGTAAGCAGCAGTCCTGCCCTGCTTTATGGCTGAGATTCTAGCTATCTGTATAACAGAGCATTCTGTCACAGTGGCACAGATCCTATCCCCCCCCCCCCCATTGTAAGCAGCAGTCCTGCCCTGCTTTATGGCTGAGATTCTAGCTATCTGTATAACAGAGCATTCTGTCACAGTGGCACAGATCCTATCTGATCCCCCCATTGTAAGCAGCAGTCCTGCCCTGCTTTATGGCTGAGATTCTAGCTATCTGTATAACAGAGCATTCTGTCACAGTGGCACAGATCCTATCCCCCCCCCCCCCCCCATTGTAAGCAGCAGTCCTGCCCTGCTTTATGGCTGAGATTCTAGCTATCTGTATAACAGAGCATTCTGTCACAGTGGCACAGATCCTATCTGATCCCCCCATTGTAAGCAGCAGTCCTGCCCTGCTTTATGGCTGAGATTCTAGCTATCTGTATAACAGAGCATTCTGTCACAGTGGCACAGATCCTATCTGATCCCCCCATTGTAAGCAGCAGTCCTGCCCTGCTTTATGGCTGAGATTCTAGCTATCTGTATAACAGAGCATTCTGTCACAGTGGCACAGATCCTATCTGATCCCCCCATTGTAAGCAGCAGTCCTGCCCTGCTTTATGGCTGAGATTCTAGCTATCTGTATAACAGAGCATTCTGTCACAGTGGCACAGACCCTATCTGATCCCCCCATTGTAAGCAGCAGTCCTGCCCTGCTTTATGGCTGAGATTCTAGATATGGTACTGTATATAGCAAATATAGTGGTAAAAACTCTCAATAATGATTATTTATTCCCGGCAGAACTACACGAGGTGCACCTGTATCCCTGCAGCCGGTTCGGCCAAACCTGGCTCATGTGGCACTGTCTGCGGCCAACTGTTAGTGCCATTTATGGTGCTGTCCTGCCTGGCTGGGGGCCTGGCTAGTATGGCTCAGACTCCATCCTTCATGCTCATCCTCAGGTAATGGCAGAACAAGCAGTAAATCAGTACTGGGTACCTGAGTATTGTAGTATTAACCCCCCCCTCACAGTTTCCCTTCTGTTCCTAGGAGTGTGAAACCTACAGACAAGTCACTGGCTATTGGAATACAGTTTATGTTGCTGAGGATTCTGGGTAAGACTTGATATTATCTTTATTTTCATGGTATTTAAAGGGGATACAAACCCTGCTGCCCAGCGCGGCTCAACCCAACGTTACTCAGTTGTTACTGGGCTACAAATCCCACAATAATGTAACATATAATGAAGCTTGGGGCATGCTGGGAGCTGTAGTCCAGCAACATCAGGGCTGTATTCTTAAAGCAATATTGCCCAATAAAACTTTCCTCCAAATCCCCACAGCCAGCGACTGCTTTAACATGCGAAAAATCCTCCAATGAGAATCCCAGCTGATGTGAGTAAATCCGGCTCCCTGTTCTCTGTTCCTGCAATTGGAGTTGGGAGCAATAAGCACAGTTTCCCAGCACTGAACAAGTCTGTCCCTTTATCCCCATGTCTGATTCCTGTGCCATATAATGAGGGGAGAAAATGCCATCATTATCTCTATATGTAAGGTACCAGCAAGGGGCCTGACACAGTGCTGGGAATCAGCATTCTCACTGGGCAGTTCTTTTGCATTTATAATCAACTTATTTATCAGTACAATTCTCATTGGGGAATTTCCTTGCATCTATAATGATGGTTTTTGGCAACTTCTATAGCAAAACTAGGGGGCGCCGTGGGGCAGCATCATGGCTGGGCTGGGGCAGGGCTTACCAGAACAATTACAATTGCTTACAATCCAGCCCCTCCTCCATTCCCAGAGAAACATATTTCTACCAGATCATTTTGAATCTATATGGATCTACATTTGATATGAGAATTCACTAACTGTTCCTTCCCCCCCCCCCAGCTTGGCTCCCGGGCCCCGTAATGTACGGCAGCGTGATTGACAGCACCTGTATCCTCTGGGGGCAGAAGTGTGGGAAGAAAACCTCCTGCCAGTATTATGACAATAATCTCCTGAGACAAAGGTAATTGGCTATTTGTTGTCATGTCTTTATATTTACATCAGGTGGGAGCTGCCATATTGTTTCCCTTAGACAGTACAGTATGGGGGTACAGCTTATTGTGTGCCCAGAACATTCCTTCTCTGTATATTTGTATTTATACATATGGGTAGGAGGTGCCATAGTGTTTCCCTTAGACAGTACAGTATGGGGGTACAGCTTATTGTGTGCCCAGAACATTCCTTCTCTGTATATTTGTATTTATACATATGGGTAGGAGGTGCCATAGTGTTTCCCTTAGACAGTACAGTATGGGGGTACAGCTTATTGTGTGCCCAGAACATTCCCTCTCTGTATATTTGTATTTATACATATGGGTAGGGGGTGCCATAGTGTTTCCCTTAGACAGTACAGTATGGGGGTACTGCTTATTGTGTCCCAGAACATTCCTTCTCTGTATATTTGTATTTATACATATGGGTAGGGGGTGCCATAGTGTTTCCCTTAGACAGTACAGTATGGGGGTACAGCTTATTGTGTGCCCAGAACATTCCCTCTCTGTATATTTGTATTTATACATATGGGTAGGAGGTGCCATAGTGTTTCCCTTAGACAGTACAGTATGGGGGTACAGCTTATTGTATGCCCAGAACATTCCTTCTCTGTATATTTGTATTTATACATATGGGTAGGAGGTGCCATAGAGTTTCCCTTAGACAGTACAGTATGGGGGTACAGCTTATTGTGTACCCAGAACATTCCTTCTCTGTATATTTGTATTTATACATATGGGTAGGGGGTGCCATAGTGTTTCCCTTAGACAGTACAGTATGGGGGTACAGCTTATTGTGTGCCCAGAACATTCCTTCTCTGTATATTTGTATTTATACATATGGGTAGGGGGTGCCATAGTGTTTCCCTTAGACAGTACAGTATGGGGGTACAGCTTATTGTGTGCCCAGAACATTCCCTCTCTGTATATTTGTATTTATACATATGGGTAGGGGTGCCATAGTGTTTCCCTTAGACAGTACAGTATGGGGGTACAGCTTATTGTGTGCCCAGAACATTCCCTCTCTGTATATTTGTATTTATACATATGGGTAGGGGGTGCCATAGTGTTTCCCTTAGACAGTACAGTATGGGGGTACAGCTTATTGTGTGCCCAGAACATTCCCTCTCTGTATATTTGTATTTATACATATGGGTAGGGGGTGCCATAGTGTTTCCCTTAGACAGTACAGTATGGGGGTACAGCTTATTGTGTGCCCAGAACATTCCTTCTCTGTATATTTGTATTTATACATATGGGTAGGGGGTGCCATAGTGTTTCCCTTAGACAGTACAGTATGGGGGTACAGCTTATTGTGTGCCCAGAACATTCCTTCTCTGTATATTTGTATTTATACATATGGGTAGGGGGTGCCATAGTGTTTCCCACAGTACAGTATGGGGGTACAGCTCCCCAATAACCTGCTTTTTCTCCCACTACAGGTTCATCGGGCTGCAAATCCTCTTTGAAATTGGGGGGCTCATATTCTTCACTGCAGTTTTCTTCGTGTTACGGCGGAGAGAAAAAGTAAGTGCAGAGAAATCAATGAGAGAGAACCCGGAGACGCACGCCCTGACGCAAGAAGGCGCCAAATACTGAGATGGGGGGCTCGGCGGGATGCAAATGCACAATCACAAGATGGCTTCTTCCGTTAACCGCCATTTTGTGCCTCTCGCTTAAGGAGACACGGACTCGCCAAGTTCCGTTCATTCATAGTGGCTGGGGCCCCTGAGCGGCCAATGACATTCCCTTATAATGTGACCCAATGAGCCCCTTTGTAACAGGGCCACGGACTTCTATTGGCTATTGGTGGAAGGATGCACTTCTTTTGTATAACGAGCAGGATCTTTTTTTTTTTTTTTAAATATTTTGTCTTTAAACGTCTTGGTGTAACGAGTAAATATTTGTAAATAAGTCGATAAAACCCGAGCGAGTTCTGGCGGGTCATGTGTTCATTCTGTACGGACCAGTTATATCCGCGCAGCGCCTGTGTCAAATGCACCCCCACCTCAATAACGGGCACTTATATCCCATGTCGGACTGGGGTGCTGGGGGCCCACCCGGGCTGCCAACTGTGAGCCCCCCACCCCAGCCACGAGGTCCTTCTTTGATGCTCTCCCCATACCGCATACACACTTGCACCTAAGATGGGGGGTGAGAAGTGCCGCCGCCCACATTTGTTGGTGGGGGGTGCAGGCCTGGGTCAGTGGGGGCCCACAAGGGCTAGGTTTTTTCCTGGTGCCCCACCAGCCCAGTCCAACCCTGCCTTCTTCCCACTGGGCTAATAAAGGAAGGAATGTGGCACAGAGTATTCTGGAATAAGTGTAACCTGATGAAGGTCAAAAACCTTGATGTCCCCAGGGTCTCCTCTGCTCCTTTATGCCCAGGCCTGAACTACTGCCAAAGCTCAAAGCTGACCAAGATCCATGGACACCAATGGGCACTTGCCCAATGGGGGGGAGGCAAAGTTGAAGAAAACTTATTTGATGAATAATAGTAGAAATAAGTAGAAAAAAAGGTCAGTAGGACAAGATTCAGCCCAAGAAATTGAGAACAATTTTCAAATTTTGTTAAACTTGCCCTTATGGACATGTAACCCCCCCCCCCCCCCCCCCACACAAAAATACAATCAGTGGGCAACCTCTTAATGAAGCTGCAACATTCTCTTAATCACTGGGATTCCTTCTCCTCCTCTTACCCTCTCAGTCCCCTCCCTCAGAATTTACATTGGCTGTTGGCTACTGGGCATGCTCAGTTGTTCTTAGGTCAGATTACAAACCACACCTACCAGTTAGCGGCCAATGAAGTGACGGCATTGTTGGTTCACACAAACTATTTTTTACTCCTTACCTCATCTCCTGAGCTCAGCTTAACCAGGATGCCCTTGGGTGCTGAGCCCCACACTACATCAGAGTTTCTGACCTGGGTGGGGTGACTGGGGGTGATGGGAAAGTCAATATCATATTGTGCAGGTCCAGTTCTTCAGATTCCCAATACAAAATGGCAGATTTTTGTCCTGCTCCGCCCACCATAGAGAAAGAACTAAGAGTTCCTGGCAGTCTACGAGCTCAATGCCAGGCAGTGGCTGCAAAGGCCAATAATATTTGTTACTATAGCAGAATAAAAGCGGCCTCGACTCGGGGGGGTTCATTTTGGGGGTACAAGCATTCAGTAACACCATTCTAAAAGGGCAACTACGCTTAATCAATGGGGGCTTCCAAAAAGCTTTGCCATAATGATTAATAAGAAGGAACCTTCTGGAATGAGTATAAATATATCCAAGGCTGCTGTTTGGGAGCTTTTTATTCCCAGAATGCACTCACAGGGTCACCTTGGCCTCATTGGTCGGAACTACCATCAAATACTCCTGACCTATTGACCGCTGTCCCATAATGCACCACCGACCTTGTGGCCATCACACAATGATAATGTTAGTTTAGCAATAATCATTTATTTATTCTGCCCCTCTGTGTATCCTGCTCTAGGCTCCCCCCCCGGGGCGGCCAATGAAGATTAGTCGTTGCAGCTTTAAAGAAACCCAAACGCTTTCCCTTTGATCTGAAACCTCCCGAGCAATTGGGCCGGGGGAAGTCACTGAATGATTTAAAAGATTGATTTTAGTTATTACCTTTTCTCTCCTTTAATCTATTTCCCCATGGATCTTCCCCCCGCCGCCCTGTGTTTTATGCCTTTCATTTGTTATTTTCCTAAAGCCTCATCCATCCTCTCCGGGGGCTCTCATTGATTTTTGTGTTCTCCTTCAGCGCTTTGTATCCGCCGTCTGGGCAGGAAGAGCCTTCCATTCTATCCCAGGGCTCTCGTCTATGAGTTTTCTAGGTAATAAGAACATGGAGGGACGGAATGAATATCTGTTTCTGGGTTGTGACGGCTCTTTAACAAATTTTGGTTTGGAGGACAGAGATCCCCTTTAAGGTGCTTTTATACATGGATATTGGGTGCTGCTTGGGTGCCCTTTCTGGACCCTTATATACTGTAAGCCTGAAATGACCTTTCTATTATTAATGGTTCATCTGGACTTGTTCAAATACCAACTGGCCCCAAAGAACATCACAGAGACTGAGGGTCACATCAGGCCCAGGAGGCATCTGCCACTCATATCTCTGACTGATAGTACTCTAATTGGTGGGCAACCTTGGCAAACAAGGAACTGTATTCATGTATGGACATGTGGGGACATTAGGGCAAGATGGAGACAGTAGGACAAGATGGAGACAGTAGGGCAAGATGGAGACAGTAGGGCAAGATGGAGACAGTATTGCAAGATGGAGACATTGGGGCAAGATGGAGACATTAGGGCAAGATGGAGACAGTAGGGTAAGATGGAAACAGTAGGGCAAGATGGAGACAGTAGGGCAAGATGGGGACAGTAGGGCAAGATGGAGACAGTAGGGTAAGATGGAAACAGTAGGGCAAGATGGAGACAGTAGGGCAAGATGGAGACAGTAGGGCAAGATGGAGACAGCAGAACAATATGGAGACAGTAGGGCAAGATGGAGACAGTAGGACAAGATGGGACAGTAGGGCAAGATGGAGACTGTAGGGCAAGATGGAGGCAGTAGGGTAAGATGGAGACAGTAGGGCAAGATGGAGGCAGTAGGGCAAGATGGAGGCAGTAGGGTAAGATGGAGACAGTAGGGCAAGATGGAGACAGTAGGGCAAGATGGAGACAGTAGGGCAAGATGGAGACAGTAGGGCAAGATGGGGACAGTAGGGCAAGATGGGGACAGTAGGGCAAGATGGGGACAGTAGGACAAGATGGAGACAGCAGGGCAAGATGGAGGCAGTAGGGTAAGATGGAGACAGTAGGACAAGATGGAACAGTAGGGTAAGATGGGGACAGTAGGGCAAGATGGAGACAGTAGGGCAAGATGGAGACAGTAGGGTAAGATGGAGACAGTAGGACAAGATGGGACAGTAGGGCAAGATGGGGACAGTAGGGCAAGATGGAGACAGCAGGGCAAGATGGAGGCAGTAGGGTAAGATGGAGACAGTAGGGTAAGATGGAGACAGTAGGGTAAGATGGAGACAGTAGGACAAGATGGGACAGTAGGGTAAGATGGGGACAGTAGGGCAAGATGGAGGCAGTAGGGTAAGATGGAGACAGTAGGACAAGATGGGACAGTGGGGTAAGATGGGGACAGTAGGGGAAAGTGGATACAGCAGTTATGGAAGACAAACTGATGGTGACAATAACACTGTACATGAGTTGCCTGATCTGTGGCCCTTTGGCATTTGGTGCTAAGTCTCAGGCCGGACACCCCCACTTCACATTGCCAAAGGGGCCCCCACAAACTCCATTTTGCCCCAGGCACTGCTGTCCCTTTAACCCCTACTCTGCGCCTGTATCATGGGGAGGTGGCTTCCCTAACGAGGAGTCAATCACCTTACAATATGAGCTCATTATAAATCCAAGCTCGTTAGGTGCCGCCGCTTCTCTTTCATCAGGAGTCGCTTCCTGGCAGGCTGTTAGGAACTGGCAGAATTAATTGGGAGCTCGTTAGCGGCTGCTTCTCCTGCTTCATTCTCATTTAGGGAAGCCATTTGGCCCTTGTTCCTCGGCTCATTATGATTCAACGTCCCACGAATTGGAACTGGGTTTAATGATAAAGTAGTAACTGAGTCCCAGGCCTCTGCTTACCCTGCCTCTGCCGAGCCTCCTTCCCCCTAGCACCCCCCCGCTGCTGAATGGTGCAGGGGGTGTATAAAGCAATGGGCAGGGGGGCAAAGCCGGTGGGTGCACCCCAATGCTATGAATACAGGGCTTCCTCTATGTGGCACCACTGTACTCACAGGGGGACGGATATAAGGGGGGCACATTGGCATCTCCAAGTAGAGTCCTGGCAGAACCAATTTTTGAAACCCAAACCTGACCCAGACCTGCAACCTGGACCCACAGCCCAATCAGCAATCTGCTGACCGCCATTAAACAGGAAGTGCTGTTGCTGCAAACCGGAAGTGACATCATCATGAGTGGGCCGGGTAGAAAAGGAGTCAAATACAGATAATATAGGGAGAGCTGTCAACCCCCGAGTTTAGAGAGCCCAGGGGTCTCTGTGACCGCCATTAAACAGGAAGTGATGTTGCTGCAAACCGGAAGTGACATCATCAGGAGTGGGCGGGGTAGAAAAGGAGTCAAATATAGATAATATAGGTAGAGCTTTCAGCCCGGAGACTAGAGAATCCACGGGACTCTGTGGCGCCACCACAATGTATTCTTCGTAGCAGGAAGTGACGTCATGACCCTACATGCAATACAGGAAGTGACGTAACATGGTAAGAAATACGGATAAGACCCGACCTGTGACCTACCCCATCTGAAAATCCTACCCACAACCTACAGGGTACCCGCTTTTCTTGTGGGTAACCCCCAGGTACCTGCCCCGCTCAGGGTCGGACTGGGGGGTGCATGGCCCACCAGGGCTTCTGCCTCAGGGGCCCCTGCACCCCCCAGTGGCACCCTCCCTTACCCTGTAGAGGCCCCCAACACCCTCTGACCCCCGGTGCGTCGGGTGAGGGAGACGGCGGATCGCAGCAATGCCCTGGGGGGATCGGATCTGGGCCACCGGGGCCCATTAGGCCCAGTCCGACACTGGCCCCATTGCAGGACTTTATCCCAACTATGGGCCTGTATCCACATCAGGTTATAGATGCCCCAGTCTTTGTTGGGCAGAAGGTAAGGGCAACCCACCAATGTTAGTAAATATGCCCCATGTGACTACAGAATGGGTTCTTCAATGGGAAATTCCCCTTTAAAGCAATCTGCATAAAGTCTGGACTTATCCCCAACCCACGCACGGGCCGGATCAGCACCATGAAGTTATTGCCAGCGCTGCAGTTCCTTGGTTCCGGAGGGAGAACCTCGTTAGTTTACAGAATCTCAATGAGCGCTGCAGGCTGCACCGTCTGTTCCCACTCACTGATCCCTCTGGCAGCTGCTTCTGATTATTTCATGAAGGAACCAGAACCAATGACAAGGTACTGACCCAGTTTGGTACTTACACATTCCAGGTACCAAGCCGGCATCACTGGGTATTACCATTTCATAGAGTCGGTGAGGTTGGCAGAACGTTCCTCTCAAGCTCGGTTTATGGTGCAATAAAGCACCGAAATGGACTTGTCCCATTACTCTGTAATTAGAACAAAAAACAAAACCAGTTAATTATACATCATAATGGCACTCGGGCTCGTTAGGGCTCATTTATCTGCCTGTTCCTCAGCGTACTGTTCTTACACTACTCTTTTAATTAAAAGTTTGTGGAAATTGGACTTTGGTGCTTTAGAAAGTCCCATTATAGCCATTGTGTTTGTGTTAAACCAATTCAGCAGGAACAGCCCCCTAAGTTTGCTCATAGCCTGTACAGAGAGATACCATAAAACTATGGCACATAGGGATTCCCCTGTACTAAGCGCAATTCAGCAGGAACAGCCCCCTAAGTTTGCCCATAGCCTGTACAGAGAGATACCATAAAACTATGGCACATAGGGATTCCCCTGTACTAAGCACAATTCAGCAGGAACAGCCCCCTAAGTTTGCTCATAGCCTGTACAGAGAGATACCATTAAACTATGGCACATAGGGATTCCCCTGTACTAAGCACAATTCAGCAGGAACAGCCCCCTACGTTTGCTGATAGCCTGTACAGAGAGATACCATAAAGTTATGGCACATAGGGATTCACCTGTACTAAGCACAATCCAGCAGGAACAGCCCCCTAAGTTTGCTTATAGCCTGTACAGAGAGATACCATAAAGTTATGGCACATAGGGATTCACCTGTACTAAGCACAATTCAGCAGGAACAGCCCCTAAGTTTGCCCATAGCCTGTACAGAGAGATACCATAAAACTATGGCACATAGGGATTCCCCTGTACTAAGCACAATTCAGCAGGAACAGCCCCCTAAGTTTGCCCATAGCCTGTACAGAGAGATACCATAAAACTATGGCACATAGGGATTCCCCTGTACTAAGCACAATTCAGCAGGAACAGCCCCCTAAGTTTGCCCATAGCCTGTACAGAGAGATACCATAAAACAATGGCACATAGGGATTCCCCTGTACTAAGCACAATTCAGCAGGAACAGCCCCCTAAGTTTGCTCATAGCCTGTACAGAGAGATACCATAAAACTATGGCACATAGGGATTCCCCTGTACTAAGCACAATTCAGCAGGAACAGCCGCCTAAGTTTGCTCATAGCCTGTACAGAGAGATACCATAAAACTATGGCACATAGGGATTCCCCTGTACTAAGCACAATTCAGCAGGAACAGCCCCCTAAGTTTGCTCATAGCCTGTACAGAGAGATACCATAAAACTATGGCACATAGGGATTCCCCTGTACTAAGCACAATTCAGCAGGAACAGCCCCCTAAGTTTGCCCATAGCCTGTACAGAGAGATACCATAAAACTATGGCACATAGGGATTCCCCTGTACTAAGCACAATTCAGCAGGAACAGCCCCCTAAGTTTGCTCATAGCCTGTACAGAGAGATACCATAAAACTATGGCACATAGGGATTCCCCTGTACTAAGCACAATTCAGCAGGAACAGCCCCTAAGTTTGCTCATAGAGGGCACAGCAGCTTTTAAGACTGAGATTCCCTTTCCAGTTTTACAAGGAGAAAAGGATGCGAAAAAAACTCAATTTCTGATTGTAACAAAACACTTACCAGCGCGGCGGGGACGCCCACCGCGCTGCCATCGGCGGGGACGCCCGCCGCGCCGTTCTTCCCCTGTGCCGGCTCCTTCCTAGTGTGCGCGCGCGCGCATTTTTCGCAATTTAAAGGCGCACGCACGCTGGCGTCATGACGTCATCGCGCAATGGCGCGAAATTTAAACTATTTAAAGGGACTTTTGTTTACATTCATTGCCCGTGATAGGATTCGATTCCTGGTGCCTTCCTGAGCCTTGTGCATTCTTGTTCCTGTAATTCTGATAGTATTTCTCCTGTTTTGACCCGGCTTGTTCCTGACTATTCTGATCATCCATATCTGACCTCGGCTTATACCTTGACTACGATTTCGTCTCATCCTGTTGTATTGATTACCCGGTTTGACCCTTGCCTGTCCGACTCTCCTTGATTGCTGCCCGCCCCGACCTAGCCTGCCTGAAGACGACCTTGTTTAACCCTATTTGTACCGTGATCTTTGGCCTAACTGACTTTCTACAGTCGTGCCCCATTGCTAGCCAGAACTCCTGCTTTGCACCTCTCGTATAAGTCCAGGTGGCATCCGAGTAGCTGAGGGCTCCTCCCGAAGCCAAAGGCGGTCACGCTACTGGTGAAGCACGAGCCGAGACCAGGGTGCTTGGCACTAGCTCTGGTATTGGGTGCCGACCGTGACATTATCACGGGCCATGGAGGATCAAGATCACGTTGAGCCTGCTGCTGCTTCTCCCGCTCCATCTGCTACTACTGAAGCGCTTCTTACTGCCCTGCTACAGCGCTTGGAGGATCAGGAGCAAAAGCAAAATTATCTCCTGCAGGGTTTTCACAATTTAACCCGCCAGCTGGAGACCCCGCAAGCTTCACAGCAGCAGCCAATTCCTAGTTCTTCCCCTCCTGTGGGTTCATACGCTTTGGGGGGTAACACTTTCAGGCCCCAAGAACCCAAAATTGCTTTTCCAGAGAAATTCTCTGGAGACAGGTCCAAATTTTTCGTCTTCAAAGAGGCATGTAAACTGTATCTTAGCTTTTTCCCTCATTCTTTCCCTTCGGGTGTGGAAAAAGTAAGATTTGTTATGACTCTTCTTGTGGGGGATCCCCAAGTTTGGGCCCTTAGACTGCCTCCCTCTGATCCTGCCCGTTTTTCCCTTGATGTATTCTTTGATACTATGGCAGTTCTTTACGATGACCCAGATCGTGCATCATCAGCCGATTCAGCGATTCGTAAACTGCGCCAAGGGAGGCGGGAGGTAGAGGTATACTGCACAGAGTTCCGCCGGTGGGCAGGAGAAACTGAGTGGAACGATGCGGCCCTGCGCAGTCAGTTCCGTGTCGGGTTATCTGACTCTATTAAAGATAGTCTGGTGAATTACCCCTTGTCATCCAGTCTAGATGATCTCATGTCCCTAGTCATCCAGATCGATAGGAGACAGAGGGAGAGAAGGAGTGAGAGGGGTCATGCTAATTTTTCTGGGGTTTCTTATATGGGACCTGACTTGGTGCCCAATGTCAAGTCTTTGGTTTCCCCTGTGTCTCCACCTCAGGAGGAGCCTATGCAACTAGGCCTATTCCATCTCTCTCCTGAGGAAAAGACACGCAGGCGGACCCTTGGGTTATGTATATATTGCGGGGACAAGGGTCATTTTCTGAAGCAATGCACTAAGAGGCCGGGAAACGCCCCAGCCTAAATGAAGAAGGGGAGCTTCATTTGGGTGCAGGCGTTTCCTCTCCCCAATTTGCCTCCAAGGTTCAGCTACCAGTCAAATTGACCTGGCCTTCGGGCTCTATTAATTTGTCCGCTTTTGTGGACTCTGGGGCCGAGGGTAACTTTTTAGATGCCACGTTTGCAGCCAGACACGGCATTCCTGTGGTTCCTCTAGATGTTCCCATGAGAATTTTAGCGGTGGACAGAAGACCTCTAGGCTCAGGGGTGGTAAATAAGAAAACCATCTTCTTATCATTAAGTACAAATGATGTTCATAGTGAGGAGATAGCCTTTTTCCTCATCGAAGGTGCTTCTTCTCCTCTCATTTTGGGGTTACCCTGGCTCCAGGCTCATAATCCCCTGATTAACTGGGTTACGGGGGAGGTCACTCAATGGGGTGATGGTTGTAGGGGTGTTTGTATTCCTCCTGTTATTGCGAACACCTTACTAGAGGGTTTACCTGCAGCCTATTCGGCTTTCGCTGATGTTTTTTCCAAAAGGGCTGCCGAGACCTTACCTCCGCACAGACAGTATGACTGTCCCATTGACCTGGTTCCAGGCGCCTCACTTCCTCGGGGTCGTACATATCCTCTTTCCCTACCTGAATCTCGGTCTATGAGGGAATATATCCAGGAAAACCTCGAAAGGGGTTTTATTCGGCCCTCTAGTTCCCCTGCAGGTGCGGGCTTTTTCTTTGTGGGTAAGAAGGATGGTAGTCTTCGCCCTTGTATTGACTACAGAGGTTTAAATAAGGTCACAGTTAAAAACCGCTACCCCCTTCCTCTAATTTCTGAGTTGTTCGACCAGGTCAAGGGGGCTAAAATCTATACCAAGCTCGATCTGAGAGGGGCATACAATCTCATTCGTATTAGAGAAGGGGATGAGTGGAAAACTGCTTTTAACACCAGAGACGGCCACTACGAATATTTAGTAATGCCCTTCGGGCTCTGTAACGCCCCCGCAGTTTTTCAGGAATTTGTCAATGACATTTTCCGTGATTTACTAGGGTTATTTGTAGTGGTCTACCTAGACGATATTCTTATTTTCTCGTCTAATCTCAATGAACATCGTATCCATGTTTGTAAAGTCTTAAAAAGGCTAAGGGAGAATAACCTGTATGCGAAACTTGAAAAATGTATCTTTGAGGTCTCTTCGGTCCAGTTTTTGGGGTTTATTATTACCAGCAAAGGTCTAGAGATGGATCCTGGTAAGGTGAAAGCGGTCCTGGACTGGGCACAACCTCTTTCTTTACGTGCAGTACAAAGGTTTCTTGGGTTTGCCAATTATTATCGTCAATTTATTAAGAATTTTTCCCTTATTGTAGCCCCCATCACGAATCTAACTAAGAAGGGCGCTGATCCCAGTATGTGGTCCCCTGAGGCTGTTCAAGCTTTTGAAACTCTTAAGAAAGAGTTCAGTTCTGCCTCTTTCCTTAAATACCCCGATTCTGCACTCCCTTTCATTGTGGAGGTAGATGCATCTGAGGTGGGAGCTGGGGCAGTCCTTTCTCAAAGACACCCGATGACCAACAAGTTACATCCCTGTGCTTTTTTTCCAAGAAGTTTTTACCCGCGGAGGTAAATTACGATATAGGGAACAGGGAGTTGTTGGCGGTCAAATTGGCCTTTGAGGAATGGCGTCATCTCTTAGAGGGGGCTAAGCATCCGGTGACGGTCTATACGGACCATAAAAATTTACTTTACATTGAGTCTGCTAAGCGCTTGAACCCAAGACAAGCCAGATGGGCTTTATTTTTTTCTAGGTTCAATTTTGTTTTAACTTTTAGGCCTGGTTCAAAAAATACCAAGGCAGATGCACTCTCTAGGAGTTTCAATTCTGTTTCCTCCGACTCTAGTGAATGTACTCCCATCATTCCCAGGGAGATTGTTGTTGCAACCTTGGAGTCCGATCTCTCTTCCTTATTGTCTCCTTTACAATCTTCTGCCCCTGTTGAAACCCCATCTGGTAAATGGTTTGTTCCTGAAGAGCTTAGGGAACAAGTTTTAAGAGAGGTCCATGATTCTAAAATAGCAGGCCATCCAGGTATTGCAAAAACTGTTTCTTTATTGTCCCGTCATGTTTGGTGGCCTTCCTTTAAACAGGACGCTAAAACTTTTGTCAATTCCTGTGCAGTCTGCCAACGCTCTAAGCCATCTCATCATCTGTCCCAGGGTCTCTTAAATCCCTTACCCATCCCAGTGAAACCATGGTCTCACATTTCTATGGATTTTATTGTGGAATTGCCTCCTTCCCAGGGTAAGACAGTGATTTGGGTGGTGGTTGATAGGTTCAGTAAGATGGCTCACTTTATGTCTTTACCACAACTCCCTTCTGCTAAGGTCCTGGCGGACTTATTCATCACACACATTTTTAAGTTTCATGGGTTTCCTGAAAATATTATTTCTGACAGGGGGGTTCAGTTTGTTTCTAAATTTTGGCGTGCTTTCTGTTCTTTGGTTGGTACAGAATTGTCTTTTTCCTCTGCCTATCACCCCCAAACGAATGGTCAAACCGAAAGGGTGAATCAGTCCCTTGAGCAGTATCTCAGGTGCTATGTATCCGATAACCAGTCCACATGGTCTGAACTGCTTCCTTGGGCAGAATTTGCTTACAATAATGCTACCCATTCCTCCTCAGGGAGGTCTCCTTTTTTTGTCGTTTATGGGTTGCACCCCAAAGCATTTTCTTTTTCTGGCTCTAATTCCCCGGTACCCTCTGCCAATTCCTCTGTCTTAAAATGTTCTGAAATATGGTCGTCAGTTCATGATTCATTGTCGGCAGCTTCCCTAGCCCAGAAAAAAGCTGCTGACAAATCCCGTAGGGAGGCGCCCCAGTACAAGGTGGGGGATTTGGTATGGTTATCTACCAAAAATATTAAGTTGAAGGTTCCCTCTCCCAAACTGGGTCCCAGGTTCATTGGTCCATATCCCATCATTGCTATAATTAACTCATCTTCTGTCCGTCTTCAGTTACCTCCTAATTTCAAGATTACTAATACCTTTCACGTTTCTCTCCTAAAACCTGCTTCTAATACTCGTTGTCTGTCTGTTCCTCCCCCGGTGTTGGTTGAAGGTCAGCCTGAGTACGAGATCCAGGAGTTCCTCGACTCCCGTCTGGTGAGAGGTAAGTTACAATATCTCACCAGGTGGAAAGGCTTTGGTCCTGAAGAGAACTCTTGGGTCTCAGTGGATGACATCAAGGCTGATCGTCTCAGGAAGCAATTCCATTCAAAATTTCCTGAGAGGCCTGGGGGTCCGGTGGCCCCCCCTAGAGAGGGGGGTAATGTAACAAAACACTTACCAGCGCGGCGGGGACGCCCACCGCGCTGCCATCGGCGGGGACGCCCGCCGCGCCGTTCTTCCCCTGTGCCGGCTCCTTCCTAGTGTGCGCGCGCGCGCATTTTTCGCAATTTAAAGGCGCACGCACGCTGGCGTCATGACGTCATCGCGCAATGGCGCGAAATTTAAACTATTTAAAGGGACTTTTGTTTACATTCATTGCCCGTGATAGGATTCGATTCCTGGTGCCTTCCTGAGCCTTGTGCATTCTTGTTCCTGTAATTCTGATAGTATTTCTCCTGTTTTGACCCGGCTTGTTCCTGACTATTCTGATCATCCATATCTGACCTCGGCTTATACCTTGACTACGATTTCGTCTCATCCTGTTGTATTGATTACCCGGTTTGACCCTTGCCTGTCCGACTCTCCTTGATTGCTGCCCGCCCCGACCTAGCCTGCCTGAAGACGACCTTGTTTAACCCTATTTGTACCGTGATCTTTGGCCTAACTGACTTTCTACAGTCGTGCCCCATTGCTAGCCAGAACTCCTGCTTTGCACCTCTCGTATAAGTCCAGGTGGCATCCGAGTAGCTGAGGGCTCCTCCCGAAGCCAAAGGCGGTCACGCTACTGGTGAAGCACGAGCCGAGACCAGGGTGCTTGGCACTAGCTCTGGTATTGGGTGCCGACCGTGACACTGATTATCTGTCATTGAATTGATATAAAAAGCTCCCCAAACACAGTGAAAGCCTGAAACAGTCCAATCTCGTTCCATCAATCCATCCCCCGCTGCTCGGCGCCAGTTCCAATTATTTCCAGGCGTTGGGTTTATGGTTCCGAGTGACTGCCTTTATTTCCCCAGTACATCAGCTCGTCCCTCGCAGCCGGTGGTGCAATTGTGCCTGATGGGCGCGTTCCGTATTCTGACTCCGAAGGGCAAGGCCGCTGGCACAGTAATGTAAGTAGGGCCCAAGTACTGCCAATGCTGCTGGTACTGACTGGGCTGGTACCCCGGCACCCAGACACTTGGGCAGTGAAATGTACGTACCAGCCCAGAGGTTCAGTGGTAACGTAAACAGTAATGATTCAGGTCTTCATAGTTGCCCCCAAGAAGCTCCTCCTCTCTGATCGTGTTAAGCGGTTATTTGTGTCAGTGGCACTGCACATGCTCAGTGGGCTCTGGGCTGCTGGGGAGGAGCTAAGCTTCAGAAGCTGATGCTCAAGGGCTGGCTATGAATCAATTCTAACGCAAACTGCACTGACTTCTATGTTGCCATGTAAATTGCTAATCAGCCTTTTATTGTGAGTGTTATATTGTATATATACTGTATATTATGACTGTTAAATACAGTGCCAATTCCATGTATAATACCCCAGAACCCACAGCAGGATAAATACAGTGCCAATTCCATGTATAATAATACCCCAGAACCCACAGCCAGTGCCAATTCCATGTATAATACCCCAGAACCCTATACAGTGCCAATTCCATGTATAATACCCCCCCAGAACCCACAGCAGGATAAATACAGTGCCAATTCCATGTATAATACCCCAGAACCCAGCGGGATAAATACAGTGCCAATTCCATGTATAATACCCCCCACCAGCGGGATAAATACAGTGCCAATTCCATGTATAATACCCAGAACCCACAGCAGGATAAATACAGTGCCAATTCCATGTATAATACCCCAGAACCCACGGGATAAATACAGTGCCAATTCCATGTATAATACCCCAGAACCCACAGCAGGATAAATACAGTGCCAATTCCATGTATAATACCCCAGAACCCACAGCGGATAAATACAGTGCCAATTCCATGTATAATACCCCAGAACCCACAGCAGGATAAATACAGTGCCAATTCCATGTATAATACCCCAGAACCCACAGCGGGATAAATACAGTGCCAATTCCATGTATAATACCCCAGAACCCACAGCAGGATAAATACAGTGCCAATTCCATGTATAATACCCAGAACCCACAGCAGGATAAATACAGTGCCAATTCCATGTATAATACCCCAGAACCCACAGCAGGATAAATACAGTGCCAATTCCATGTATAATACCCCAGAACCCACAGCAGGATAAATACAGTGAACCACAGCAGGATAAATACAGTGCCAATTCCACGTATAATACCCCAGGAACCCACGCAGGATAAATACAGTGCCAATTCCTTGTATAATACCCCAGAACCCACAGCGGGATAAATACAGTGCCAGTTCCATGTATAATACCCCAGAACCCACAGCAGGATAAATACAGTGCCAATTCCATGTATAATACCCCAGAACCCACAGCAGGATAAATACAGTGCCAATTCCATGTATAATACCCCCAGAACCCACAGCAGGATAAATACAGTGCCAATTCCATGTATAATACCCCAGAACCCACAGCGGGATAAATACAGTGCCAATTCCATGTATAATACCCCAGAACCCACAGCAGGATAAATACAGTGCCAATTCCATGTATAATACCCCAGAACCCACAGCAGGATAAATACAGTGCCAATTCCATGTATAATACCCAGAACCCACAGCGGGATAAATACAGTGCCAATTCCATGTATAATACCCCAGAACCCACAGCAGGATAAATACAGTGCCAATTCCATGTATAATACCCCAGAACCCACAGCGGGATAAATACAGTGCCAATTCCATGTATAATACCCCAGAACCCACAGCGGGATAAATACAGTGCCAATTCCATGTATAATACCCCAGAACCCACAGCAGGATAAATACAGTGCCAATTCCATGTATAATACCCCAGAACCCACAGCAGGATAAAATACAGTGCCAATTCCATGTATAATACCCCAGAACCCACAGCGGGATAAATACAGTGCCAATTCCATGTATAAATACCCAGAACCCACAGCGGGATAAATACAGTGCCAATTCCATGTATAATACCCCCAGAACCCACAGCGGGATAAATACAGTGCCAATTCCATGTATAATACCCCAGAACCCCCAGCAGGATAAATACAGTGCCAATTCCATGTATAATACCCCAGAACCCACAGCAGGATAAATACAGTGCAAATTCCATGTATAATACCCCAGAACCCACAGCGGGATAAATACAGTGCCAATTCCATGTATAATACCCCAGAACCCACAGCAGGATAAATACAGTGCCAATTCCATGTATAATACCCCAGAACCCACAGCGGGATAAATACAGTGCCAATTCCATGTATAATACCCCAGAACCCCCAGCAGGATAAATACAGTGCCAATACCATGTATAATACCCCAGAACCCACAGCAGGATAAATACAGTGCAAATTCCATGTATAATACCCCAGAACCCATAGCGGGATAAATACAGTGCCAATTCCATGTATAATACCCCAGAACCCACAACGGGATAAATACAGTGCCAATTCCATGTATAATACCCCAGAACCCACAGCAGGATAAATACAGTGCCAATTCCATGTATAATTCCCCAGAACCCACAACGGGATAAATACAGTGCCAATTCCATGTATAATACCCCAGAACCCACAGCAGATAAATACAGTGCCAATTCCATGTATAATACCCCAGAACCCCCAGCAGGATAAATACAGTGCCAATTCCATGTATAATACCCCAGAACCCACAGCAGGATAAATACAGTGCCAATTCCATGTATAATACCCCAGAACCCACAGCGGGATAAATACAGTGCCAATTCCATGTATAATACCCCAGAACCCACAGCAGGATAAATACAGTGCCAATTCCATATATAATACCCCAGAACCCACAGCAGGATAAATACAGTGCCAATTCCACGTATAATACCCCAGAACCCACAGCAGGATAAATACAGTGCCAATTCCTTGTATAATACCCCAGAACCCACAGCGGGATAAATACAGTGCCAGTTCCATGTATAATACCCCAGAACCCACAGCAGGATAAATACAGTGCCAATTCCATGTATAATACCCCAGAACCCACAGCAGGATAAATACAGTGCCAATTCCATATATAATACCCCAGAACCCACAGCGGGATAAATACAGTGCCAATTCCACGTATAATACCCCAGAACCCACAGCAGGATAAATACAGTGCCAATTCCTTGTATAATACCCCAGAACCCACAGCGGGATAAATACAGTGCCAGTTCCATGTATAATACCCCAGAACCCACAGCAGATAAATACAGTGCCAATTCCATGTATAATACCCCAGAACCCACAGCAGATAAATACAGTGCCAATTCCATGTATAATACCCCAGAACCCACAGCAGGATATATACAGTGCCAATTCCATGTATAATACCCCAGAACCCACAGCGGGATAAATACAGTGCCAATTGTGCTGAAAGTGGAAAAGATCATTTAAAGACGAGGCCATTGAAGAGTTATAGTTGGTTCTAAAATTTCTCCGCATCATTAAAATCATTTTTGGTCACCGACCTTCCAAATATTCCAAATATAGGAATATATTCCGTTTTTTTTGTTCCCAATTCGAAGTCCTTTCAAGGTCCGGCCGCGGTCCCCCCATATAAATCAGACTTATCGTGACACCTCCGGACAGGGTGACTAATGGGAACTCGTTTATGTGAATATTCCATTATGAGCTCATCTCCTTAATGTTCTGTATGAGTGAGAATCTGGAGCCGGGTCGGACCTGGAAATAGAAAAACCGGCATTTGTCATCGGTCGCCCCCCGGCGCAGGAGCCCGTGATTAAGGATAATGGATTGTGCTTTTAATTAAACTCATAATAACGTAATTAAAAACCTAATTGGGTAATTCTGATTCATGAAGATAAAAAATAATAACTGTCACTTCTATCAGGGAATAAAGTGCTTGATTTTATCCACAGAGGTGCAGATATATCCCTATCTATATGTAACCTGCCAATAATAAGGGAAAGGTTGGGCGATACCATTCATTAACGGGGGGGGGGATGGAGGTTCGTCCTTTAGTTAACTTCTAGTATGTTACAGAATGGCCAATTATAAGCAACTTTTCAATTGGTCTTCATTATTAGTGATGAGCTAATCTGTCCCTTTTTGCTTCCCCAAAAAAATTGTGAAACGTAAGAAAAATGTGCAACTTTGCGCCTATTTTGCTGGGGATGTGCCCAATTTGACACACCCACATCTATTTTTACATGACCGCAACTTTTTTGACGTGACCGATTTTTTTTGACGCAACCACAAATTTTCCGTGGCAAAATTTTGTGGGCGTTTCACGGAACAATTTGCCGATGGCGAAATGCGGAGTTTCACTGCGAATTCATGCCTGCTGAAAAAATTCACTCATCAGTATTATTATATATTTATAGTTTTTTTATTATTTGCCTTCTTCTTGTTCACCTTTCAAATGGGGGTCACTGACCCCGGCAGCCAAACCCTATTGCTCTGTGAGGCTCCAGTTTTATTGTTATTGTTACTCTTTATTACTTATCTTTCTATTCAGCCCCTCCCCTATTCATATACCAGTCTCTCATTCAAACCACTCCCTGGTTGCTAAGGTAATTTGGACCCTAGCAACCAGATAGTTCCAAGCTGCAGAGCTGCTGAACAAAAACAAATATAATTAAAAAACTACACATAATAAAAAATCAAGACCAATTGCAAATTGTCTCAGAATATTACTCTCTACGTCATACTAAAAGTTAACTGAGAAGTGGACAAACCCTTTGACACTTTCTCACCGCCTCCTCCCTGAGATAATATTGCCGGGTATGGATAATGGCAGATACTAGATTTAAGAACATACAATTCATATTCAAGAAAAAAATAAAATTATATTTGAGAAAATAAAAGAATAAAATCTACGTTTAGGAAAGTGCCATTGTGACATCATCTCTTATATATCCAAAATATAATCATTCTATTTTGCTGGAATTTTGGCCAAAAACATCATCCTGCTATAGGGTCGGCCTGTGTGGGGGATCAGTACTAGCCCTAGGCTGAGGTATTGGGGCCATGGAAGCCCCGCGCTTACCTCCCAGCATTCCTCCTGCTCCTGAGAGATGAGACAGTGACGTCACTAGGGTTGTCACCTGTCCAGTTTTGACTCAGACAGCCCGGTTTCTGGAAGAGCTGTCTGGTCAAAACCCAATTAGGAAAACCGGGCAGGACTCATTGAGATACCGATTGCCGCATCATAGCCCCTCCCCACCAATCCTCTTCCCCGCCCCTTGACATCACCCCCTGTCCCCTGCCCAAAGACTAAAGCCAGAAGAGGTGGCAACCCTAGACATCACCCCCTTCCCCCTATTATATAAACTGTCTGGAGATTAGATATTGACCGATCGCTGTGTCAAAGCCCCTCCCCATGATGTCACTGTCACGCCTCTTCCCCACCCCATGACATCACCGCCTGCCCCCTGTGATGACACCGCCCACCCCCTTCCCGAAGACTAATATATAAATTGCAACTATATACAGTATAATAGATATTTTGGGGGGCACCAAATGCTGGGGGTCAAAGCAACAAGGTGGAGAGGTGAACAGACAGCATTACAGGGGCAGCCAATAGGAGGAGAGTAGGGAATGAGGCCCAATTTGCCCATCCAGCCCTGGGTCTGTGAGCCCAGTCTTGGGCACCAAATGGTCCATATTGGATCCCTGTTGTGCCTCTTTGCAGCTTTGCCTTTGTAATTACCTTGAGTTCCCCCACAGTCACAGCACAATGTAAGCTGCTCCTGTCCTCCAACTGTAACGCTACTACTTCCGAGATACAACGAATATTCCTCTTTGTCACTGATACTCCTCATGATTTCCACCAGGTCCGTCTGAAACTGTAACACAAAGTACCCAAAAAAATACAAAAAAAGGGAACACTGCCCCTTTAAGAAGAGCCCCGTGCATATGGCGCCTCTCCATCCTGCAGAATATTCCCATTTTAATGAGCACAAACCTGTTATGAAACAACCTTGCAATCCGCTCTGCAGAGTTAATTAGGCAGACTTAAGGCAATTATAAAGCAATATTCAGATTTGGATCGGAGCATTATGCCTTACAGCCGGGGGGGGGGGCACGTTACTCAAAAAGCAAATAGGAGAAGCGCAGCTCTTACTTACAGAGCCAATAAATAATGTAGAGGAGACACGGGAAGAAAGATGCTGAGTGCTGAGAATATTTCAGATGGAATTACACAAGGTAGCAGGGATCAGGCTGAGTGAATGTGTATTGGCTGAAATGCACACGGAATGGCTACTTAGAAGCCAGTGCAGCCTGTAATGTAATGGTTGTGCCAACCAGCCTAAGATTCTATATGTGCCCAGTGGCAAAATAAGGGACTTTTAATTTACCCTATATTTATTCTGCAGAAAGCTTTACCATACCTGAGTAACAGCCCCAGAAGCTCCCTCCGTTTGTTTAAGATAGCGGCTGCCATTTTAGCTCGGTCTCAGTAGCTTCCTGCTGCAGCTCTGGCTGCTGGTAGCTCACATTACACAGCACAGTTGGGAGGGGGAGAGAGTTGAGATGGGAGGGGGAGCAGGAAAAGGGAGGGGGAGAGGAGTAAACTGAGCAGACTCGTGCCCATGCCCTGAAGGATATTTCTGAGAGAGGAAGTCTGACACAGAAGAACATGTGACACAAAAGGAGACAAGGAATCCAGTGTTTCTTTTGATAGAGGACTCAGTGCAGCGTTTCTGTGAGTGCTTATGGCTGTATTTACATAGACCTTTCTGATGAAGCTACTGAGTTTGTACCTTTCCTTCTCCTTTAATATAAGGACAGGCTGGGGGGGGGAGGGGCTCAGTGAGTAGCTCAGTTACTTAGTGGGTTTCATAACAGGTTAAAAATTTGTTTTTGACATCACATGATGCACAACGTGTCATGAATTTCAGCAAATGAAAATGATCTACGAAATCGGCTTCACCAGGTCATGGGGGGAGCAGGGTGGAGGGATGTTGCACCCAGCCTAGGTTTTTCGTGTTCGGCCAAAACCCCCGAATCCATCTCAGATACCCCCCTAGTCTCTGTATATTTTGGTTCCTCTAGAACTGCCATTAGCTTATTCTCCAATATACCACAAGCGTAATAGTGGAATAATGATGTCCTACAAAGAAGACCCCAGGGCCCTTGGAAAGACTGGGGGCCATTAGAATGACTTCCATTCTGGTGATGGAGCTTGACTTGGACCTCCCAAGGTTCTTCAGCCCAACAGCTTCTCAGCGAAACAATCTCTTCATTAGATTCCATTTCCCTTCGGCTCAGTAATGACTGTCGGGTGATAACGAAGCTTTTCTCTTGGCAGGAAGTTTGATGATGTTAATTTATTGGCAGATTCAGTCTCAGAGGCTCAGTAAGTAGTTATTAAATCTCGCTCACTCGCCCGGGATGTGATTTATGACACCGCGCTCTCTTGGCTGAGCTCTAACTGGAAATCTCGACGCTCTTTTATTGTATCCGGGATTTTATGTTTGACCTCAGCAAAAGAAAACGAGCCCAGAGATTTCAGCCTCGAATGTAACTAATCTGTGGGTCACATGCCCCCCCCCATTCTGTTCCATGGGGTGTTATAGTTCAGCAGCAGCACTGAGTTCTAAAAAAAGTAATAAAAATATGGATCCAATCAAAACTTGGCCCCTAAGTTAAAAATGTTATTAAATTCCAATGATTTCAACAGGGTTTTGAACTGAATAATAGTAAAATACTGACATGTTCTCTCTCCTGGAATCTGCCCAACCCAGGCTTTCCCATTACACTGCCAGATGGTTAGGCTTCCAGAGGGGATGTTGTGCCTGATAAACGGGGATAAAACATTCCTGTCCAACTGGTGTTTTTTAAATAATAGGTCCTATTATCCCCATCTTGCCCTGCTGTCCCCATCTTGCCCTACTGTCTCCATCATGCCCTACTGTCTCCATCTTGCCCTACTGTCCCCATCTTACCCTACTGTCCCCATCTTGCCCTACTGTCCCCATCTTGCCCTACTGTCCCCATCTTGCCCTACTGTCTCCATCTTGCCCTACTGTCCCCATCTTACCCTACTGTCTCCATCATGCCCTATTGTCCCCATCTTGCCCTACTGTCCCCATCTTGCCCTACTGTCTCCATCTTGCCCTACTGTCCCCATCTTGCCCTACTGTCTCCATCTTGCCCTATTGTCCCCATCTTGTCCTACTGTCTCCATCTTGTCCTACTGTCTCCATCTTGCCCTATTGTCCCCATCTTGCCCTATTGTCCCCATCTTGTCCTACTGTCTCCATCTTGTCCTACTGTCTCCATCTTGCCCTGCTGTCCCCATCTTGCCCTACTGTCTCCATCTTGCCCTATTGTCCCCATCTTGCCCTACTGTCTCCATCTTGCCCTATTGTCCCCATCTTGCCCTGCTGTCTCCATCTTGCCCTACTGTCTCCATCTTACCCTATTGTCCCCATCTTGCCCTGCTGTCTCCATCTTGCCCTACTATCTCCATCTTGCCCTGCTGTCTCCATCTTGCCCTACTATCTTCACCTTGCCCTACTGTCTCCATCTTGCCCTGCTGTCCCCATCTTGCCCTACTGTCTCCATCTTGCCCTGCTGTCCCCATCTTGTCCTACTGTCTCCATCTTGCCCTACTGTCTCAATCTTGCCCTGCTGTCCCCATCTTGCCCTACTGTCTTCATCTTGCCCTGCTGTCTCCATCTTGCCCTACTGTCTTCATCTTGCCCTACTGTCTCCATCTTGCCCTGCTGTCCCCATATTGCCCTACTGTCTCCATCTTGCCCTGTTGTCCCCACCTTGCCCTACTGTCTGTATCTTGCCCTACTGTCTCCATCTTGCCCTACTGTCTGTATCTTGCCCTACTGTCTCCATCTTGCCCTACGGTCTCCATCTTGTCCTAATGGAATGATATGAAACCATATCAGCTTGGCTGAGACGCCATAAAAGCTCCGTGGTTCCATTTCTAGAACATTCTATGTGACCTTGATATGATGGAAATACTGGCGCTGGTCAGGGTGGGATGAAGCCACGTAATGGCTGTGTGGGTTCGGAGCGGAATGGACTGCGGTTACTTATGGAAAGTTTAATGGAGGCAGAAGTCAGTGCTAAGTACAATAAATACGCAGTCGCATCAGCAGTGACAGTGGGAAATGGGGCCGTTCCCCCCCTGCTCCATAGGGAATGTTAATAGGATTTAATACAAGTACAAGTGATTGCTGTTGAAAGCAGAATCTGACTGTTTGTATTCTCTGCACTGCTGGTTCTGACTACTGCAACATTAAAGCAGACATGAGATGTTATCTATCTGCCTTCTGCTGCTTCTAGAGTCTGAACCAGCAGTGCAGAGAATTCAAACAGACACATACTGTTTCAACAGCAATTACTTTACACATGTAAATTCTACCTGTGTCTGTGTGGGTCCCTTTGGGCACTAAGGTTCCCCCCCTCACCCCAAATACATACAGGCAGGTTCATTGTCTTCTGACCAAAGCAGTGTCTATAAATGCGATAGGGACCTTAGATTGTAAGCTCACTGGGGCAGGGACTGATGGGAATGGGATAGGAACCTTAGATTGTAAGCTCACTGGGGCAGGGACTGATGGGAATGGGATAGGGACCTTAGATTGTAAACTCACTGGGGCAGGGGCTGATGGGAATGGGATAGGGACCTTAGATTGTAAGCTCACTGGGGCAGGGGCTGATGGGAATGGGATAGGGACCTTAGATTGTAAGCTCACTGGGGCAGGGACTGATGGGAATGGGATAGGGACCTTAGATTGTAAGCTCACTGGGGCAGGGACTGATGGGAATGGGATAGGGACCTTAGATTGTAAGCTCACTGGGGCAGGGGCTGATGGGAATGGGATAGGGACCTTAGATTGTAAGCTCACTGGGGCAGGGGCTGATGGGAATGGGATAGGGACCGTAGATTGTAAGCTCACTGGGGCAGGGGCTGATGGGAATGTGATAGGGAACTTAGATTGTAAGCTCACTGGGGCAGGGACTGATGTATAATCTCAGTTTAGGGCTGTGAGTGTTGGTTGGCACAATATAAATACCAGGAAATAAATAACAATGACCCCCCCACATACTAAATAGAAAACACACAAATAAATGCAATAATCCAATCAAGCACAGTCATTCTTCTTCATTAATTAGAGAATCAGCGGAGCCCCCCCCCCCCTCTGATAATGGCGCAGCCCCGGTTTCACAATATACAGTAATTGAATTAAGGATGACGGCAGGGAACTAATTCCTATTAACTGCCCCCGTGCAGCTGCTTTATACTATTCCCTGTGCAACAGCCCAGATACCCTCACTATCCTTATTATTATACTGGGATAGAATGAATTGCCCCAGCAGCCCCGGGGCAGGTTCTACACAAGGGTGAGAATGTGAGTGTTATGGTATTTACACACACTACATTCCCATCAGTCCCTGCCCCAGTGAGCTTACAATCTAAGGTCCCTATCACATTCCCATCAGCCCCTGCCCCAGTGAGCTTACAATCTAAGGTCCCTATCCCATTCCCATCAGTCCCTGCCCCAGTGAGCTTACAATCTAAGGTCCCTATCCCATTCCCATCAGCCCCTGCCCCAGTGAGCTTACAATCTAAGGTCCCTATCCCATTCCCATCAGCCCCTGCCCCAGTGAGCTTACAATCTAAGGTCCCTATCCCATTCCCATCAGCCCCTGCCCCAGTGAGCTTACAATCTAAGGTCCCTATCCCATTCCCATCAGTCCCTGCCCCAGTGAGCTTACAATCTAAGGTCCCTATCACATTCCCATCAGTCCCTGCCCCAGTGAGCTTACAATCTAAGGTCCCTATCCCATTCCCATCAGCCCCTGCCCCAGTGAGCTTACAATCTAAGGTCCCTATCACATTTCCATCAGCCCCTGCCCCAGTGAGCTTACAATCTAAGGTCCCTATCCCATTCCCATCAGTCCCTGCCCCAGTGAGCTTACAATCTAAGGTCCCTATCCCATTCCCATCAGCCCCTGCCCCAGTGAGCTTACAATCTAAGGTCCCTATCCCATTCCCATCAGTCCCTGCCCCAGTGAGCTTACAATCTAAGGTCCCTATCACAATCCCATCAGTCCCTGCCCCAGTGAGCTTACAATCTAAGGTCCCTATCCCATTCCCATCAGTCCCTGCCCCAGTGAGCTTACAATCTAAGGTCCCTATCACAATCCCATCAGTCCCTGCCCCAGTGAGCTTACAATCTAAGATTCTGCTTTCAACAGCAATCACTTTACACGTGACTAATAACCCAGTGAGTAACGTGTATTAAATCCTATTAACATTCCCTATGGAGCAGGGGGGGAACGGCCCCATTTCCCACTGTCACTGCTGATGCGACTGCGTATTTATTGTACTTAGCACTGACTTCTGCCTCCATTAAACTTTCCATAAGTAACCGCAGTCCATTCCGCTCCGAACCCACACAGCCATTACGTGGCTTCATCCCACCCTGACCAGCGCCAGTATTTCCATCATATCAAGGTCACATAGAATGTTCTAGAAATGGAACCACGGAGCTTTTATGGCGTCTCAGCCGAGCTGATAGGGTTTCATATCTTTTTTTTCCATTTTAGTTGTGACTAAGTAAAAGCTTTTAGGCAGCCTGTGCTTCTCTATGGACTGGGGGCAAGGAGTTAAAGGGGAAGTTCACCTTTAAATTAACTTTTAATATGAAGTAGATATTGATATTCTGGGACAATTTGCAATTGGTCTTCATTTTTTATGGGTTTTCAGCTTTTTTTTTAGCTCTGCATTTGGTATTTTAGCAGCTCTCTGTTTGCTAGGGTCTTATTTACCTTAGCAACCAGGCAATGGTTTTAACAAGATATGGGAATATGAATAGAGGAGGGTCTGCATAGAAAGATAAGGAATAAAAAGTAACAATAACAATAAAACTGGAGCCTCACAGAGCAATAGGGTTTGGCTGCCGGGGTCAGTGACCCCCATTTAAAAGATGAGATGCAAATAATTCTAATAATTCTAAATTCTGCCGCTTTATAATAACCTCTCTGTATCAGATTAAACCTGCAGTGCCACTAGGGGGAGCTATAGGGAAGCAGCTGTATATGTGAGGCTATGTATATATATATATGTACAGTATATAGATTCCTCTCTCCCTGTGTGTCCTATAGAAATATTACCCTTCCCTTAGCTCTGTACTTACTGTATATATTACAATTAAGACAATAACCCTGGCCCCAGGGCCCACACTAATACCCCTATGTGCCAGCAAATCCCAATTTCATTAACTCTGAGACCAGTGTTGGACCACTAAACCCGTTAATGGTGGGAATAAGATGGAAATTGCCCTAGACTGGGGTCCATTAGAACCATTTCAGGCTATGAGCAAACTTAGGGGGCTGTTCCTGCTGAATTGTGCTTAGTACAGGGGAATCCCTATGTGCCATAGTTTTATGGTATCTCTCTGTACAGGCTATGAGCAAACTTAGGGGGCTGTTCCTGCTGAATTGTGCTTAGTACAGGGGAATCCCTATGTGCCATAGGTTTATGGTATCTCTCTGTACAGGCTATGGGCAAACTTAGGGGGCTGTTCCTGCTGAATTGTGCTTAGTACAGGGGAATCCCTATGTGCCATAGTTTTATGGAATCTCTCTGTACAGGCTATGAGCAAACTTAGGGGGCTGTTCCTGCTGAATTGTGCTTAGTACAGGGGAATCCCTATGTGCCATAGTTTTATGGTATCTCTCTGTACAGGCTATGAGCAAACTTAGGGGGCTGTTCCTGCTGAATTGTGCTTAGTACAGGGGAAATTTTTGTTTATTGAGTTCTTGCATCCTAATACAATAAAGCTTAAAATAACATAACAAATAAGCAAAAGCATTAAATAGATTTACATGCAGTAAACATAATTAGCTTATCCTATAAACGTATCCGCTTGCTCTGTGGGCAACTGTACAAATGTTACAAAGCTGATGTATAGTCGCACCTGAGCTATACAACGCTGCTCAATTTCCAACTTTAACTCAACTTCAATGAGCGGCTCAGCCTGGCTGGGGGCCACTCTACTATAAACAACTATATACACAAAACATGGCTCTGACTCCAGGAAGGCAAAAGATTGGGCTACTCACCTAAAACTGTATGAAGCCCCATCAGAAAAATACGACGAAGGCAAAAATCTAAGGGGGGTGAAAAGAACTAGCCCAACACCAAAGAGACATCAGAATTAGCAAGAGACTCACGGTGGGTCAAACTGAATGCCCCTCCACAGACCCTTCCACCTTGCTTCATCCATCCTTTGTCTCTCCAAAGAGCGTATCTTCCCGAGCTCACCCAGTACCATATCCACCACCACTGGACCGGGGAGGACTTCACGCCTGAGAGAAACCTTGCACCGTGTGTTCCAGGTGTAAAAGCGGACAACAGAGCTGACTAAGAAAAGAGTGCCCAAATCATACCCCCTGTGTCGCTTGAATGCCCCATAGGCCCACTCCTGGTAATTACAACCAGAGAGGCAAGGAATGCCCAAGGCAGCAGAGACTTGTTTGTAAACATCTATGTTAAAGGGGCACTGAAGCAAGAAGTGGTCCATCGTTTCCACTTCCCCAGAGCATTCCTCTCGTGGGCAGTCACGGTCATCAGTGCGTCTGTACTTCAGATTCCCATTAACATAGAGCTTCCCGTGGAAGGAGCGCCAGACGACATCCCTGAGCTTCGGGGGAACCCTTGGGGAATTGACTAAAGAGAGCCCTGATCTCAACACCTCGTCTGGACAGTCTTTCAGGGCCAGTGATGCATGAAAGTAGGAACCCAAGACTCTCCTATTGATGTCCCTTCTTGGAGAAGCCCTGATCTCCCCAACAGACACACACCACCGCCTCATCACCTTCAGACTCACGGCAACATAAGGCGGGAGAGGGGCATGAGGAGCACGCACTCTCTTTACCAAGCCGCCTCTCTTCCAACACTCAAGAAAAGGAAGGGCCCAAACTCTGAAGATCTCCACCCACAAAGGAGGCTTCTCCAACAGGAGGTTGTTATAGTTATACTTAATAAAGGTGTTCACGAAGAACACAACGGGGTTCACCATACCGAGACCCCCCTCCTTCCTTTGTAGGTAGGTAATATTTCTTTTGATGAGGTTTGTCTTATTCCCCCATAACAGTTGGAAGAAGAGACCTTTGATCTTAACGTAGAAAGCTTCTGGCAAAAGGCACACATGGCTGAGATACAAAAAGATTGGAATCAGGTAGGTTTTGATAAGATCCACCCTTTCTCTGAGGGTAAATTTCAACCCTTTCCACCGGTTCACCAGAACAGATGCGGTTTCCAACTTGCCCTCCCAAATTTGCTTGGCATAATCGCCATGGCCAAATTCGATACCAAGAATTTTAATTTTGGGCTGGGCCACTGGGAAGACATCCGGAAGATCGAAGGCAGGATCTCCCTTCCCCATCCAGAAAGTTTTGCACTTATTCTGATTAATCAAGGACCCAGAGGCCCTTGAGTAGTCCCTTAGCACCCGTGCCACAGTCTCTGCCTCCTCCCCACTAGACACGACTACTGTGACATCGTCTGCATAAGCGGAGACCTTCAGGGCCCTCCCGGGAGACAGAGGAACCCCTGCTAATGCATCGCACTCTATCCGCCTTATGAGGGGATCAATGGCAAATACATAAAGCAAAGGGCTCAAAGGACAGCCCTGTCGGACCCCAGAAGAAACCCCAAAGCTCTCCCCGGACCAACCATTCACAAGTGGGAAACTCTCGGCCCCTTTATACAAAATCTTTAGCCAATTAACAAATTTACCCGGAAGACCGTACCTGTCAAGGAGCAACCAGAGATACTCGTGGTTTACCCTATCAAAAGCCTTTGACTGATCCAAAGTCAGCAGATACTTACCCCACTCGCAGATCCTGCACCGCTCTAGGACCTCCCGGATGCCAAGGACAGCGGAAAAGGTGCTGCGGCCCTTCACTGTGCAGTGCTGAGAGGGGGAAAGAAGCCTTTCTGCAAAAGGAAAAAGGCGGTTGAACATGACCTTTGCCAGAATCTTTCGGTCTGTATTGAGAAGAGCGATGGGGCGCCAGTTCTCAACCTTAGACTGGTCCAAACCCTTGGAGAGGAGAATAAGAGCCGAGTGTCTCATAGAGGGAGGGAGTAGGCCCTCTTCCAGGGTGCTATTGAATACCTCTGTGAGACGAGGGGCCAGGACATCAACAAACTGTTTATAAAATTCGGCTGTTAAACCGTCAGGCCCTGGAGATTTTTTGAGGCCTAAGCCTTCAATTGCCTTCCTGACCTCCTCAACTCCAATCTCACACTCCAATTCATCAAAAGAAATATTCTCATCTTGCAGAATAGGGGTCTCTTCCAGAAAGGAAGACATACTGGCCCGGGAGAGCCCCTGCCCCTTCAGGAGTTTAGCATAGTAGTTCTTAACAACTCTGAGAATACCAGGGACCGAAGTCTCTAGTACCCCAGCCTCATTTTGCAAGCCGTGTATGGACTTGCGGGAAAACACTTCCTGGCAGTTTTGGTAAGGGTCGGGCGAGTGGTGCTTCCCGTAGTCCCTCTCCAAAACCAGGGAAGAGTACCTGTCATACTGATACTCCTTCATGAGGGCACGGACCCTGGCAACTTCCCCACCTTGGGCCCCATCAGACACCAGTCTGTCTAACTTTCTCCTGAGAGATTGGTAGGCACGATCTTTATCAATTTGTATCTTGTTTGCTAGGCCTCGAAAGAGTCCTGCTGCCCTCTTTTTGACCATCTCCCACCACTCCGCCTTAGTGTTGCACAGATCTAATAAGGATTCCTGAGCCTGAAAGAACTCCCTGAAGGACTGATTTACACACTCCTCCCCCAGGAGGGCCGAATTCAGGCGCCAAAGGCCCCTTCCCCTCTGAGGGGACTCTGAAACATTCAAGGACACACTCACCATACAGTGATCGGAGAACTCCACGGCTGTCACCTCAGGAGGAGACACTATGAAGTCCTGTTTAACAAAAAACCTGTCTATCCTACTTCTACATGTTCCTCTATAAAAAGTGAAACCCGTGCGGTCAGGGAAGTGGCGAATGTGCACATCCTCTAGGCCGGCCTGACTAACTATGCTATTCAGGTAAATGCTATCGTAGCCCAGCCGACCTGCGGCACCTCCCCTATCCATAGGCCTAGTCACGGTGTTAAAGTCACCGCCAAAAATTATCGGCCGGGCTGTAAAAAGAAAGGGCTTAATCCTGCTAAACAGGTCCCTCCTTGCCTTTAGGGTCTGAGGACCGTACACATTAATAAGGCGAAGATTCTGCCCATTCAGCAGGACGTCTAAGACCATACATCTGCCCATCTCTACCTCAATCACCCGTTTGACTGTTACCTTACTGGTCTTAAAAAGGACCGCCACTCCGCTGTACATCTCGGCCGCAAGAGACCAGTAAGAAGGACCGTGCACCCATTCCTTCTTGGCCCTATGGAGCACCTGAAGATTGCATAATCTGGTCTCTTGCAAAAATAAAATGTCTGCCTCAACTCGGGAGAGAAAAAAGAAGGCCGTGTCTCTTGCGCCTACAGACTTAACGCTCGCGACATTAATGGTCACGACGCGTATCGGAGGGGGAACAGCCATTTACAGGGTGATTAAGATGAGGAGGTTTCCACCCTCCTTTTTACCTTCCTATCATCATCAGAGCATTCCCTCTTTGCAGAGAGACCAGATGGAAGCTTTTCAGCTTCAGCCGGACTTATGTACTCAAATTCCGAAGAGGAAGAGTTGGCGTTATCAGACCGTGCCAGCTCCCTGTTTAGCTCCTCCTCCTCCTCCAACTCTGCCCTCTCCCCCCAAGATAAAGGAGCAAATCTATTTACGGATAAAGGAAAGGGATCAGCCCCCTCCTTTGCATGGGCACCCTCTGCCCTTTCCTCTTTCTTCCTGTGATTCCCCCCACTCGAGTTGGTAGCCTTTTGTTTGGCCAAGGTGGCTTTCTGGGGTTCGCCTACTTTAACCCAATCCCCCAATGTGTTGTTAGCCACACTAGGCCGCTCAGAAGGGGGGGTCTCCTGAACTACCCTTTGGGACATTAGTGACCGTCCACTAGGTTGCCCTCTCCCTCTGCCCCTTCCCCGTGTTGCCCTAATGGATGTGAAGGACTGCGGGGCCTGGGAAGACTGCAGGGCCCGGGAAGACTGTGGGGCCTGGGAAGACTGCAGGGCCCGGGAAGACTGTGGGGCCTGGGAAGACTGCAGGGCCCAGGAAGACTGTGGGGCCTGGGAAGACTGCGGGGCCGGGGAAGGCTGGGGGCCCTGGGGAGGCTGGGGGCCCTGGGGAGGCTGGGGGCCCTGGGGAGGCTGGGGGCCCTGGGGAGGCTGAGATGAATTATGGGGGATGAACGGGTCAGGATCAGGCACAGGCTGAGCTTCCCCAACCACCTGACCCTGTGTGGCCTCGGACTCCAGCACCCCCATTTCCTTGCGGTATTCCTCCTCAATGCTTTGCCACGACATAGGACAGGAACCGTACGCATGGCCGAGCTCTCCGCACAAGTTGCACCGGATGCTTTTGGGACAGTGCTTTGCCACATGACCTACGCCAAGGCACATGGCGCATTTCAGTACATCGCAACTAATACTGAAATGCCTGGTGGAGCCGCACTTCCAACATTCCCTGGGCTGCCCGGGATAAAAGCAGCAGACTAAATCCCGGCCAATGTATGCGGAGCTGGGGATGTGCTGGGTGACATTGCCTACTGTGCGTAGGCGCACCTTAGCCTGCCAGCCCCCCGTCCATATCCCCCTGTACCCAAAGTCCCTCTCCAGCTCCCCTATCACATCCCCATACCTCCTCAGCCAGATCTTAAGGTCTGCGGGGGGGATGGACTCGTTCTCTATGAGAATGGTGACCTTGCAGACCCCAGGCCTAGACACGGGCACTGCCCGAAACCCCTCCCACATCCCTGTGGCATCCCTAAACTTTTCCCAGAATTCATCTAACTCCTGGGGCCTCATGAAGCTGATGGTATAATCTTTGAACACTTTGTTATGCACAAAACAATAAATATCATTTGCAGTGAAGCCCATATCACAGATCTTATCAACGACAATATTTCCTTCAGGCAAGGGACCCTCCCCCTCCCACTGCAACCGCACCACATTCCTGCGCCTCCCCGAGTCTGCGGGGTAGATCCTCCCACGTCGGGGGTAATTCCCCACTGCAGGTTTGTCACTCACACGCGCCCCACTCACTGCCACCTTCGCCACATTCACACTGCCAGGCCCTTTAGCCTTGCCACGGACAATATTAGCAAAGCTTTGGCCACTCACTCCCGCCACCTCATTCACTGCACTCACACCCGCCGCTGTGGCATTAACTGCACCAGTTGGGTCATTCACCCCTGCACCCACAGCTCTTGTACCTGCACCCACAGCACTTGTACCTGCACCCACAGCACTCGTACCTGCACCCACAGCACTCGTACCTGCACCCACAGCACTTGTACCTGCACCCACAGCACTTGTACCTGCACCCACAGGTCTCGTACCTGCACCCACAGCACTTGTACCTGCACCCACAGCACTTGTACCTGCACCCACAGCACTTGTACCTGCACCCACAGGTCTCGTACCTGCACCCACAGCACTCGTACCTGCACCCACATTCACCTCTTGCACAACAGCATTTGACCCTTGCACAGTTGGACCCGAGCCCCCCAACACTTTCCCCCCAGACACATTTACACCCACAGAATTCACATTCCCAGTGCACTCACCAGCCTCAGGCAGTCGCTCACCGATCCCCTCACTGCAGTCACGCCCACGCACACTTGCACCATTGGAAATGGCAGCAGTTGGAATTGCTGAACTACAAGAGTCCGCTGCAGAGTCTTTTGCAGCCGCCTTCTTCCTGCCAGATTTAGGAGCAGGCTTGGTCTCCTTCTTCTTGTTTCCCTTTCGCTGTTCCTCCTGCTGCTCAGCGACTGCAGCTTTGCCTTCATGGTTCAGCTCCGAGTTGTTCCCATCACAACTGGCTTTTTCCTGCTCTGGGAGAGACACAGTAGTGGATGTAATGGCCTCTGGCTGCTGTGAGATGTCACCCTCAGGGCCCGCTTGTTGTTCTGCACCGATGTTTGCAGCAGTGTGGCAAACTGACTCCCTTTCAGCCATTTTCTGCGCCGGCTGCCCTGCATTCCTCCCAGATGGCAGATTCTCACTTTTCCCTGCTGCAGCCACATTGGCATTTGCTTTTTGTGCCCAACTGGCCAACGCAGCAGGGGCTGACTGCACCCCAACATCCTCAGCTGACTGAGGGGCAGCCTGGGAGACACCCATAGACATAGGCTGATTTTGGGGTGAGGGCAGGACAGGGAAATCAGATTCTGTGTAGACAAAGCTACTTACTTCCAGCTGCTGTTTCTTTTCCTTTGCTTTCACCTTTTCCTTGGGGTCAATATCTTCAATTTCTTCCAAAGAAAAGACCATTTTTTGCGGCCTCAGGGAGCAAGGAGACTCCACCTGCCTGATCTCCCTTAGGAGGCCCGGTGTACCTGAGGGGGTACCAGTGGGGGTACCAGTAGGAGTGCCAGTGGGTGTTCCTTGGCACTTTGGAGCTGGCCGGTTTGGCTGGAGGGCCCCAGAGCTTTCAGGCTCCTCATCGCTGGACACCTCAGTAATGGCTCTGCTTCTCAGCGATGCCCTGTATTTCTCCTCCTGGCGCCTCTGCTCCATCTCCCGGAACCGCTCGGCATTATCAAACGATTCTTTTACCGCACCGATTCCCTTGCCAAGGAAGTCCAGCTCCCGCTCCAGAGTGCGCTGTTTGTCGCACAGGGCAGCAATTTCTACCTTCTTGCGGGGCCGGGCCAGGCTGTAGGCCTTAGCGCACTCATACCTCTTGGTTTTTATTAGAGATTTCAGAGCCGCAAGCTCAGCCCTTTTCTCCTTAAACTTCTGAATTCCCTTGGCCAGATTTTCCTGGAATCCCGGTTCATGCGGCAGCATATCAGGGTTAAACCCCGCAACTTGCACTGGGGACTCCGCTTGGGGCCCCTCAGAAACTCCTCCTTCTGCAGAAGCACCCCGAGGCCTAGGTGACTCAGATGAGGCCTGGGGCTTTCCTGGATCAGCATCCTTGGGCGCACCACACCCTCCAGGGCTGCAATTGCTCATGATTGAGCTCAACGAGCACCACACAACCTGCGATCAGCACCCAGCAGCACACACGGTCAGGTGAGCACTAGTGGGCGGTTCCTGCTGAATTGTGCTTAGTACAGGGGAATCCCTATGTGCCATAGTTTTATGGTATCTCTCTGTACAGGCTATGGGCAAACTTAGGGGGCTGTTCCTGCTGAATTGTGCTTAGTACAGGGGAATCCCTATGTGCCATAGTTTTATGGTATCTCTCTGTACAGGCTATGGGCAAACTTAGGGGGCTGTTCCTGCTGAATTGTGCTTAGTACAGGGGAATCCCTATGTGCCATAGGTTTATGGTATCTCTCTGTACAGGCTATGGGCAAACTTAGGGGGCTGTTCCTGCTGAATTGTGCTTAGTACAGGGGAATCCCTATGTGCCATAGTTTTATGGTATCTCTCTGTACAGGCTATGAGCAAACTTAGGGGGCTGTTCCTGCTGAATTGTGCTTAGTACAGGGGAATCCCTATGTGCCATAGGTTTATGGTATCTCTCTGTACAGGCTATGAGCAAACTTAGGGGGCTGTTCCTGCTGAATTGTGCTTAGTACAGGGGAATCCCTATGTGCCATAGGTTTATGGTATCTCTCTGTACAGGCTATGAGCAAACTTAGGGGGCTGCTTTTCAGGTCTTTCCCTAGTTAATTGCTCGTTAGGCAGCACTAATGAAGAAGGTAAATAAAAGATTTCTGTTATTTCCGCTTTCTCAGATCGGGTTGGCAGTCGGCGCTGAGCTGACAGTGTTGAATAATTCAGGGATGCTCTCTTTGTGCTGCGACTCTCTCCCTTGGATGCGTTTCCCCCTCCCCTTGTGTCTGTGCCCCTCACATCTCAGTGGGTGGGAGACGCGCACTCCCCCCCGTGCAGACAATAAGGTTTTGCTGCCCCCGGAGCTTCTCAAGGTTGAGTAAGGATCACGGAGCGGCAGTCGCAATTTAATATTAAATATTCAGCTTTATATAATGACATTTATATTATACAGAATAAGAAGATGGGGGGGTACTGGGGGCACCTATGGGGGCACAGATCTTCCCTGCTAAAGGACCTTGGGCTGGTACAGAACATGATATACAACATAGCCTATTTCTTTAGTTAGGCTTTAGTTCCCCTTTAATTTAAGCTTCACATGGATCGGTGATTGGCCGATTGCCACGTCAATCTCAGTGAGTCCTGCCCAGACTCCTGCTTTTCCTAATCTGGGAAACAGGACAGGAGGTTCTGACCCAGACAGCCATTCCGAAAACCGGGCGACCCTACATGGGATGCCATTGGCTGAGGGTTATTGGTTAGTCTGTAGCTGCCCCAACACCAAGGGTCCAGGTAGAGGATCCTTAACCTTGCAAGGATGGGCAGGGATGATAGGGTTAAAGGGGTGGTTCATCTTTAAGTTAACTTTTAGTCTGTTATAGAATGTCCTATTCCTAGCAACTTTGCAATTGGTCTTCATTATTTATAGTTTTTGCCTCTTTCCAGCATTCGAATGGGGGTCACTGACCCCGGCAGCCAAACCCTATTGCTCTGTGAGGCTCCAGTTTTATTGTTATTGTTACTTTTTATTCCTTATTTTTCTATTAAGCCCCTCCTCTATTCATATTCCCATTCCTTATTTAAACCCCTGGCTGGTTGCTAGGATAAATACGACCCTAGCAACCCACTAGCTGCTAAAATAAAATATAAAAAATGAAGACCAATTGCAAATTGTCTCAGAATATCAATGGCTACATCTTATTAAGAGTTCATTTAAAGGTGTACCGCCCATTTAAACACAGGGGTAATAAGGAAGGGACACAGAGGCAAAAGAGGCATCTACAGTCATTGGCTTCTTTGTATTGTGGACTCTCAACTTGAAAGCCATTGGTGGTGAGGCCCTGTGCCGGGCAATATTGGGCGAACAGATATTCTGAGAAGCCCCCTGACCAAGTTTCTGGATCTCAAATGGGGGCTTGAACCAACCTTCTGGAGACCACAGAAGAAAGGTGTTGTGTTGCTTCCTCTTAGGGTCCCTCAAAAGAAGTTCTTGAGAAGTTTCAGCTGAAAAGGTGCAGTTGTACAAGACAAGAAGACACATTTTCTATTAAGTCTGAATCTTTATCAGTCGGAACAAGATGAGCCGTTTGGCCAAATCCAACGCTTTATAAACTTGGCCCCGAAGGAACTCGTCAAAGGTCAGAACTCAATGACGGTGGAATTGGATAGAAGGTGTCTGTATTGATCAGGTCACTTGAGCCATAAGCCAAGTCATGGGGACTCCGGAGCTGGCAGAGAGAGGGCGGAGCTGGCAGATAGATATCCCTCGGATAATCAGTGGATGTGACCTTTGCAACACCCAACACCAGCCCTTTGTTGTCATCTCCTCTACCCCAATCTCTAGATGTGTCTGCAGCTCGATGGGCCAATCCATAGAGGGCAATTACAGGCGCGGGTCCCCGGGGACCTTCTCATCCACCTCCATGATTAAAAGCAGCCGTCAGCTCCGCTTTCCTTTCCGCCCTGACACAGAACATTCCCTTGATGGATCTCCTCTCTCTTTTCAGTCGGTTCTTCACCTCATGGCGATCAATTGAGGTTACATGAAGGTCCTTCTCCTGCGCTCGGGGCCGCGGGGAGCGAAGAGCTACGGGCAGCGGCGGCGTTGGCGGAGGGGGCGGAATGAACTGATAATTACCTTTATACATAATGGGTCTCATTTATAAACACTGGGCAAATTTGCCCCGGGCAGTAACCCATAGCAACCAGCGACTGTTTTCAGCCAGCTGCAGGTCGAACAACGAAAGCAAACATTTGATTGGTTGCCATGGGTTATCGCCCAGGGGCAAATTAGCCCAATGTTTTAAATGAGCCCCACTGGCCTTTTCTACTGCAGTAATTATAATGATAACTAACTGTCACCCTGCAAAGGGTAAGTTAACTACGGTTGTTTCTGTACTTTAGGGACCTGGAGGTCATTCCCCACCAAGATACAGTGACCCCCGGTCCCAAGGATTCTGCCCAATGGATTCAGGGTTTAGTGGCAAGTTAATCCCAATGAGACCCGGTAGGGCGGCCACATATGAACCAATATAGAGGGGCAGTTTGGGGGATCCCAGCTTTACACCTCCATCATCAGTCTGATAGGACAGTTTCTTGGTGCCTGGCCAATGGCTTATACAGATATGCCAAAAGGTAAAAACCTTTGCACCAAGCAGCCAATGAGATGTCTGCATTCCTCCTTCTAATCCTGCTGGGTTATAAAAAAAAGGGGAACTAAACTCAAAATCATGGGAGAAATAGTTCCATTGGCCGCACATCTATAGACCTGGCAATTCGTTGGTCAGATTATTGGATTTTTGTCCAATTGGGCAACCAATGCATTGGGTAAAATGAACCTGATCTGATCATGTCCTGGGGGGGGCAAATGATTGGATCCTATTGTGGGACTAGAGAAAGCCTCCAGGTGAGGGCCACATCAATGCAGTTGGGCAGGTTGTCCGGAGGGCCCCATACACTGACTAATTAGCTGTTGTATTAGATTGGCCTGTGGATGGAGATCAAGCCCCCCAGTGACTAAATACTAATCTCCTACTGATACCCCCTCCCTGTAATTTTGGGTTTAAATGCAGCTTTCTGATTGGCTGAGGCGACCATTACTTTTTTTGAGGCGACCATGACTTTTTTGAGGCGACCATGACTTTTTTGAGGCGACCATGACTTTTTTGAGGTCAACATGACTATTTTGAGGTGACCATGACTTTTTTGAGGTGACCATAACTTTTTTGAGGCGACCATAACTTTTTTGAGGCGACCATGACTTTCTTGAGGCCACCATAACTTTTTTTGAGGCGACCATGACTTTTTTGAGATGACCATGACTTTTTTGAGGTCACCATGACTATTTTGAGGTGACCATGACTTTTTTGAGGTGACCATGACTTTTTTGAGGTGACCATGACTTTTTTGAGGCGACCATGACTTTTTTGAAGCCACCATAACTTTTTTTGAGGCGACCATGACTTTTTCCTCTCTTTGTGAATTTTTTCGGCGCCATTTTTTTGCGCCTGTTTCGCCAATGGCAAAAGGTGAAATTTCGCTTCGACTCATCACTAGTGATGGGTGCAATTTCGCCTTCACCCAAATTACACAGGAATTCTGGGTAAAAACTGTATCATGGGTGCAGGGGAAGAAGGGTACAGGGGGATTTGTAGTGCCCCGGGGGGGGGGGGGTATCAGACAGACAGAGTTACCAATAAATGGAGGTGAAACAGCAAAAGGATATTTTATTGGAATTCACTGTTTTTTAGTCAATATTTAGATTTACCTGCTGTTTGTGCATCTCATTCCCCCCCCCCTGCGCCTGTTTGTACTTTCCCATAATCCCCCCCCCCATCAACATCTGTTGCCTCTATATTTAAGTAAAAGACGTAATGCCAAGTGGTTCTGTCAAACCCACTCGGAAACATCACCGGATCTCTGTTCCGCCGCTGCCATCTGTTTCCTAATCGGGAAAACACCCAGATCCACTATGGTATACAGGGAACTCATCTATCATAAAGAATTATGTACCCCCTACTGTAAATGATAAGGATATTAGCAGTCACTGAGGGGTTCTGTGCCCCCCATATAAAGGCACAAGGCTGCAGGCTGAGTTATACAGGGAACTCTGAGTATCACTCATGTATTATAAGGGATACTGTACCCCCTACTGTAAATGATAAGGATATTAGCAGTCACTGAGGGGTTCTGTGCCCATATAAAGGCACAAGGCTGCAGGCTGAGTTATACAGGGAACTCTGAGTATCACTCATGTATTATAAGGGATAATGTACCCCCTACTGTAAATGATAAGGATATTAGCAGTCACTGAGGGGTTCTGTGCCCCCCATATAAAGGCACAAGGCTGCAGGCTGAGTTATACAGGGAACTCTGAGTATCACTCATGTATTATAAGGGATAATGTACCCCCTACTGTAAATGATAAGGATATTAGCAGTCACTGAGGGGTTCTGTGCCCCCCATATAAAGGCACAAGGCTGCAGGCTGAGTTATACAGGGAACTCTGAGTATCACTCATGTATTATAAGGGATAATGTACCCCCTACTGTAAATGATAAGGATATTAGCAGTCACTGAGGGGTTCTGTGCCCCCCATATAAAGGCACAAGGCTGCAGGCTGAGTTATACAGGGAACTCTGAGTATCACTCATGTATTATAAGGGATAATGTACCCCCTACTGTAAATAAGGATATTAGCAGTCACTGAGGGGTTCTGTGCCCCCCATATAAAGGCACAAGGCTGCAGGCTGAGTTATACAGGGAACTCTGAGTATCACTCATGTATTATAAGGGATAATGTACCCCCTACTGTAAATGATAAGGATATTAGCAGTCACTGAGGGGTTCTGTGCCCATATAAAGGCACAAGGCTGCAGGCTGAGTTATACAGGGAACTCTGAGTATCACTCATGTATTATAAGGGATACTGTACCCCCTACTGTAAATGATAAGGATATTAGCAGTCACTGAGGGGTTCTGTGCCCCCCATATAAAGGCACAAGGCTGCAGGCTGAGTTATACAGGGAACTCTGAGTATCACTCATGTATTATAAGGGGTAATGTACCCCCTACTGTAAATGATAAGGATATTAGCAGTCACTGAGGGGTTCTGTGCCCCCCATATAAAGGCACAAGGCTGCAGGCTGAGTTATACAGGGAACTCTGAGTATCACTCATGTATTATAAGGGATACTGTACCCCCTACTGTAAATGATAAGGATATTAGAAGACAGGAAATGAGTTTCCCAACCTGCATTAATCACCTTCATGTCCCAGTTGGCAGAGTATAAGGTAAATGACACATATGGACACAACACGACAAACACTGCATTCCCCTTGCTCTATAGGAAATATATTTAGAACCTGTAATGGGATATGAATGTTCCGCCTTCGTTCTTGACTTTTCAGCCACCTTCCCTCTTTCAGATGTGTCTCCGGATATAACGTGACTCATTAATCTCTCCCTATAGAATCTCTTCATTACAAACAGCCCAATGTATAGATCAACCGCTCCCTGTCATACGCTAAATATACCAGCTGATATCAGCGGCAAGTAAAGCAGCCTCATTAAAGAACATTAGTCAGTCTATATTGGGAACAGTGAATTGTGTTGTCTTACTCGTATGTCTTCTTGGCTCCTAATAACACTGCCCTTGTGATAGGGACCTTAGACTGTAAGCTCACTGGGGCAGGGACTGATGGGAATGGGATAGGGACCTTAGATTGTAAGCTCACTGGGGCAGGGACTGATGGGAATGGGATAGGGACCTTAGATTGTAAGCTCACTGGGGCAGGGACTGATGGGAATGGGATAGGGACCTTAGATTGTAAGCTCACTGGGGCAGGGACTGATGGGAATGTGATAGGGACCTTAGATTGTAAGATCACTGGGGCAGGGACTGATGGGAATGTGATAGGGACCTTAGATTGTAAGCTCACTGGGGCAGGGACTGATGGGAATGGGATAGGGGCCTTAGATTGTAAGCTCACTGGGGCAGGGATTGATGGGAATGGGATAGGGACCTTAGATTGTAAGCTCACTGGGGCAGGGACTGATGGGAATGTGATAGGGACCTTAGATTGTAAGCTCACTGGGGCAGGGACTGATGGGAATGTGATAGGGACCTTAGATTGTAAGCTCACTGGGGCAGGGGCTGATGGGAATGGGATAGGGACCTTAGATTGTAAGCTCACTGGGGCAGGGGCTGATGGGAATGGGATAGGGACCTTAGATTGTAAGCTCACTGGGGCAGGGGCTGATGGGAATGGGATAGGGACCTTAGATTGTAAGCTCACTGGGGCAGGGGCTGATGGGAATGGGATAGGGACCTTAGATTGTAAGCTCACTGGAGCAGGGACTATGGGGGGCAGGGACAATGTCTCAGATACGAACAATATTCGCCTTGAGGATATTAAATCACTTCAGGTACGGGACCTGTTATTCAGAATTCTCGGGACCTGGGGTTTTCTGGATTTGTCTTTTTATCATTTTGATCTCCATTCTATAAAGCTACTAAAATATAATATAAACATTAAATAAGCCCAACAGGATTGTTTTGCCTCCCATTTTGGCCTCAGGGGCTTTATGTTCCCAGCAGTGGATCTTTGCCCCGTGCTATTGTTTGATACATACAGGCTCTGTCTGTTCTGCTGATGTGACGGTCGCAACCCTTTAAAAATACATGAGCGTTCCGGCAATAACCCGGCAATTCCGCTCTAATCTGTCAATTCTCTCGCTCTCTCGGCAGAACGATTCCACTCATGTGTCTGACGGAGCGGGGAATAGAGCCATTTCCTTCTCCGTGAGTCATGGGGAGCGGGCCAGATTGATGGCCGCCCAAGAAGCCGACAGCTGGACTCAGCGCCGGGCAGCAACATGGACTTCTATAACCTCGTTGGCCCTGGATTTAATCGATTATGCAAAAACTTCCAGGTAAAGCAATTTACTGAGATGTCAGGAAGGTTTTTCATTATGAAAGTGCAAGAGACCTGTGACTCCTTCTGGCCCAAAGCACGTCAAACTCCTTCCCTGAAATGTCCCCCCATCTACATGAGCCCATTGTGTGATTGAAGCTTCAGTTGTTCTTAGCAAACTGGTTGGTGATTATATGGTTAAACTGGTTGCTGGGGTCACTGACCCACTATAAGCCTAAGATTAAGCGCATTTGTGCACAAAACGCATAAGGCTACCGCTTACCCTTTAAAGCCAACAATACCGACTCTCTGCACAATGCTCCTTTGAAAGGGAACATCCAGGGAGTACCAAGTAGTATTCATTTAATAGGTGTATGAATGGGGCAAAGAAGGGAGGTGAGTGGGAAGAGAAGAGGCACCATGGGCAGGTCACACTGGACATTCCTTGCTAGAAAGATATCTAGCTGAGCCCCAAGCAGAAGCAATTATTTTGGTCCCATAGAGGGGCCATTAAGGTTCCAGGCAGTATCAGCTCGAACCAGCTTTATGGACCCCACACTTGTAAATTTAAGCTTTTCATCTTTGTCCTCAACACATCCAACTACCTCAACCTGCCCCCAATCTGCTCATTATCTGCTTTATGATGGCACCACACCCCCATGACATCACTGCCCTGAATTGTGACTGTAGGACAACATGAAGAAAGCAGGACAAGTTGGAGACATTGGGAAATGATGGAGACAGCAGGACAAAATAGAGAAAATAATAGTTAATGGTGACAGTAGGGCAAGATGGAGACAGTAGGGCAAGATGGAGACAGTAGGAAAAAATGGAGAGAGTAGGGCAAGATGGAGACAGTAGGGCAAGATGGAGACAGTAGGGCAAGATGGGGGCAGTAGGGTGAGATTGTAGCATAGGTAGGTTAAGATGGATACAGTAGAACAAAGTGGGGACAGTAGGATAAGACTGAAACAGCAGGGCAAAATGGAGAAAGTATGACAAATGGAGACAGTAGGGCAAGATGGAGACAGTTGGACAAGTTGAAGACAGTAGGGTAAGATGTAGAGAGTAGGAAAAGATATAGACAGCAGGGCAAGATGGAGAGAGTAGGGCAAGATGGAGACAGTAGGGCAAGATGGAGACAGTAGGACAAGATGGAGACAGAAGGACAAGATGGAGACAGTAGGGCAAGATGGGGAGAGTAGGACAAGATGGAGACAGTAGGGCAAGATGGAGACAGTAGGGCAAGATGGGGACAGTAGGACAAGATGGAGACAGTAGGGCAAGATGGAGACAGTAGGGCAAGATGGGGACAGTAGGACAAGATGGAGACAGTAGGGCAAGATGGAGACAGTAGGGCAAGATGGGGACAGTAGGACAAGATGGAGACAGTAGGGCAAGATGGAGACAGTAGGGCAAGATGGAGACAGTAGGGCAAGATGGAGACAGTAGGGCAAGATGGATACAGTAGGGCAAGATAGGGACAGTAGGGCAAGATGGAGACAGTAGGGCAAGATGGAGACAGTAGGGCAAGATATAGATAGTAGGGCAAGATGGAGACAGTAGGACAAGATGGAGACAGTAGGGCAAGATGGAGACAGTAGGACAAGATGGAGACAGTAGGACAAGATATAGACAGTAGGGCACGATGGAGACAGTAGCGCATGATAGAGACAGTAGGACAAGATGGAGACAGTAGGGCAAGATGGATACAGTAGGGCAAGATAGGGACAGTAGGGCAAGATGGAGACAGTAGGGCAAGATGGAGACAGTAGGGCAAGATGGATACAGTAGGGCAAGATAGGGACAGTAGGGCAAGATGGAGACAGTAGGGCAAGATGGAGACAGTAGGGCAAGATATAGATAGTAGGGCACGATGGAGACAGTAGGACAAGATGGAGACAGTAGGGCAAGATATAGACAGTAGGGCACGATGGAGACAGTAGAGCATGATAGAGACAGTAGGACAAGATGGAGACAGTAGGGCAAGATGGAGACCATAGGGCAAGATGAAGACAGTAAGAAGGATGAGATGGTGTTAGTTGGGCAACATGGAGACCGTAGGACAAGATGGTTACAGTAGGACAAAATGGAGACAGTGGGACAAGATGGAGACAGTAGGACAACATGCAGAGACTGGGGTGAGATAGTGACAATAGAAGAAATGGAGAAAACAGAAAAACATTATGAGCTCATAGTAAGATGGCAACTTTTACACTTTTTAAGTCTTGCCTAACACAAGGACCTTAAGACAATGGTTGTCACTGGGTGCTTTATACAAATAATGGAGCCTCAGTCCTCACCATCATAAAATTTTTTTTTTTTTTTAAAAACCTAATTAGTAGCTTTTCATAACTTCACCGAGGTTTCAGATACTTCTAAACTTACCCCAAGGACCATCGGAAATTGTACTGGCAGCTCAGCTCTGGTCTGGAAACTCAAGGACAAAGACATGATGGCCACCACTCTGTATCTTCAGCTTCACATTGCCAAGCCAAATAATCTCCCTGTGCCCAATCAGAGCGGCCGAGACAGAGATGGCTGCCATGCATAATTCAGCCACAGCTTTACCCACTAAGTATTTAATGGGGGGATGGAGGGAATTCCATTAAAAAATGCAAGAAAGGTCATTTTATTGATTGAATTATTTATTTGCCGGAGGGCACGGCCCCATTAGTTGGAAAGTTGGCCATGAAGGCCGATTGGGTTTCTCAAATGAGATTAGAAATAAATAAAGTTGCTGCTTGAAATAATTCATGAATTTTCAAGAGGGAAAAAGCTCTGTGCCCGTTGTGCCAAGCTGGCAAGGAGTTTGCTCTGCTGAATGGCTGAGACTATAGGGCCCTTTCTAAACACTGTATCTCCATGCACTTCCCCTTTAAATGACTGCTGCTGCCTCTCCATGGGGACATTCCATTGCTCTCGGGCCGCGTCTGAATTCAATGGACGTCCCTGTTGCACAAACCAATTCACAGTATTTCTTTCTCCGCGCTCTGCTTCCCACGTAGAGGTCCATCTTTTACCTCGGTGTCACACTTGAGGAACCGTTAATGAAAATCTATTTCCTGCGCCGGAGTCATTATTCATGGGCACAATGAGGTGGAACCGTTTAAAGTCCCAGTCTCTCGGGGATTTAAAGATGTCTAAACCTAAAGAGAGGTTCCTGGATGAGTCTGTGAGTTCTGGATCATCACAACAAGGGGTTAAATGTATGGTTGCCCTGTAGGGAGCAGGGTGGCCACCTGGCCAGTAAAAATGCAGTTTGATGCCAATGTTATTGATAGGGAAAAAGATAAAAACATAGGAAGGTATTTCATTGGTTTGGCCCTGGTTGGGGAGTTTTTTAGGAGCAGTGAAGAGAGGATCCACCCCCCCCCCCCCCCACTGATCTATATTCATTGGGCCATTCTACCACAATCTCTCCCTGTATATTCTTTTTCCATGACTCCCACACTTCCCTTTCTTCTCTCTGTTTCACCTCTTTCTTCCCTTTTATCTGCTGATCTGATTGTTTGGCTTGGTTGTCTCTTTGTCCTTTTTGTTCAACTCTTCTACATTCTCCTTCTCCTCCTTCACCTTCTCTTTTTCCAATTTAGTTCATGAATTTAAACCTTTTGGTTTTCCTCCCCCTTCCCAAAACCCTCTCCTCCTCTTCTCTACCCCACAACCATTTCTTCTCTTCTTCATGTTCTCTTGTCTTTATCTTTGATTTCTCCAGTCTGCATGACAATTTTACTCCTTCTTTTTATTCCTTCTTCTCGTCAGCTCTTCTGTAGCCTCTCATGTTATCTTCTGGTCTCCCTTTCATCTTCTTTATCTTCTGGTCTTCCTATCATCTTCTTCACCAAACCTTCACTATTCTTCTCCTTCTACTCTCCTTTCTCTCCCACTAATTTCCCTTTCTTTTTTTGGTCCTTCCACCATCTCTTAATATTGCTCTTCAGGCATACTAGGTTTAGAGTGTATATAGCTACCTGCCTCACCTGGGCCTCCTCATTGGGCCAAGTCCCAACAAAATTACCTTAACCACACACCCGAATGCTTCATTCCTTCACTGTTCTGGTGGTGCAAGTCTTCCATAAGACCGTTAAGGTCCCTCCAACAGCAGATGAACTGTAACAGAGCTCCCCAACTGCATATATCTAGTGTGTGCGGCTCCTCATTGGGCCACATGTGGTACTGGGCTCCTTCTTGTGGCGCTTTATAAATAAAGTTATACATACATACATACATACATACATCTCCACCCTGTATCTCGCTGCCTTCTTTCTTTCCTGGACATTTGTTTATAAAATGGCCTGGGTACATCTCTGTGGAGAAAACCTAAAATATTCCATGGATCCTCCAGCCATCCTTACATGGTCTGTATTTTGCCCCCAACTCTCAGTGTCTCGTTGTGTCACCAATCGTCTTCTCCTTCAACACTAAAGGTGCTATACATGGGATTTCAGCTGCCGATATTGGTCCTTTAGGGCCAAATGATCTAACTGGCCAATATCCCCCACGCATAGGGAGAAGATCCGCTTGCTTAGTGACCTTGCCAAACGAGCAGATCTTACAGTGTAAGGCCACCTTAATTACGGGCCGCGAGCAGGATAACTTGCCTTGATCCCCATTAACAGTCGGCACCCGTCTCTAATAGCAACGCATAGTAATCACATAGTAACTGCCACTCATAGTATTGAACTGTTACAAGCAAATGCCAGCAAGTTCTGAAAAATAAATGAAAAACTAAATGACAAATTGAAGATGAACTGTGTGCCAAGGTCAAGTTAAATGGTGCTAAATACATCAATTAGCCTTAATCTGTCAGGCCCCGCGCTCATTTGCATTTTGCTGGGCGTTTGCACATTGCAGTTTGTCAATACGTTGCAAGAGGCCAAAATGTTTAATTAAATTATCAATCCTTTCTCATTATACCAGAATGACCTGAAACCCCGGCACTGGTAGCCTTCATTGTGTCCTTCTCTGTCACTCCCATGATCCTTCCTCCTGCCCCCTCACCTTCCATGGAGTGTGAGCGATGGAACCCAGAGCGTTTCCGGCCGCAATGTCACATGGGGGATAAAGAGTTGCCCCCCTGTGTCAGGAAGTTATCACTAGGTAACCCTAACCCAATAAGATCTTCTTACCTACTTCGGGTACCTGGCCTCCATCTTGGCCTGGTCTTCATTTCCAGATCTTCTCCACCATCTCCGACCTCTATCTACCTGACTATTCTCTGGTGCTGCTGATCTGGTCCATTGGCTTTACCATCTCCAACTCCCAGCAATGCTCAAGTTCTGTCCCTCACATCCAGAATCCTTTGAATTAGGAGATACGTGGACCTGAAGAACTACTCTTCTTCAACCTAGGTCTCCCCTCTTTCATGACATAAAACAAAGGGGAAATTACGACTGAGATTAAGGCAGACAGAAGGAGAGAACATGTAGATACAGAATGTAAAATGAGTTTGTATGTTTTCCCAGTGTTTGTGTGGGTCCCCTTGTCCCTAGTGTGTGTGTATGCAATTGGTTATAAGCTCTGCTGGCACAGGGTTTGATGGGAATGTTATAGAGACCTTCAAGTGTAAGCTTCATTGGGGCAGGGACTGATGGGAATGTGATAGGGACCTTAGATTGTAAGCTCACTGGGGCAGGGACTGATGGGAATGTGATAGGGACCTTAGATTGTAAGCTCACTGGGGCAGGGGCTGATGGGAATGGGATAGGGACCTTAGATTGTAAGCTCACTGGGGCAGGGACTGATGGGACGGTGATAGGGACCTTAGATTGTAAGCTCACTGGGGCAGGGGCTGATGGGAATGTGATAGGGACCTTAGATTGTAAGCTCCACTGGGGCAGGGGCTGATGGGAATGTGGATAGGGACCTTAGATTGTAAGCTCACTGGGGCAGGGGACTGATGGGAATGGGATAGGGACCTTAGATTGTAAGCTCACTGGGGCAGGGACTGATGGAATGTGATAGGGACCTTAGATTGTAAGCTCACTGGGGCAGGGACTGATGGGAATGGGATAGGGACCTTAGATTGTAAGCTCACTGGGGCAGGGGACTGATGGGAATGGGATAGGGACCTTAGATTGTAAGCTCACTGGGGCAGGGACTGATGGGAATGGGATAGGGACCTTAGATTGTAAGCTCACTGGGGCAGGGACTGATGGGAATGTGATAGGGACCTTAGATTGTAAGCTCACTGGGGCTCACTGGGGCAGGGACTGATGGGAATGGGATAGGGACCTTAGATTGTAAGCTCACTGGGGCAGGGACTGATGGGAATGTGATAGGGACCTTAGATTGTAAGCTCACTGGGGCAGGGACTGATGGGAATGGGATAGGGACCTTAGATTGTAAGCTCACTGGGGCAGGGGACTGATGGGAATGGGATAGGGACCTTAGACTGTAAGCTCACTGGGCAGGGGCTGATGGGAATGGGATAGGGACCTTAGATTGTAAGCTCACTGGGGCAGGGACTGATGGGAATGGGATAGGGACCTTAGATTGTAAGCTCACTGGGGCAGGGACTGATGGGAATGTGATAGGGACCTTAGACTGTAAGCTCACTGGGGCAGGGACTGATGGGAATGGGATAGGGACCTTAGATTGTAAGCTCACTGGGGCAGGGACTGATGGGAATGGTGATAGGGACTTAGATTGTAAGCTCACTGGGGCAGGGACTGATGGGAATGTGATAGGGACTTAGATTGTAAGCTCACTGGGGCAGGGACTGATGGGAATGTGATAGGGACCTTAGATTGTAAGCTCACTGGGGCAGGGACTGATGGGAATGTGGTAGGGACCTTAGATTGTAAGCTCACTGGGGCAGGGGCTGATGGGAATGTGATAGGGACTTAGATTGTAAGCTCACTGGGGCAGGGACTGATGGGAATGTGATAGGGACCTTAGATTGTAAGCTCACTGGGGCAGGGACTGATGGGACGGTGATAGGGACCTTAGATTGTAAGCTCACTGGGGCAGGGGCTGATGGGAATGTAATAGGGACCTTAGATTGTAAGCTCACTGGGGCAGGGGCTGATGGGAATGGGATAGGGACCTTAGATTGTAAGCTCACTGGGGCAGGGACTGATGGGAATGGGATAGGGACCTTAGATTGTAAGCTCACTGGGGCAGGGACTGATGGGACGGTGATAGGGACCTTAGATTGTAAGCTCACTGGGGCAGGGACTGATGGGAATGGGATAGGGACCTTAGATTGTAAGCTCACTGGGGCAGGGACTGATGGGAATGGGATAGGGACCTTAGATTGTAAGCTCACTGGGGCAGGGACTGATGGGAATGGGATAGGGACCTTAGATTGTAAGCTCACTGGGGCAGGGACTGATGGGAATGGGATAGGGACCTTAGATTGTAAGCTCACTGGGGCAGGGACTGATGGGAATGTGATAGGGACCTTAGATTGTAAGCTCACTGGGGCAGGGACTGATGGGAATGGGATAGGGACTTTAGATTGTAAGCTCACTGGGGCAGGGACTGATGGGAATGGGATAGGGACCTTAGACTGTAAGCTCACTGGGGCAGGGGCTGATGGGAATGTGATAGAGACCTTAGATTGTAAGCTCACTGGGGCAGGGACTGATGGGAATGTGATAGGGACCTTAGATTGTAAGCTCACTGGGGCAGGGGCTTATGGGAATGGGATAGGGACCTTAGATTGTAAGCTCACTGGGGCAGGGACTGATGGGAATGTGATAGGGACCTTAGATTGTAAGCTCACTGGGGCAGGGGCTGATGGGAATGGGATAGGGACCTTAGATTGTAAGCTCACTGGGGCAGGGGCTGATGGGAATGGGATAGGGACCTTAGATTGTAAGCTCACTGGGGCAGGGACTGATGGGAATGTGATAGGGACCTTAGATTGTAAGCTCACTGGGGCAGGGACTGATGGGAATGGGATAGGGACATTAGATTGTAAGCTCACTGGGGCAGGGGCTGATGGGAATGTGATAGAGACCTTAGATTGTAAGCTCACTGGAGTGTTTAATGTATTTGAGCAATAGCTAATGGAGTCGGACTGGGGTGTCTGGGGCCCCCCAAACCAGTCATTACGATGTGCCGGTGCAGATAGTGGGGGCCCAGCCCGACCCGGATGGCTGAAGCTACAGAACCTTCCCAGCCGGCGCTGCAGGAGGAGATGGATAAGGAGCCCAAGTGAATGTGACGCTCAGTAATTAAAGTTCCCTGGTTATCGTTACAGACTGACAGGAGATGCCAATTAGGAACCAAAGGGGCTCGGAGAGGAGTCGGAGAGAGGAGAAAATGACATTACGGGCCGTTCCCGCTTGATAATAACCAGGGCTCTCAGCACAGAAAGCTTTGGGCCTGCGAGTCGTCCCTCTGTAATGGGCCATTTAGGGCTCGGGGAGATGCTTTATGGCGGAGTCTAATAAGGGAATTTACCTTTAGCAAATTGACCCTTTTTTCCCTTCTGTTGGGGGGGGGGGGGGGGCTACCGGCTGATTCCAGGGGCTGCTGGGAACTTGGGTTCCGACTGCCAAGAAAGAGAATAATTTCCAGCCTGGGGGGGGGGTATTTATTCTGTGCACGGATCTGATGATGGATGGACGGAGCGGCACAGAAACCGCCGAAGGCTGAGCCAATGGGAACGGCAGACATTAGCGGCTTTTGTTCCCTTAATAAATACTATGAAGCCATTAAGGAATTTCATTTTCCCCAAGAACAACAAATTATAGTGTCATTAGCGAGAACCCGCGGTGCTCACAGAGCTTTATTATGGAAACCATTTGCTCGCGGAGGGGGGAAAGTGATTGGGGGAACATTCTGCTCTCATTTAGAAATTTCCAACCATATTTATGTAAAGGGAAGAGCCAAATGTTTAATTATCCCCCCCCCCCGTACTAAGCACAATTCAGCAGGAACAGCCCCCTAAGTTTGCTCATAGCCTGTACAGAGAGATACCATAAAACTATGGCACATAGGCATTCCCCTGTACTAAGCACAATTCAGCAGGAACAGCCCCCTAAGTTTGCTCATAGCCTGTACAGAGAGATACCATAAAACTATGGCACATAGGGATTCCCCTGTACTAAGCACAATTCAGCAGGAACAGCCCCCTAAGTTTGCTCATAGCCTGTACAGAGAGATACCATAAAACTATGGCACATAGGGATTCCCCTGTACTAAGCGCAATTCAGCAGGAACAGCCCCCTAAGTTTGCTCATAGCCTGTACAGAGAGATACCATAAAACTATGGCACATAGGGATTCCCCTGTACTAAGCACAATTCAGCAGGAACAGCCCCCTAAGTTTGCTCATTGCCTGTACAGAGAGATACCATAAAACTATGGCACATAGGGATTCCCCTGTACTAAGCACAATTCAGCAGGAACAGCCCCCTAAGTTTGCCCATAGCCTGTACAGAGAGATACCATAAAACTATGGCACATAGGGATTCCCCTGTACTAAGCACAATTCAGCAGGAACAGCCCCCTAAGTTTGCTCATAGCCTGTACAGAGAGATACCATAAAACTATGGCACATAGGGATTCCCCTGTACTAAGCACAATTCAGCAGGAACAGCCCCCTAAGTTTGCTCATAGCCTGTACAGAGAGATACCATAAAACTATGGCACATAGGGATTCCCCTTGTACTAAGCACAATTCAGCAGGAACAGCCCCCTAAGTTTGCTCATAGCCTGTACAGAGAGATACCATAAAACTATGGCACATAGGGATTCCCCTGTACTAAGCACAATTCAGCAGGAACAGCCCCCTAAATTTGCCCATAGCCTGTACAGAGAGATACCATAAAACTATGGCACATATGGATTCCCCTGTACTAAGCACAATTCAGCAGGAACAGCCCCCTACGTTTGCTCATAGCCTGTACAGAGAGATACCATAAAACTATGGAACATAGGGATTCCCCTGTACTAAGCACAATTCAGCAGGAACAGCCCCCTAAGTTTGCCCATAGCCTGTACAGAGAGATACCATAAAACTATGGCACATAGGGATTCCCCTGTACTAAGCACAATTCAGCAGGAACAGCCCCCTAAGTTTGCTCATAGCCTGTACAGAGATACCATAAAACTATGGTACATAGGGATTCCCCTGTACTAAGCACAATTCAGCAGGAACAGCCCCCTAAGTTTGCTCATAGCCTGTACAGAGATACCATAAAACTATGGCACATAGGGATTCCCCTGTACTAAGCACAATTCAGCAGGAACAGCCCCCTAAGTTTGCTCATAGCCTGTACAGAGATACCATAAAACTATGGCACATAGGGATTCCCCTGTACTAAGCACAATTCAGCAGGAACCGCCCACTAGTGCTCACCTGACCGTGTGTGCTGCTGGGTGCTGATCGCAGGTTGTGTGGTGCTCGTTGAGCTCAATCATGAGCAATTGCAGCCCTGGAGGGTGTGGTGCGCCCAAGGATGCTGATCCAGGAAAGCCCCAGGCCTCATCTGAGTCACCTAGGCCTCGGGGTGCTTCTGCAGAAGGAGGAGTTTCTGAGGGGCCCCAAGCGGAGTCCCCAGTGCAAGTTGCGGGGTTTAACCCTGATATGCTGCCGCATGAACCGGGATTCCAGGAAAATCTGGCCAAGGGAATTCAGAAGTTTAAGGAGAAAAGGGCTGAGCTTGCGGCTCTGAAATCTCTAATAAAGACCAAAAGGTACGAGTGCGCTAAGGCCTACAGCCTGGCCCGGCCCCGCAAGAAGGTAGAGATTGCTGCCCTGTGCGACAAGCAGCGCACTCTGGAGCGGGAGCTGGACTTCCTTGGCAAGGGAATCGGTGCGGTAAAGGAATCGTTTGATAATGCCGAACGGTTCCGGGAGATGGAGCAGAGGCGCCAGGAGGAAAAATACAGGGCATCGCTGAGAAGCAGAGCCATTACTGAGGTGTCCAGCGATGAGGAGCCTGAAAGCTCTGGGGCCCTCCAGCCAAACCGGCCGGCTCCAAAGTGCCAAGGAACACCCACTGGCACTCCTACTGGTACCCCCACTGGTACCCCCTCAGGTACACCGGGCCTCCTAAGGGAGATCAGACAGGCGGAGTCTCCTTGCTCCCTGAGACCGCAAAAAATGGTCTTTTCTACTGATGAAATTGATGATATTGACCCCAAGGAAAAGGTGAAAGCAAAGGAAAAGAAACAGCAGCTGGAAGTAAGTAGCTTTGTCTACACAGAATCTGATTTCCCTGTCCTGCCCTCACCCCAAAATCAGCCTATGTCTATGGGTGTCTCCCAGGCTGCCCCTCAGTCAGCTGAGGATGTTGGGGTGCAGTCAGCCCCTGCTGCGTTGGCCAGTTGGGCACAAAAAGCAAATGCCAATGTGGCTGCAGCAGGGAAAAGTGAGAATCTGCCATCTGGGAGGAATGCAGGGCAGCCGGCGCAGAAAATGGCTGAAAGGGAGTCAGTTTGCCACACTGCTGCAAACATCAGTGCAGAACAACTAGCGGGCCCTGAGGGTGACATCTCACAGCAGCCAGAGGCCATTACATCCACTACTGTGTCTCTCCCAGACCAGGAAAAAGCCAGTTGTGATGGGAACAACTCGGAGCGGAACCATAAAGGCAAAGCTGCAGTCGCTGAGCAGCAGGAGGAACAGCGAAAGGGAAACAAGAAGAAGGAGACCAAGCCTGCTCCTAAATCTGGCAGGAAGAAGGCGGCTGCAAAAGACTCTGCAGCGGACTCTTGTAGTTCAGCAATTCCAACTGCTGCCATTTCCAATGGTGCAAGTGTGCGTGGGCGTGACTGCAGTGAGGGGATCGGTGAGCGACTGCCTGAGGCTGGTGAGTGCACTGGGAATGTGAATTCTGTGGGTGTAAATGTGTGTGGGGGGAAAGTGTTGGGGGGCTCGGGTCCAACTGTGCAAGGGTCAAATGCTGTTGTGCAAGAGGTGAATGTGGGTGCAGATACAAGTGCTGTGGGTGCAGGTACGAGTGCTGTGGGTGCAGGTACGAGACCTGTGGGTGCAGGTACAAGTGCTGTGGGTGCAGGTACAAGAGCTGTGGGTGCAGGGGTGAATGACCCAACTGGTGCAGTTAATGCCACAGCGGCGGGTGTGAGTGCAGCGAATGAGGTGGCGGGAGTGAGTGGCCAAAGTTTTGCTAATATTGTCCGTGGCAAGGCTAAAGGGCCTGGCAGTGTGAATGTGGCGAAGGTGGCAGTGAGTGGGGCGCGTGTGAGTGACAAACCTGCAGTGGGGAATTACCCCCGACGTGGGAGGATCTACCCCGCAGACTCGGGGAGGCGCAGGAATGTGGTGCGGTTGCAGTGGGAGGGGGAGGGTCCCTTGCCTGAGGGAAATATTGTCGTTGATAAGATCTGTGATATGGGCTTCACTGCAAATGATATTTATTGTTTTGTGCATAACAAAGTGTTCAAAGATTATACCATCAGCTTCATGAGGCCCCAGGAGCTAGACGAGTTCTGGGAAAAGTTTAGGGATGCCACAGGGATGTGGGAGGGGTTTCGGGCAGTGCCCGTGTCTAGGCCTGGGGTCTGCAAGGTCACCATTCTCATAGAGAACGAGTCCATCCCCCCCGCAGACCTTAAGATCTGGCTGAGAAGGTATGGGGATGTGATAGGGGAGCTGGAGAGGGACTTTGGGTACAGGGGGATATGGACGGGGGGCTGGCAGGCTAAGGTGCGCCTACGCACAGTAGGCAATGTCACCCAGCACATCCCCAGCTCCGCATACATTGGCCGGGATTTAGTCTGCTGCTTTTATCCCGGGCAGCCCAGGGAATGTTGGAAGTGCGGCTCCACCAGGCATTTCAGTATTAGTTGCGATGTACTGAAATGCGCCATGTGCCTTGGCGTAGGTCATGTGGCAAAGCACTGTCCCAAAAGTATCCGGTGCAACTTGTGCGGAGAGCTCGGCCATGCGTATGGTTCCTGTCCTATGTCGTGGCAAAGCATTGAGGAGGAATACCGCAAGGAAATGGGGGTGCTGGAGTCTGGGGCCACACAGGGTCAGGTGGTTGGGGAAACTCAGCCTGTGCCTGATCCTGACCCGTTCATCCCCCATAATTCATCTCAGCCTCCCCAGGGCCCCCAGCCTTCCCGGGCCCCGCAGTCTTCCCAGGCCCCACAGTCTTCCCGGGCCCTGCAGTCTTCCCAGGCCCCACAGTCTTCCCGGGCCCCGCAGTCTTCCCAGGCCCCGCAGTCCTTCACATCCGTTAGGGCAACACGGGGTAGGGGCAGAGGGAGAGGGCAACCTAGTGGACGGTCACTAATGTCCCAAAGGGTAGTTCAGGAGACCCCCCCTTCTGAGCGGCCTAGTGTGGCTAACAACACATTGGGGGATTGGGTTAAAGTAGGCGAACCCCAGAAAGCCACCTTAGCCAAACAGAAGGCTACCAACATGAGTGGGGGGAATCACAGGAAGAAAGAGGAAAGGGCAGAGGGTGCCCATGCAAAGGAGGGGGCTGATCCCTTTCCTTTATCTGTAAACAGATTTGCTCCTTTATCTTGGGGGGAGAGGGCAGAGTTGGAGGAGGAGGAGGAGCTAAACAGGGAGCTGGCACGGTCTGATAACGCCAACTCTTCCTCTTCGGAATTTGAGGACATAAGTCCGGCTGAAGCTGAAAAGCTTCCATCTGGTCTCTGTGCAAAGAGGGAATGCTCTGACGATGATAGGAAGGTAAAAAGGAGGGTGGAAACCTCCTCATCTTAATCACCCTGTAAATGGCTGTTCCCCCTCCGATACGCGTCGTGACCATTAATGTCGCGAGCGTTAAGTCTGTAGGCGCAAGAGACACGGCCTTCTTTTTTCTCTCCCGAGTTGAGGCAGACATTTTATTTTTGCAAGAGACCAGATTATGCAATCTTCAGGTGCTCCATAGGGCCAAGAAGGAATGGGTGCACGGTCCTTCTTACTGGTCTCTTGCGGCCGAGACGTACAGCGGAGTGGCGGTCCTTTTTAAGACCAGTAAGGTAACAGTCAAACGGGTGATTGAGGTAGAGATGGGCAGATGTATGGTCTTAGACGTCCTGCTGAATGGGCAGAATCTTTGCCTTATTAATGTGTACGGTCCTCAGACCCTAAAGGCGAGGAGGGACCTGTTTAGCAGGATTAAGCCCTTTCTTTTTACAGCCCGGCCGATAATTTTTGGCGGTGACTTTAACACCGTGACTAGGCCTATGGATAGGGGAGGTGCCGCAGGTCGGCTGGGCTACGATAGCATTTACCTGAATAGCATAGTTAGTCAGGCCGGCCTAGAGGATGTGCACATTCGCCACTTCCCTGACCGCACGGGTTTCACTTTTTATAGAGGAACATGTAGAAGTAGGATAGACAGGTTTTTTGTTAAACAGGACTTCATAGTGTCTCCTCCTGAGGTGACAGCCGTGGAGTTCTCCGATCACTGTATGGTAAGTGTGTCCTTGAATGTTTCAGAGTCCCCTCAGAGGGGAAGGGGTCTTTGGCGCCTGAATTCGGCCCTCCTGGGGGAGGAGTGTGTAAATCAGTCCTTCAGGGAGTTCTTTCAGGCTCAGGAATCCTTATTAGATCTGTGCAACACTAAGGCGGAGTGGTGGGAGATGGTCAAAAAGAGGGCAGCAGGACTCTTTCGAGGCCTAGCAAACAAGATACAAATTGATAAAGATCGTGCCTACCAATCTCTCAGGAGAAAGTTAGACAGACTGGTGTCTGATGGGGCCCAAGGTGGGGAAGTTGCCAGGGTCCGTGCCCTCATGAAGGAGTATCAGTATGACAGGTACTCTTCCCTGGTTTTGGAGAGGGACTACGGGAAGCACCACTCGCCCGACCCTTACCAAAACTGCCGGGAAGTGTTTTCCCGCAAGTCCATACACGGCTTGCAAAATGAGGCTGGGGTGCTAGAGACTTCGGTCCCTGGTATTCTCAGAGTTGTTAAGAACTACTATGCTAAACTCCTGAAGGGGCAGGGGCTCTCCCGGGCCAGTATGTCTTCCTTTCTGGAAGAGACCCCTATTCTGCAAGATGAGAATATTTCTTTTGACGAATTGGAGTGTGAGATTGGAGTTGAGGAGGTCAGGAAGGCAATTGAAGGCTTAGGCCTCAAAAAGTCTCCAGGGCCTGACGGTTTAACAGCTGAATTTTATAAACAGTTTGTTGATGTCCTGGCCCCTCGTCTCACAGAGGTATTCAATAGCACCCTGGAAGAGGGCCTACTCCCTCCCTCTATGAGACACTCAGCTCTTATTCTCCTCACCAAGGGTTTGGACCAGTCTAAGGTTGAGAACTGGCGCCCCATCGCTCTTCTCAATACAGACCGAAAGATTCTGGCAAAGGTCATGTTCAACCGCCTTTTTCCTTTTGCAGAAAGGCTTCTTTCCCCCTCTCAGCACTGCACAGTGAAGGGCCGCAGCACCTTTTCCGCTGTCCTTGGCATCCGGGAGGTCCTAGAGCGGTGCAGGATCTGCGAGTGGGGTAAGTATCTGCTGACTTTGGATCAGTCAAAGGCTTTTGATAGGGTAAACCACGAGTATCTCTGGTTGCTCCTTGACAGGTACGGTCTTCCGGGTAAATTTGTTAATTGGCTAAAGATTTTGTATAAAGGGGCCGAGAGTTTCCCACTTGTGAATGGTTGGTCCGGGGAGAGCTTTGGGGTTTCTTCTGGGGTCCGACAGGGCTGTCCTTTGAGCCCTTTACTTTATGTATTTGCCATTGATCCCCTCATAAGGCGGATAGAGTGCGATGCATTAGCAGGGGTTCCTCTGTCTCCCGGGAGGGCCCTGAAGGTCTCCGCTTATGCAGACGATGTCACAGTAGTCGTGTCTAGTGGGGAGGAGGCAGAGACTGTGGCACGGGTGCTAAGGGACTACTCAAGGGCCTCTGGGTCCTTGATTAATCAGAATAAGTGCAAAACTTTCTGGATGGGGAAGGGAGATCCTGCCTTCGATCTTCCGGATGTCTTCCCAGTGGCCCAGCCCAAAATTAAAATTCTTGGTATCGAATTTGGCCATGGCGATTATGCCAAGCAAATTTGGGAGGGCAAGTTGGAAACCGCATCTGTTCTGGTGAACCGGTGGAAAGGGTTGAAATTTACCCTCAGAGAAAGGGTGGATCTTATCAAAACCTACCTGATTCCAATCTTTTTGTATCTCAGCCATGTGTGCCTTTTGCCAGAAGCTTTCTACGTTAAGATCAAAGGTCTCTTCTTCCAACTGTTATGGGGGAATAAGACAAACCTCATCAAAAGAAATATTACCTACCTACAAAGGAAGGAGGGGGGTCTCGGTATGGTGAACCCCGTTGTGTTCTTCGTGAACACCTTTATTAAGTATAACTATAACAACCTCCTGTTGGAGAAGCCTCCTTTGTGGGTGGAGATCTTCAGAGTTTGGGCCCTTCCTTTTCTTGAGTGTTGGAAGAGAGGCGGCTTGGTAAAGAGCGTGCGTGCTCCTCATGCCCCTCTCCCGCCTTATGTTGCCGTGAGTCTGAAGGTGATGAGGCGGTGGTGTGTGTCTGTTGGGGAGATCAGGGCTTCTCCAAGAAGGGACATCGATAGGAGAGTCTTGGGTTCCTACTTTCATGCATCACTGGCCCTGAAAGACTGTCCAGACGAGGTGTTGAGATCAGGGCTCTCTTTAGTCAATTCCCCAAGGGTTCCCCCGAAGCTCAGGGATGTCGTCTGGCGCTCCTTCCACGGGAAGCTCTATGTTAATGGGAATCTGAAGTACAGACGCACTGATGACCGTGACTGCCCACGAGAGGAATGCTCTGGGGAAGTGGAAACGATGGACCACTTCTTGCTTCAGTGCCCCTTTAACATAGATGTTTACAAACAAGTCTCTGCTGCCTTGGGCATTCCTTGCCTCTCTGGTTGTAATTACCAGGAGTGGGCCTATGGGGCATTCAAGCGACACAGGGGGTATGATTTGGGCACTCTTTTCTTAGTCAGCTCTGTTGTCCGCTTTTACACCTGGAACACACGGTGCAAGGTTTCTCTCAGGCGTGAAGTCCTCCCCGGTCCAGTGGTGGTGGATATGGTACTGGGTGAGCTCGGGAAGATACGCTCTTTGGAGAGACAAAGGATGGATGAAGCAAGGTGGTAGGGTCTGTGGAGGGGCATTCAGTTTGACCCACCGTGAGTCTCTTGCTAATTCTGATGTCTCTTTGGTGTTGGGCTAGTTCTTTTCACCCCCCTTAGATTTTTGCCTTCGTCGTATTTTTCTGATGGGGCTTCATACAGTTTTAGGTGAGTAGCCCAATCTTTTGCCTTCCTGGAGTCAGAGCCATGTTTTGTGTATATAGTTGTTTATAGTAGAGTGGCCCCCAGCCAGGCTGAGCCGCTCATTGAAGTTGAGTTAAAGTTGGAAATTGAGCAGCGTTGTATAGCTCAGGTGCGACTATACATCAGCTTTGTAACATTTGTACAGTCGCCCACAGAGCAAGCGGATACGTTTATAGGATAAGCTAATTATGTTTACTGCATGTAAATCTATTTAATGCTTTGCTTATTTGTTATGTTATTTTAAGCTTTATTGTATTAGGATGCAAGAACTCAATAAACAAAAATTTCCCCTGTACTAAGCACAATTCAGCAGGAACAGCCCCCTAAGTTTGCTCATAGCCTGTACAGAGAGATACCATAAAACTATGGCACATAGGGATTCCCCTGTACTAAGCACAATTCAGCAGGAACAGCCCCCTAAGTTTGCTCATAGCCTGTACAGAGAGATACCATAAAACTATGGCACATAGGGATTCCCCTGTACTAAGCACAATTCAGCAGGAACAGCCCCCTAAGTTTGCTCATAGCCTGTACAGAGAGATACCATAAAACTATGGCACATAGGGATTCCCCTGTACTAAGCACAATTCAGCAGGAACAGCCCCCTAAGTTTGCTCATAGCCTGTACAGAGATACCATAAAACTATGGCACATAGGGATTCCCCTGTACTAAGCACAATTCAGCAGGAACAGCCCCCTAAGTTTGCTCATAGCCTGTACAGAGAGATACCATAAAACTATGGCACATAGGGATTCCCCTGTACTAAGCACAATTCAGCAGGAACAGCCCCCTAAGTTTGCTCATAGCCTGTACAGAGAGATACCATAAAACTATGGCACATAGGGATTCCCCTGTACTAAGCACAATTCAGCAGGAACAGCCCCTAAGTTTGCTCATAGCCTGTACAGAGATACCATAAAACTATGGCACATAGGGATTCCCCTGTACTAAGCACAATTCAGCAGGAACAGCCCCCTAAGTTTGCCCATAGCGTGTACAAAGAGATACCATCAAACTATGGCACATAGGGATTCCCCTGTACTAAGCACAATTCAGCAGGAACAGCCCCCTAAGTTTGCTCATAGCCTGTACAGAGAGATACCATAAAACTATGGCACATAGGGATTCCCCTGTACTAAGCACAATTCAGCAGGAACAGCCCCTAAGTTTGCTCATAGCCTGTACAGAGAGATACCATAAAACTATGGCACATAGGGATTCCCCTGTACTAAGCACAATTCAGCAGGAACAGCCCCCTAAGTTTGCCCATAGCCTGTACAGAGAGATACCATAAAACTATGGCACATAGGGATTCCCCTGTACTAAGCACAATTCAGCAGGAACAGCCCCTAAGTTTGCTCATAGCCTGTACAGAGAGATGCCATAAAACTATGGCACATAGGGATTCCCCTGTACTAAGCACAATTCAGCAGGAACAGCCCCCTAAGTTTGCTCATAGCCTGTACAGAGAGATACCATAAAACTATGGCACATAGGGATTCCCCTGTACTAAGCACAATTCAGCAGGAACAGCCCCCTAAGTTTGCTCATAGCCTGTACAGAGAGATACCATAAAACTATGGCACATAGGGATTCCCCTGTACTAAGCACAATTCAGCAGGAACAGCCCCCTAAGTTTGCCCATAGCGTGTACAAAGAGATACCATCAAACTATGGCACATAGGGATTCCCCTGTACTAAGCACAATTCAGCAGGAACAGCCCCCTAAGTTTGCTCATAGCCTGTACAGAGAGATACCATAAAACTATGGCACATAGGGATTCCCCTGTACTAAGCACAATTCAGCAGGAACAGCCCCTAAGTTTGCTCATAGCCTGTACAGAGAGATACCATAAAACTATGGCACATAGGGATTCCCCTGTACTAAGCACAATTCAGCAGGAACAGCCCCCTAAGTTTGCCCATAGCCTGTACAGAGAGATACCATAAAACTATGGCACATAGGGATTCCCCTGTACTAAGCACAATTCAGCAGGAACAGCCCCCTAAGTTTGCTCATAGCCTGTACAGAGAGATACCATAAAACTATGGCACATAGGGATTCCCCTGTACTAAGCACAATTCAGCAGGAACAGCCCCTAAGTTTGCTCATAGCCTGTACAGAGAGATACCATAAAACTATGGCACATAGGGATTCCCCTGTACTAAGCACAATTCAGCAGGAACAGCCCCTAAGTTTGCTCATAGCCTGTACAGAGAGATACCATAAAACTATGGCACATAGGGATTCCCCTGTACTAAGCACAATTCAGCAGGAACAGCCCCCTAAGTTTGCTCATAGCCTGTACAGAGAGATACCATAAAACTATGGCACATAGGGATTCCCCTGTACTAAGCACAATTCAGCAGGAACAGTGCAGGTTTCCCCTGTAGCCCTTTAAATACAGTAAGACCCTGACATTGCAGAATGGCCCCCGGGGATTATGGATCTCTGGGACCCCCAGTAGGTAAGTGACATTAGTACCTGCAGCCATAGAGCTGGGTACATGGAGTTATGGAAGGACTGATTCGGCCCCATATTCCCCTGCTGTTGAGCATGGCCCAATGCATTGTGGGACATTATACATTCCATTGATATTAGGGGCTATTTCCAGTGATTGAGTAAATCTCTCCCTACTGGGAGCCTGTTTATCCTCCCCGGGGGGGCTGTGCCGTGGCTTCCAGGAATCCATGTGTATCAGCCATTAATGCTGCATAAATATTTCCACCGGCTGAGAGCAGACCCCCGGGACCCCTCCCCGGCTACACAAGGGGCTTTTGGTTCCCTATGAGACCAGCAGGAACAGCCTGTGAGTGATGTGGAAAGAGCAGATATATACAGTATATATTATGGTGATAGAGAACAGCAGCCGCACTCTCACCGATGTTTATTTGACCTTTAAAGGAGAATGAAAGCAAAAATCAGTGGGGGGCCCCAGTTTGTAGGGGAGAATGGCCTATTCCTAGCAACTTTGCAATTGGTCTTCATTATTTATTTATTATAGTTTTTGAATTATTTGCCTTTTTCTTCTGCTTCTTTGCAGCTTTCAAATGGGGGTCACTGACCCCGGCAGCCAAACCCTATTGCTCTGTGAGGCTCCAGTTTTATTGTTACTGTTACTTTTCATTACTTTTCTTTCCTTTTTCTGTCCTCTCTTATAAATACATCAGTCTCTCATTCAAACCAATGCCTGGTTGCTAAGGGAATTTGGACCCTAGCAACTCTTTCCAGCTCTCAAATGGGGGTCACTGACCCCGGCAGCCAAACTCTATTGCTCTGTGAGGCTCCAGTTTTATTGTTATTGTTACTTTTTATTCCTTATCTTTCTATTCAGCCCCTCCCCTATTCATATACCAGTCTCTCATCCAAACCACTCCCTGGTTACTAAGGTAACTTGGACCCTAGCAACCAAAAACCTATTGCTCTGTGAGGCTCCAGTTTTATTGTTATTGTTACTTTTTATTCCTTCTCTTTCTATTCAGCCCCTCCCCTATTCATATTCCTGTCTCTCATCCAAACCACTCCCTGGTTACTAAGGTAACTTGGACCCTAGCAACCAAAAACCTATTGCTCTGTGAGGCTCCAGTTTTATTGTTACTGTTACTTTTTATTCCTTATCTTTCTATTCAGCCCCTCCCCTATTCATATTCCCGTCTCTCATTCAAACCACTAACTGGCTACTAAGGGAATTTGGACCCTAGCAACTCTTTCCTGCTCTCAAATGGGGGTCACTGACCCCGGCAGCCAAACCCTATTGCTCTGTGAGGCTCCAGTTTTATTGTTATTGTTACTGGCAACTTCTATAGCAAAACTAGGGGGCGCCGTGGGGCAGCGTCATGGCTGGGTTTATATCCCCTTTAGTGGGAACAGCGGCCCTGGAACAGCAACATGTAGCAGCCAATCAGCAGCTTTTATTAAGCTGCTAACGTCCAATGAAAGCTTGGGTTTCTCAGACAAGGAGAGCAGAAGAATACAAGGGGTCTTGGGGCCAACTCAGCTACTAATTCATTGTATTCATCATTAACCCCGCGAGTCCTGATTATCCCCCCAGGAATATCACTGTGCAGCCATCATTCTGCCCCCCCCATGTTATTTACTCGCCCTGATTTATCACCCACTTATATTCCATTAACGCATTTCTTGTAAAGTCCCAAATAAAATTTGTTTCCCATTAAATGTTCCCGGGGAAGCGCCGACACCTCATCCATCAGCCGCAATGAGCCGAGGCGTAAATACATATTAGCGGGACTTTGCAAATTGCGCTCCTCCCGCGCTTCATTGCCCTTTAATATTGGCCCCGCCCCCCCCCGCTCTGATCTGAATATAACACATTGGTGACTACTGGCATTGCACCATTACTTGCCCTTTATTATGTTCTAGATATTGTTCTGTCTGGATGTTATTTATCTATTTTATATGTTCGGGGGTTTGATTTGCTCCGCCTCTTTCTTATCTCTCCTCGTCTCCCCAAGTTGAAATGTAACGACTTGTAGGCAAATGTTCCTGATTGAGAAATAGTGAAGAATTCAGGTTCCGGGTTTATAAGTGAAATTTGATGTTGGGCTGAGAGTCATGTGATCCAGACTGGGGGGCCGGACCAGGTGTAGTGATGAACCCCACCCTAACCCGTTGCTCGGCAACCCACATCCAGTCCTCTTCTACTTTATGTCCCAACTCCCCTCTGGGTGGGACCAGCACTATTAAAGGGGATATAAACCCAGCCATGATGCTGCCTCACGGCGCCCCCTAGTTTTGCTATAGAAGTTGCCAAAAACCATCATTATAGATGCAAGGAAATTCCCCAATGAGAATTGTACTGATAAATAAGTTGATTATAAATGCAAAAGAACTGCCCAGTGAGAATGCTGATTCCCAGCACTGTGTCAGGCCCCTTGCTGGTACCTTACATATAGAGATAATGATAACTCCCTTCTATTGTACAAGTCCAGTTCCAACTGCACATTCCCTTTATTAATTCTGACACTTTTCTCTGTACTTTGACCAGAGCATGTTGGGAAACCGCACAGCTCACACTTCTGCAGAGCCATTTCCTATGTCTCCGTCCCTCTATTTTAGGCACAGACACAGAGCAAAGTCCAATAAAAGTCTTATTGCCCCCGTATGCCCCCCCCCAGGTTTGATATAAAAGCCCATATGGCAGATTTAGGGCCGGGGCGAGACAGCGGGGCTGTATATTGTATTTGTATTTCCAACGCCCTAAGTCAGATGTGGCTCCTGCGGAGGCCGGCGGCCCAGGACTATAAATAAGCCGCCCCGTAATATTCCGTATCTGCCGCTTTGTAATTATCCCTGTGATCTCATTCCCTTTCTCAATTATCTCCCGGCCATTAAACCCGCGATGGAAAATGCATCAGTTTCCCTTCAGCTCCATCCCAGCCTCCCCCCAAGTGGCTTCATGTCGGCGGCATTGCTTTCCCTTTATTACCCAATTACGCGCAATTACGGCTCATTTTATGGCGCGCGGTCGCTGGACCTCAGACAAGAAGCAGCCAGAGGAGACCGGGTCGGAGTTCTACTGGCCGATAATATCCTATAGTCTTTGTATTGTCATCCACATGACCCAGTGGCCCCTCTGGGCTGGGGTCCGGGGCCCCAAAGTCAGACCTTTTCTCATTGAAGGATTGTTTCGCATATTAATGGGGCTACTGGCACTAGAGAGATGACAGCTATATTACTTTAAAGCAGGGTCAGACTGGGGGGTGTAGGGCCAACCTTGACTGCCGCCCCAGGGCCCTGCCCCCTGCAACCCCTCCAGGGGCCCCCACTGAGCCAAGAACCAAGAACATGAATATTATACAGCGCTCTATCCAGCCTGCACTCTGTGCCTCTGTGGCTCTCTTCAAGGGCTCCGGGAGTGCAACTCCTATCCCTACCTACTTACCTCCCTACCCATCCCCTTCCCTACCTACTTACCTCCCTACCCATCCCCTTCCCTACCTACTTACCTCCCTACCCATCCCCTTCCCTACCTACTTACCTCCCTACCCATCCCCTTCCCTACCTACTTACCTCCCTACCCATCCCCTTCCCTACCTACTTACCTCCCTACCCATCCCCTTCCCTACCTACTTACCCTCCCTACCCATCCCTTCCCTACCTACTTACCTCCCTACCCATCCCCTTCCCTACCTACTTACCTCCCTACCCATCCCCTTCCCTACCTACTTACCTCCCTACCCATCCCCTTCCCTACCTACTTACCTCCCTACCCATCCCCTTCCCTACCTACTTACCTCCCTACCCATCCCCTTCCCTACCTACTTACCTCCCTACCCATCCCCTTCCCTACCTACTTACCTCCCTACCCATCTCCTTCCCTACCTACTTACCTCCTTACCCATCTCCTTCCCTACCTACTTACCTCCTTACCCATCTCCTTCCCTACCTACTTACCTCCCTACCCATCTCCTTCCCTACCTACTTACCTACCTACCCATCTCCTTCCCTACCTACTTACCTCCCTACCCATCCCCTTCCCTACCTACTTACCTCCCTACCCATCTCCTTCCCTACCTACTTACCTCCTTACCCATCTCATTCCCTACCTACTTACCTCCTTACCCATCTCCTTCCCTACCTACTTACCTCCCTACCCATCTCCTTCCCTACCTACTTACCTCCTTACCCATCTCCTTCCCTACCTACTTACCTCCCTACCCATCTCCTTCCCTACCTACTAACCTCCCTACCCATCTCCTTCCCTACCTACTTACCTCCCTACCCATCTCCTTCCCTACCTACTTACCTCCCTACCCATCTCCTTCCCTTTCTACTTACCTCCCTACCCATCTCCTTCCCTACCTACTTACCTCCTTACCCATCTCCTTCCCTACCTACTTATCTTCCTACCCATCTCCTTCCCTACCTACTTACCTCCTTACCCATCTCCTTCCCTACCTACTTACCTCCCTACCCATCTCCTTCCCTACCTACTTACCTCCCTACCCATCTCCTTCCCTACCTACTTACCTCCCTACCCATCTCCTTCCCTACCTACTTACCTCCCTACCCATCTCCTTCCCTACCTACTTACCTCCCTACCCATCTCCTTCCCTACCTACTTACCTCCTTACCCATCTCCTTCCCTACCTACTTACCTCCCTACCCATCTCCTTCCCTACCTACTTACCTCCCTACCCATCTCCTTCCCTACCTACTTACCTCCCTACCTATCTACCTACCTACCTACTTACCTCCCTACCTATCTCCTTCCCTACATACTTACCTCCCTATCTACCTACCTACTTACCTCCCTACCTGTTTCCCTACTTACCTCCCTACCTATCTCCTTCCCTACCTACTTACCTCCATACCTACCTACCTATCTTCCTACCTAACTCCTAGCCATACCTACTTACCTTCCTACCTATCTCCTTCCCTACCTACTTACCTCCCTACCCATCTCCTTCTCTACCTATCTCCTTCCCTACCTACTTCCTTACCTACCTAACCCCTTCCCTACCTATTTACCTTCCTACCTACCTATCTTCCTACCTAACTCCTTCCCTACCTACTTACCTCTTTACCTACCTCCCTACCTATCTTCCTACCTAACTCCTAGCCCTACCTACTTACCTCCTTACCTATTTCCTTCCCTACCTACCTCCTTACCTACCTATCTTCCTACCTAATTCCTTCCCTACCTACTTACCTCCTTACCTACCTTCCTACCTACCTATCTTCCTACTTAACTCCTTCCCTACCTACTTACCTCCTTACCTACCTTCCTACCTAACTCCTAGCCCTACCTACTTACCTCCCTACCTACTTACCTCCCTACCTATCTCCTTCCTTACAGTCCAGAGATTTATTTATCCCAGAAGGAGGGGCCATAAAGCAACATTTAGCCCTGACAGAGTTATAGGGTTCAGCATTAACCCCCCCTGGGGAGGAAGTGGGGGGCGTCAATGTGCGTTTTTTTATGATTTTTGTTTTTTTTTTATAACTGAAACACATTGGATGATGGAATTTTTCCCCTTAACATAATGTTCCCTTTAGTGCAGCTGCTCTTATGAGCGATGAGCCAATGAGCCAATGACCGATGAGCCAATGAGCCAATGAGCCAATGAGCCAATGAGCCAATGAGCCAATGAGCCAATGAGCCAATGAGCCAATGAGCCAATGAGCCAATGAGCCAATGAGCCAATGAGCCAATGAGCCAATGAGCCAATGAGCCAATGAGCCAATGAGCCAATGAGCCAATGACCGATGAGCCAATGAGCCAATGAGCCAATGACCGATGAGCCAATGAGCCAATGAGCCAATGAGCAATGCCGGCGCGGTTCTGTATTACGGGGGGAATCTATTCATGTATCTGTCACTTGGGGTTGGTTCCATTCGCCAGAATGAAGGGCGGCAGCTGGAAACTTATGGAAATTGTGGGTTATACGGGGTTGGATTAAAGGAGAAATAAACCTTTTAGCCATCACTAATGGCACTGTGCCAGGGGATATGCAATGAGCCCCCCTTTCTCTCCCTATTGCAGAACAGACAGTGACTGATTTGCACCATTGGTGAATTCTCTCACAAAACGGGTGCAAAAAAAAATTTGCTTATGGAGGAAAAAGTTGCGGTTGCGTCAAAAAGTCGTCGCTTCAAAAAAATGTTGTGGTTGCATCAGAAAAAGTTGCAGCCGTTTTGTGTTTTTTTTCCACAGTTTCGCTAATTTTTCGCCGACACTTGGACCCATTTCAACTCCCTTTCCCGCGCCCGGCGGCACCGGGAGTAAGAGGCATATTTTATGCCCATTGCTGTGGGGTCGTTAGCCAGAGAGCGGGTAATTAACGAGGCTCCTCTGCTCATTGGGATTCTTTCCCTCTCGCCGACTGCTCAGATTTACAGCACAGAACCTGCCGGTGGAACATAAATCTTCCCTCCGGGCCCAATACATCCCCCCCCCCCCCGGCTCCCCCCATAAATCCTTGATGAGAACATTGTTTTTCTCTCCATTCCGCTCATTACTCGCAATTGGCAATTGGCCCCCACCATATATTCCCTGGCTGAAAGATTTATATTCGGTATCGACCCCCAGAACCCCCTTCGCTTTATTGTGTTGTTTGGCACAAAGAGATGGCAAAGCAGTGGGTACAGTCTGCCCAGGGTCTGCCCTGTTGTGTCACTCGGGTTTGTGATGTCACCTTTGTGATGTCATCAAGCTGCTGAAATCATCAGAAGTTGTGACGCAACGAGAAGAAGTCAATTAGGGAAGAATCGCAGAATCGGGGGGGGGGGGAGATACCTGCCCCCTCACAGGCAGATAGATGTGCAGAGGATGGGGGCGCCCCCCCTGCCTGGATAGATGTGCCCCTGGGTCATGCTGGGCCAATAGAATTGCAGAATAATTGACTATTTATTCATCAGACACAAGGCGAGTACAGAGCCATCGAGAGAGAGAGATAGACAGATAGATAAATAGATAAATAGATAGATGATAGATAGATAGATAGATAGATAGATGATAGATAGATAGATGATAGATAGATAGATAGATGATAGATAGATAGATAGATGATAAATAGATAGATAGATGATAAATAGATAGATAGATAATAGATAGGTAGATAGATGATAGATAGATAGATAGATAGATGATAGATAGATAGATAATAGATAGATAGATAGATAGATGATAGATAGATAGATGATAGATAGATGATAGATAGATAGATAGATAGATAGATGATAGATAGATAGATAGATAGATAGATGATAGATAGATAGATAGATAGATAGATAGATGATAGATAGATAGATAGATAGATAATAGATAGGTAGATAGATGATAGATAGATAGATAGATAGATGATAGATAGATAGATAGATAGATAATATATAGATAGATAGATAATAGATAGGTAGATAGATAGATAGATAGATGATTGATAGATAGATAGATAGGTAGATAGATAGATAGATAGATAGATAGATAATAGAGAGATAGATAGATGATAGATAGATAGATAGATAGATAGATGATAGATAGATAGATAGATAGATAGATAGATAGGTAGATAGATAGATAGATAGATAGATAGATAATAGAGAGATAGATAGGTAGATAGATAGATAGATAATAGATAGGTAGATAGATGATAGATAGATAGATGATAGATAGATAGATAGATGATAGATAGATAGATAGATAGATAGATAGATAGATGATAGATAGATAGATAGATAGATAATATATAGATAGATAGATGATAGATAGATGATAGATAGATAGATAGATAGATGATAGATAGATAGATAGATAGATAGATGATAGATAGATAGATAGATAATAGATAGATAGATAGATAGATAATATATAGATAGATAGATGATAGATAGATAGATAATAGATAGGTAGATAGATAGATAGATAGATAGATGATTGATAGATAGATAGATAGATAGGTAGATAGATAGATAGATAATAGAGAGATAGATAGATGATAGATAGATAGATAGATAGATAGATAGATGATAGATAGATAGATAGATAGATAGATGATAGATAGATAGATAGATAGATAATAGATAGATAGATAGATAATAGATAGATAGATAGATAATAGAGAGATAGATAGATAATAGAGAGATAGATAGATAGATAGATGATAGATAGATAGATAGATAGATAGATGATAGATGATAGATAGATAATAGATAGGTAGATAGATAGATAGATAGATAGATAGATAGATAATAGAGAGATAGATAGATAATAGAGAGATAGATAGATAGATGATAGATAGATAGATAGATAGATAGATGATAGATAGATAGATAGATAGATAGATAGATAGATGATAGATAGATAGATATATAATAGATAGGTAGATAGATGATTGATAGATAGATAGATAATAGATAGATAGATAGATAGATAATAGATAGGTAGATAGATAGATAGATAATAGAGAGATAGATAGATAGATGATAGATAGATAGATAGATGATAGATAGATAGATAGATAATAGATAGATAGATGATAGATAGATAGATAGATAGAAAATAGATAGATAGGTAGATAGATAGATGATAGATAGATAGATGATAGATAGATAGATAGATAGATAGATAGATGATAGATAGATAGATGATAGATAGATAGATAGATAGATGATAAATAGATAGATAGATAATAGATAGGTAGATAGATGATAGATAGATAGATAGATAGATAATAGATATATAGATAGATAGATGATTGATAGATAGATAGATAAATAGATAGATAGATAGATAATAGATAGGTAGATAGATGATAGATAGATAGATAGATAGATAGATGATAGATAGATAGATAGATAGATAGATAGATGATAAATAGATAGATAGATAATAGATAGGTAGGTAGATAGATGATAGATAGATAGATAGATAGATGATAGATAGATAGATAGATAGATAATAGATAGGTAGATAGATGATAGATAGATAGATAGATAGATAGATGATAGATAGATAGATAGATAGATAGATGATAGATAGATAGATGATAGATAGATAGATAGATGATAGATAGATAGATAGATAGATAGATAGATGATAGATACATAGATGATAGATAGATAGATGATAGATAGATAGATGATAGATACATAGATGATAGATAGATAGATAGATGATAGATAGATACTGTAGATAGACTGTGTGTCTGAGTGAAGCCCCCCATGTGAGTCCCCGTGCCACTATAGATCACTATATACTTTCTAACCCAATAAAGCCAATTTATTGCTCGGGGAGAGGAACCATATAACTCCGGGGAAGATAGAGTCGCAGCGCTGGGATGTGACAGGGGGAGTCCCTGCAATAAACTCCCATTGATTTCCTGCGCCGCCAATAAAACTATATTGTACAATTACTATACAGATAGACAGACCATTGGGGGGAATTTATGGCTCTGCGCTAAACTGATCCCAGTAAATCTCTCTGATCTACGGTCACATGTCCCCCCCCACCGCTAATGGAACGGCCCGGCCCCCCTTCTATTGTAACGGCCCAATGTAACGAGTCTGTCATTTTATATAACAACTATGGGAAAGATCTACTTATCTGTTGTAAAAAGGTGATTGGGTTAATGAGCACTTACCTCTCCGACCCAGTACTCACTACTACATAACCCACAATGCATTGCACTGGGATGTTCCTTTCCTTATTGATGTGTGCAGCAGGGGATTGTGGGATTGGGAGGAGGCAGGATGAAGGCAGGCTGAGGACAGATGACTACTGTTTTTATTTGAGTCACAAAGTAGTCAGCCAATCAGCAGGGGAACAGGGGGCGGGGCTTAGGGAACTGTTCTTTTCAAAAAGCTTAAGTTGTGTTTGGGTTGAGTTCCCCTTTAAGTGACCAATGGGATCCTGGCTACAGGGGACACTCTGGGAATGCTGAATATAAAAGTAATGGATTCCGGAACCACCCACTATGAGCTACAAGTCCCAGAGTCCATCACTTCACAATAGAACAGACGTAGGAGGAGTTTCATCACTCTGTGAGCCTAAGGGGGCGGGGTTATGGTTCCTGCGAGCAAAGGCAGACTTTAATAGGTTTCATTCTAGTTAATTCCGACACCATAACAAGATTTTCCTCTTCTGAATCCGGGCCGGCTGCTCCAAACTGCTTTGAACGAGATCCCGGTCCGGTCAGTCTTCCGTCTCTTTAGCGCTTTCCTCTCCGGCCCGGCGGATCCATCATTGTGCTGAACCGTATCCTGCGTCTGCCCGACTCCCTCCATCCCGCCGAGTCTCATTAGTCAGAAATCTGTGAGCGCGGAGAAAGCTGTCGCCCAGCCACCGGGAAATTGCCTCTGATTGATGTTCTGTATCCGTCGCCGGAATCCCTAGCAACCACGTGATGCCACAATATCCCAACTGGGGCCACTAACTGTCAGATTTACCCACCTTCTCCTGATACCCATAAAATGACATTCAAATGTAAAATGCATTAAGATAAGGAAGCTTAGCAAGTCAGAGGAAACGCCACCCCCTTTATATCTATATTATATCCTAGAACTTTCTGCAGAACATTATGGCCCGGCCCCATTTATTATACCTTGTGTAGGTTTTCACATTCCCTTAATTCTCCTGTATATCATTGGGTCCCTTGACCTTTCCAGGAAACTGGCAGCCTGTTTATTTCCAATAAAATCCCCGTCTGGCCAGGCTGGGCTCTGATTGGCTGGATGAGAATGGAAAGGTCTGCCCTGTCATACTGGGAATATTTACATTTAAAGTTATTTATGGGCAGCCAGCAATAGGCACTCAGTGTAATATACACGAAGATGGAGCCCACCCAGGTACTGCGGCTTTCACATACGCACAACGGCAACCATTAATTCCCTTTATTTATATATGGAACACGAACATGGAAAGGACCTGTGGTGGGGGCAATGCAGGGGGAGCCAGGGGCAATAGATTGAATGAATGCCTCAGTTTTTTTTGGCCCATTGGGGTGCATGTGAAGGACCCAACCCAAGGATGAGATGGGACCTGATGGAGATGATAATGGTCTCAATCTGTTAAAATGGCCCCAGTGGGGTTCAATAAGGATCCCTATCAGCAGATGACAGGTGTAGGTTCTGTTGGCCAAACAAAGTGGGGGCTGTGACATAACAAACTGTATAAGTTGGATGAAACTATTAGATATTTCTGTTTATGCTGAAATGTACCCCCTGCCCCCCTCCTACCTGTTGTAGCAAATGCATTGTGTAGGTTAATCTCATCTAGGTGTGTATTGTGTGTAGCCAGCCGGCTCTGTCTGGCCCTCCCCATGTAATTGCCCCTATTGTGAGGGCACACAGAGCCAGACCCATAGTGACACAATACACATAGTTACCCCTTGTGAGAGCAGTGCTCTGTCTAGTAAATGCAAAAGACTGAACTGGGCATGCTCACTAGGTGGCTTCCCATAGGCCCAGTGGGATTAGCTGTGATTGGCCCCTCTGGAAGCTGCCTTTGGGTTGGCAGAAGGAGTCAAATCCTGTTTTGGTTTTACGACAGGGGCTGCTCCCTTTCTGGCTACAAAGGTGGCTGCCAAGAGTTCCAAGGAGCCTTTTGTCTGGGGTGTAACCTTAGCTACGGCAGGACCCCCTCCCCTGTGTTCCCCTGGAATCTGCCTTAGCTGGGGCAAGAAGATTCCCCCCAACTGGGTGTATTTCCCTATTCCCTAAGGAACAAGAGTGCAGGCTGGCTACCACCTACTGGCTTATGGGAACCTGCTGATGGCTACTTGCCATTCTCCAATAAACGCCTCATCCTGTGATACCAACCGTTTGCTCTTTGGGTCCTGCCCTATGTCTGGGAACTCACGGCCCTGAGGTTGTGACAGGGGCCATCGTGTGGATAGAAGTAAGAGTGCTCTCAATGTAGAGGAGCTCAACCTTGTACCAGGTGTGAGTGCCTCCCATAGGGAGGTGTTGGAGGTAAGTTGTTAGCAAGCTTAGGTCAGTCAGTGTAGGACTGGGTTTCTAAGGCCCAACCAAGAACCCAACACCAACGGCCCATTCTTACAACGAGATGGAGAAGCTAAAGGCTATAGGTGCCATAGGAGCCAATGATGGAAATAAGAAAGGGTTCCACCACCAGATCTTCTGACTCTCACACCCATCCACTGAGGAAAGGAAGATGATGGCAATAAATGTAGATGTAGAAGCTAAAGGCTATGGGTGCCATAGAAGCTGATGGTGGAAATAAGAAAGGGTTCCACCACCAGATCTTCTGATCTTCTGACACTCAGATCCATCCAGGACTGAGGTTGGTTGCACCGTGATGTGGAAAGGAAGTGATGGCAATAGATGTAGATGTAGAAGCTAAAGGCTATAGGTGCCATAGAAGCCGATGGTGGAAATAAGAAGGGTTCCACCACCAGATCTTCTGATAGGCTCTTAGACCCATCCAGCACTGAGGTTGGGTGCACCGTGACGTGGAAAGGAAGATGATGGCAATAGATGTAGATGTAGAAGCTAAAGGCTATAGGTGCCATAGAAGCTGATGGTGGAAATAAGAAAGGTTCCACCAGAAGATCTTCTGATCTTCTGACTCTCAGACCCATCCAGTACTGAGGTTGGTTGCACCGTGATGTGGAAAGGAAGATGATGGCAACAGAAGGTGAATTTGGTTGGATGGCAAGATATTCCATGGATTGACCTTTGGAGGGGTCAGGTTGGTGGGGGAGGGGGAGGGGGGAGGGGGAGGGGGGAGGGCCCACCCATAGTGAAGGTGGACATTTTCTTTCTTGGATCATGTGCTTTGGAAGTGGACTTAATATTGGGTAGACTGTCTTAAGGATTCTGTGTGCTTAGGGCCAGGGGTTGGCATATTTAGGGGTTGCTGGGGGGGGGGTAGGAGTGGGACTGGTCAATGGCATTCATTGTCGTGGCTTTGGGGGTTCTGTAACAGGAGCGTCACTGATGGCCAAGGGGTATCTTGGTGGGGCTTGGGTTGGGTATTGAGAGTCCTTTGGACCCCATTTCTAGGCCACAGTGTGATCACATTGGGGAGAATATTTGCTCCTGATCAAGGGATGGGGACGTATCTTGTGGGGGTTCAATGGGAGATTAACTTTATAAGCAAAAAAAAGTGTTGAATTTACATAGAGTGTCAGCCTTGGGGGGAGTTGGACAGACAGGGGTGCAGGGACGATGGTCTTTGAAGTGGGCGGAGCTGGGTTTGGTGAAGAACCTTTGTTTTGTCTGATTGTGCCCAACTGGAGTCCGGAACCCATAGACATATAGTGAATAATATGGGTGGGTTTGGCCAGTAATGGGCTTTGGGTACATTTAGGGGAGGTGATTAGGTTGCTGCCGCAGGTACTGACCCAGTAGGAAAGCGCCACCCCCTTGTGTATAGTAACGGGTAATGGTGTTATGGGAGGGGCCTGTCCCCGTGCCATATTGTATGTGCCAATAGTTCTACCCAATACAGACAATTAGGCAACACCGGGTACATCCCCTGATACAAAATGGCGGCACTTAGAGAACTTTATTACCAGGCAGGTCTCATGTGGCTGCTTTACAGTGGGAGCAGTACAGCAGCCCCTGCTCAGACTCAATGGGTGGCAGTTGTCACCCTGCCATATGGTTATATAAGAGAACCACAAGCTGATTTAATGTTTCATTGCACAAGGGGGGGGGTGCAATTGGCTAATGAGCATATGACATGGCTATATACAAAGCGGTACAGCCTGCAGCTACAAGAAGCACTTGTGAGCCGAGCAGCAAGCAGTTCATTTTATGCACATTTGGTTACAAAGGAGGGGATTAGTTACCCTTTAATAGTCTCCAAACCACCCTGAACTGCTATAGGCACTGGGATTCCCCGCACGGTGCCGCCTCCCTGCGCTCCGAGCAGCTCCAGGCTCCTCTCTGGTCTCAACGGGGAGAGAAATGATATAATATTTATGTGGAACAACGACAGGCGGAGGAACCGGTCACAGCCAATAGCGTTCTGTCCCCCGAGGAGGAAAAAGCGAAACGCGTCGAGGCGATTCCCAGCGCAGCGGAGCCACTAGGGGAACATCACAGGGAAATGTAATGATCTGAATCCTTCCCGACTGAAGCTTCTCCCTCTGTTTATTCTCACTCACAGGAGGCAGAGAAAATCAATACTTCATTAAGGCCCAGAGCATGTAATTAACCCTCGCCTGCCTGCCCCATCCTCTGCTCTTTACTAGAAATCTCCCAGCGCTCCCATGGAATAAAGGGCCACTGACATATACTTTATATATATATATAAATGACCTAACTGACATAAGACTAAAGCTCTTTGTATGGAAAACAGGGGGAATTCTGGGAAAGGAGCCACAGGACCCACTAGGTGCTGTCCCACGGCGCCCCCTAGTTTTGCTATAGAAGTTGCCAAAAACCATCATTACAGATGCAAGGAAATTCCCCAATGAGAATTGTACTGATAAATAAGTTGATTATAAATGCAAAAGAACTGCCCAGTGAGAATGCAGCTTCCAAACACTATGTTGGGCATCTTCCTGATATCTTACATAGGGGGACTATTGTGCCATTTGGGGCCCATGATATGATACTGAAATAAAAAAAATCATTTAGTTGTTGTGTGATAGACAAACTGGGGTTAACCCTTCTGATCCAGTTACAGGAACAAAGAACATGGAGTCAGATCAGCAGGGATTCTCATTGGAGGATTATTTTGCATGTTAATAGAAAAGTCAAATTTTATTGAGCAATATCGCTTTAAAAAATGCAACCCTGGCGTTGCTGGACTGCAGCTTGGCATATGCTGAAGCATGCTGGGATTTGTAGTCCAGTAAGGGAAAAACCAATGATCACCCCCCCCCGTATAAAACTCAACAGAAAAGGGGGTGATACATCCTACTAGTCACATGGCCCCTTAAACTCTCCTTTGGACCTAACGCGTGTGTCTTTTATCAACCTCATCGACGTTGTTATGATCTCTCTGAATAGCTTAACTACAACAAAGGACCTGCAGGAGGGCCCCATCAGGGCTGCTTTTGGTTTGGGCAATTAGTTCAGAGAATCACAGGGGGCCCCTGGGGGGGAAAATGCTGAAAAAAAGTGCAAATATTACATTTTGTATCTGCATTAGGGTTGCCCTGCGGCCCTCCAGCTGTTAAATGCAACTCCCAGTGTCCCACCAATAGGGCCACGGTCTATTACCCTAGATGTAATCAGTGCCCAAACTGGGGTAGGCAGGGAGGGTACCTGTCTAGAGCAAATCGCAAAGGGGGGGCAAAAAGTAGTCCAGTAGCTACGGCAGCCGGGGGTCCGTGAAACAAGCAAATGACAGCTGAGGTGGGAAAAGCCCCGGCATTTCAGGCACCACCAACAGGGGTAACAGGGGCTAAATTTCACAATTCAAAAATCACAACTGAAAAGGTAAAATGAAGACCAATTGCAAGAAATAAAAATGACCAACTGCAATTGTCTTAAAATCCCACCAGACGACTTATAACTAAAACCAGAATAAGGGAAACCTTCCATTTAATGGTCTCCTGGGGGTTAAAACAGAAAAATGTTGCAAGCACCCCACTAACGATGCAATGCAGCCCCAGGGGGGGCCTGTGTGTATATATATATATATACAGTATATATATTCCCTGTGTCCCCTTTCCATCTGGGCCACATCGTCCAACATCACCCTTAATTACCCCGGCTCATAACAAACCCCACCCAGGCCCTTTGCATGGGGTCATCTGATTGGATATGTGCTGCACCCCCCACCCAGCCCATCTAGATGAGCCGCCTACCAGGAACCCCTTCTCTTTCTGGACCGTTCCATTCACTGTGTGTCACTACCCAAAAAAAACTTGCCTTTGGTCTAGGGATGAGAATTTAGCTTCAGGGGGGGCCCTTTTTGGGGAGTTTCAAATAAAATTACAAACTTATATATATACAGTAAGTAGGGGAGAAAGCAGGGTCGGACTGGGGGGTGCAGGGGCCACCAGGGCTGCTACTGCAGGGAATGGAGCTTCACTGTGGTCACCCCCACACACCCCCCCCCCCCCGAGCACACATACTTGGGAGAGGGGAACCTGCGGGCCCCAGAGCACCCAACAGGGAGGATCGGTTCTGGGCCGGCCCAAGGGCAAGGGCTCACTGGGTTTCTTCCTTGTGTCCCGCCGGCCAATCCGACCCTGGAAGAAAGTGTTGTTACCTTGCTATTTATGAACTGTAACTCCCAGCGCTCTGCCTTGTAGTTCAACAATAGCTGACAGTCAGCAGTTACAAAAGGCAGATATATAACCCCCCCCCCCCTATTAGATGGGGACTCCCAGGCACCGGCCAACTCCATCCTTGATTGAGAAACTACATTACTGCACTTCTGGCAGCAAAGGGGTTAATACAGAAGTGTCAGATCCCTGGGGGGGCATTTTCACCGTAGCCGTCTCCCCGGGGCACAGGAGGGGCTTAGAGGGTTAAGTGTATGAAGTGGGAATATGTTTTGGGAATCCATCCCGGCATTGCTGCCTCCCTCTCCCAGTAATAGAACGAGCAGCAGCTGGGAGGTGGGATGGGGGGGTGCGGTATCTCTGCATAAGGAGAGGGGGGGGGGCTTCTCTGTTAGACACAGGTCCATCCATCTGACCTGCCAGAGACGTCAACATGAAATGAAGAGTTCCGAGGAAAGGACGGCTCTGTGGCTCTGTGGCTCCGTAAGCCTTGTGCCGGCCGGTAGCCACTCTGGGAAGCCTCGTGCCCAGGGATGAGCCGAGGATGAGAAAGCAGGAGCCCGACCTGGTGCTTCTCCACTACGCTGACAGACGGGAGGGCAGGGAGGCACCTCTTGCATTTCGGAGCTACGTTCTCATCCCCCCGTCAACTGCCAAACTAAAAAGATGCCACCGGGGCACCGGCATTCCCATGGCAACACCGAGGCTTTGCTGACCCGGGGCAGGCTGGGCTGCCTCCTCCTTCTCAAACTACTGATGTTGGCAAATGTCAGCGTCTCCTGCCCGTCTAAGTGCCGCTGTGTCGCAGACGTTGGACTCGTGCAATGTGGCTTCCCAGCTCTCCAGGAGATCCTGGAGGACATCCCTCAGTGGGTCCAAAACCTGTCACTCATAGGCGGTGATGTCAATGTCCTCCGTCCGGAGACTTTCCAGAGGAACAGTAGCCAACTGGGCAATTTAACCACCCTTATTTTAATCAACAGCAGCATCCAAGCCATAGAAGCACTGGCATTCCAGGAGCTTCCAAGCCTCACAACGTTAGACTTGAGCTTTAACCGCTTGGCCACCATAGCCAACGATGCATTTGATAGAGCCGGTCAACTGGAAGTCTTAAAACTTAACCAAGCTTTCCAAGCTCCGGCCGTCAAACCTCTGATTAACCCTCAGTGGACGAAACATTTGGGAAACCTTCACCAGCTTGAACTGGCCGGCAATGCCCTGCAGTCCATCCCCAGCTTGGTCTTCCACCTGGAAAACTTGGAGAAACTGAACATTGGAAATAATGCCATGAAGAGGATGGACGAGGAAACCATCTTGAATTTATCCTTTAAAAAGAAACTTGGGGTTTACTTGAGCCCCAACCCTTTCGCCTGCGATTGCCGGATGACCAAGATGTTTCTGTGGCTCAGGAATTCCTCCCAATCATTGGACGCCCAAAGCCTCAAATGTTATGCCCCATCGAGCCTCAATGGCACAGATGTCATGGCTCTGAAACTGGAGGATTTTAAGTGCACAAACGAAGACCTGGAAACGGCATCTTATGTCTTCTTTGGCATAGTCTTGGCCCTCATTGGGGTCATCTTCCTCATGGTCTTGTACCTCAACCGAAAGGGCATGAAGAGGTGGCTCAACAACATCAGAGAAGCCTGTAGAGACCAGATGGAGGGCTACCACTACCGATATGAACAAGACTCAGATCCCAGAAGGTCCAATGCTTCCACCGGCATTTAGAACCTGTATTCCAGGGAAGACGGACTTCATATTGGATTTATTCATTACATTGTTACCCTTGGGGGTATTGGGGGGGGGGAGGTAGGGCAACCAGTATTGAAGGATTTTGTTGATAATGAGATATTTCTTGTAGTGTGGACCATTTGACTCCCTCCTCCCCCCATTGGTCTTCTGGTGAGTAACATCTGCCATGGAATGTGCCATATCATTGATTTCTCATGGTTTAGGGGGAATCTTTTGCCCCAAGTCCTTCTTGCTCCTCCTGTATAACGGATATGGGGCAGCACTGTAGCACCAACCCAACGTAGAATGTATCAGCTAACGGACCTCTATGTATGGCCATGATTAAACCCAATACGTCTAGTTCTACCTGATACCTGGTAGCCACAGCTATAGCCATCATACGGGCAAGGGCACCGGGCAGGTAGCCACCATCTAACCGCATATACTGTAACTGGGCATTCTGTAAATATCCTTTATTCCCCCCCCCCCATAGAATAAGCCAATGATCATTACGTTAAGACACCAACTTCATTAATCAAAGAGAATTAATTCCTCGTTAAGTTCCTCCTATATTAACTAATCACAGTACCAGGACTGAGCGTCCAATTATCTATCTAATGTCACAGGGTGGGAGGGGCCATCTATAGTTCATTTGCATAATATCACCGTATAAACGATAACGATGCACTTCTAGACTATTCTAGGGGTTAGAGATACTCAACCCGCACTTCATCGCCCCCCACAATAAAACTATAGATACAACCCCCTATGAAGGTATCGGGGTTCCATTATTTTATGGGGGGGTTTCCCGGCGCCGTATGTACCAAAGCACAAGTATTTACACTGTGGTCCTTTTTGTTTACTAAAGCCGGCATAGACATGGAGACATAGCCATACCCGGGGCAAGAGCGAGGGGCTGGGGGGGCAATCACAGTATCGGGGGGGGGGGTCCGTATTCGAAGCCACTGGAGCAGCCGACCTCACGCATGTGACCATTGATAAATATGCATTAAACTGAATGAATTACTTGCACTTTAGCAAATAAACCTCGTTGTTAGGCTGGAAATATAAACGCATCCACTTCCTACAATGATTCCAAGTAATAATAATAATAATAAAATCTTTTATTGCTCAAACATTGCAAAGAGTTTCTTTCTCGAAAGGCTGAAATAGTGTTTCTGCTTAGTTGTCTCTCTGTACAGGGCTGTTCCTGCTGAATTGTGCTAAGTATGGGGGAGTAGGTATATGCAAAAAACATTGGGGTAACAGTCACCCTGCTATAGTTCCAGGGGTACCCAGGGCACAAATAAGCACTCACCCCAAATCCCCCCCTAACTGGCCTTCAGGCTGGGCCCCCTTAGCCCATAACAAGGTTACAGATATATAGAAACATTGGGGTAACAGTCACCCCGCTATAGTTCCAGGGGTACCCAGGGCACAAATAAGCACTCACCCCAAATCCCCCCCTAACTGGCCTTCAGGCTGGGCCCCCTTAGCCCATAACAAGGTTACAGATATATAGAAACATTGGGGTAACAGTCACCCCACTATAGTTCCAGGGGTACCCAGGGCACAAATAAGCACTCACCCCAAATCCCCCCCCAACTGGCCTTCAGGCTGGGCCCCCTTAGCCCATAACAAGGTTACAGATATATAGAAACATTGGGGTAACAGTCACCCCGCTATAGTTCCAGGGGTACCCAGGGAACAAATAAGCACTCACCCCAAATCCCCCCCTAACTGGCCTTCAGGCTGGGCCCCCTTAGCCCATAACAAGGTTACAGATATATAGAAACATTGGGGTAACAGTCACCCCGCTATAGTTCCAGGGGTACCCAGGGAACAAATAAGCACTCACCCCAAATCCCCCCCTAACTGGCCTTCAGGCTGGGCCCCCTTAGCCCATAACAAGGTTACAGATATATAGAAACATTGGGGTAACAGTCACCCCACTATAGTTCCAGGGGTACCCAGGGCACAAATAAGCACTCACCCCAAATCCCCCCCTAACTGGCCTTCAGGCTGGGCCCCCTTAGCCCATAACAAGGTTACAAATATATAGAAACATTGGGGTAACAGTCACCCCGCTATAGTTCCAGGGGTACCCAGGGCACAAATAAGCACTCACCCCAAATCCCCCCCTAACTGGCCTTCAGGCTGGGCCCCCTTAGCCCATAACAAGGTTACAGATATATAGAAACATTGGGGTAACAGTCACCCTGCTATAGTTCCAGGGGTACCCAGGGCACAAATAAGCACTCACCCCAAATCCCCCCCTAACTGGCCTTCAGGCTGGGCCCCCTTAGCCCATAACAGGGTTACAGATATATAGAAACATTGGGGTAACAGTCACCCCGCTATAGTTCCAGGGGTACCCAGGGCACAAATAAGCACTCACCCCAAATCCCCCCCTAACTGGCCTTCAGGCTGGGGCCCCTTAGCCCATAACAAGGTTACAGATATATAGAAACATTGGGGTAACAGTCACCCCACTATAGTTCCAGGGGTACCCAGGGCACAAATAAGCACTCACCCCAAATCCCCCCCTAACTGGCCTTCAGGCTGGGCCCCCTTAGCCCATAACAAGGTTACAGATATATAGAAACATTGGGGTAACAGTCACCCCCGCTATAGTTCCAGGGGTACCCAGGGCACAAATAAGCACTCACCCCAAATCCCCCCCTAACTGGCCTTCAGGCTGGGCCCCCTTAGCCCATAACAAGGTTACAGATATATAGAAACATTGGGGTAACAGTCACCCCGCTATAGTTCCAGGGGTACCCAGGGCACAAATAAGCACTCACCCCAAATCCCCCCCTAACTGGCCTTCAGGCTGGGGCCCCTTAGCCCATAACAAGGTTACAGATATATAGAAACATTGGGGTAACAGTCACCCCACTATAGTTCCAGGGGTACCCAGGGCACAAATAAGCACTCACCCCAAATCCCCCCCTAACTGGCCTTCAGGCTGGGCCCCCTTAGCCCATAACAAGGTTACAGATATATAGAAACATTGGGGTAACAGCCACCCCGCTATAGTTCCAGGGGTACCCAGGGCACAAATAAGCACTCACCCCAAATCCCCCCCTAACTGGCCTTCAGGCTGGGCCCCCTTAGCCCATAACAAGGTTACAGATATATAGAAACATTGGGGTAACAGCCACCCCGCTATAGTTCCAGGGGTACCCAGGGCACAAATAAGCACTCACCCCAAATCCCCCCCTAACTGGCCTTCAGGCTGGGCCCCCTTAGCCCATAACAAGGTTACAGATATATAGAAACATTGGGGTAACAGTCACCCCACTATAGTTCCAGGGGTACCCAGGGCACAAATAAGCACTCACCCCAAATCCCCCCCTAACTGGCCTTCAGGCTGGGCCCCCTTAGCCCATAACAAGGTTACAGATATATAGAAACATTGGGGTAACAGTCACCCCGCTATAGTTCCAGGGGTATCCAGGGCACAAATAAGCACTCACCCCAAATCCCCCCCTAACTGGCCTTCAGGCTGGGCCCCCTTAGCCCATAACAAGGTTACAGATATATAGAAACATTGGGGTAACAGTCACCCCGCTATAGTTCCAGGGGTACCCAGGGCACAAATAAGCACTCACCCCAAATCCCCCCCTAACTGGCCTTCAGGCTGGGCCCCCTTAGCCCATAACAAGGTTACAGATATATAGAAACATTGGGGTAACAGTCACCCTGCTATAGTTCCAGGGGTACCCAGGGCCCAGTAGGTTTCAGCCAGCGCTACACATTAGAACTGCTTTCAGCTAACCTATTGTTTCTCCTACTCCTATGTAACTGGAGGAGTCCCAAGCCGGACTTGGATTTCTTACTATTGAGTGCTATTCTGATACCTACTGGGAGCTGCTATCTTGCTCCCTTCCCATTGTTCTGCTGATCGGCTGCTGGGGGGGAGGGGGGGGGATATCACTCCAACTTGCAGCGCAGCAGTAAAGTGTGAGTGAAGTTTATCAGAGCACAGGTCACATGGCTGTGGCACCCTGGGAAATGAAGAATATGGTTAGCCCCATGGGGAAACAGATACAATGCAGGATTCTGATGGAGAAGCTCTATTAACTGATGGGTTTGTAACAAACATGTTTTCCCATGTCAGTATTGCTTTTAAAATTTGCCCTATTGTCAGGCCCCTTGCTGGTACCTTTACATATAGAGATAATGATGGCATTTTCTCCCCTCATTATATGGCACAGGAATCAGACATGGGGATAAAGGGACAGACTTGTTCAGTGCTGGGAAACTGTGCTTATTGCTCCCAACTCCAATTGCAGGAACAGAGAACAGGGAGCCGGATTTACTCACATCAGCTGGGATTCTCATTGGAGGATTTTTCGCATGTTAAAGCAGTCGCTGGCTGTGGGGATTTGGGGGAAAGTTTTATTGGGCAATATTGCTTTAAGAATACAGCCCTGATGTTGCTGGACTACAGCTCCCAGCATGCCCCAAGCTTCATTATATGTTACATTATTGTGGGATTTGTACAACTGAGTAACGTTGGGTTGAGCCGCGCTGGGCAGCAGGGTTTGTATACACAGATTCAATAATGGAATAACCCTGGGAGTGAGTGGGGGTGAGTGAGTGAGTGGGGGTGAGTGGGGGTGAGTGGGGGTGAGTGAGTGAGTGGGGGTGAGTGGGGATGAGTGGGGGTGAGTGAGTGAGTGAGTGAGTGGGGGTGAGTGGGGGTGAGTGAGTGAGTGGGGGTGAGTGAGTGAGTGGGGGTGAGTGGGGATGAGTGGGGGTGAGTGAGTGAGTTAGTGGGGGTGAGTGGGAGTGAGTGGGGGTGAGTTGGAGTGAGTGGGGGTGAGTGGGAGTGAGTGGGGGTGAGTGGGGGTGAGTGAGTGAGTGGGGGTGAGTGGGGTGAGTGGGGTGAGTGAGGGTGAGTGGGGGTGAGTGGGGATGAGTGGGGGTGAGTGAGTGAGTTAGTGGGGGTGAGTGGGAGTGAGTGGGGGTGAGTTGGAGTGAGTGGGGGTGAGTGGGAGTGAGTGGGGGTGAGTGGGGGTGAGTGAGTGAGTGAGTGAGTGGGGGTGAGTGGGGTGAGTGAGGGTGAGTGGGGGTGAGTGGGGTATGTAGGAACAAAGCACAAAGGGGTGCCCATTATTGTAGCCCTCAGGTGTAATTTAAGGGAAAGTAAAGTCAAGACTTCAGCTCAGCCAAAGAAATGTGTAATACATATGAATGTAATTTTACAAGCACGGTTGCCTCCTGGTGGTGGAATCTGGAACTGCAATGAATGCAAAGTAAAGACTGAGCAAAAGTGCTGGAGATTCTGCCAATTAATATTATTTTCACTGATATTGTACAAGTGCCACATATAGCGCCGCACAGAGAATATTCATCGTTTGCACAGTCCTTGTCCAGAGAAGCTTGCAATCCATGGTCTTTATCCCCCCCCACTAATGTGCCCATTGGATTGAATGGCTCTAGGTTTGAGGTCCCAAACTGGGACTGGGACTAAAAATCGCTGTTATTTCTGCGGCAAACGAGAAGCTGTTTTATTTTTAGAAAAACCCAATACAAGGAAATATTACCGAAAGTGGGTGATAATGATACGGGGGCCGGGCAGCACGTGAGAGATATATATATATACAGGTATCTGTATACAGAGAAATTCATCTCATAATCAATGGAGTGAGGGCCGAGCTGCTGGGCCCAATGGTACCGACACCTCTATGCAGAGACAGAACTGCAGCAGGATCTGCCCATAGCTCCTAGGGGGGAGTCTAATTGCCCTCAAAATTCACTGCTAGTGGCCACAGTGGGGCGCTGCTCTTACTGCCCCCCATAGGGATAATGTTGCCCTGTGCCCACCGGCACTGCTGGGTACATAGTCCAGACGGACACTATGGGAGGGGGCAGGGTTGGACTGAGGTGTGGAGGGCCCGCGCCCATAGCATCCCTCCCCCAACCCCCCTCGCAGGGGGCCTTCCCTAACCCCCCTTTGCAGGGCCCCCCCTAACCCCTCAACGTCCTTCCCAGAGCACGTAAATATAACGCATCGGGGCAGGAGCGGTCGGGCAGGGGGAGCAAAGCAAGGATCGGGTCTGGGCCGCCGGGGCCCACTAGAGCCGAGGCCCACCGGGATTTTTGCCGGTGTCCCAGCGGCCCAGTCCGACCCTGGGAGGGGGCTTGGGCCCCTATGAGTCCCACCCTCCTGTAGCAGCAATAGGTGGGCTGCAGCCCCCCAATGTGAATTTGGAAGGAACCATGTATGAATTCTGTATCTTTCATAACACTGGGGGGTCATTTATTAACACTGGGCAATTGTGCCCGTGGGCAGTAACCCATGACAACCATGTCAAATTGTTTGTATTCATTGCAGCTGCTGAAAAAAAGCCAGTCACTGCTTGGTTGCTATGGGTTACTGCCCATGGATACATTTGCCCAGTGTTGATGAATGAGCCCCGCTTTACTTCTATGGGGCCCCTGTAATGCTGGGGGGCCAGGGTTATTCCTATTGCAAAACCCACTCTGGGGATGAACTATTCATGCAGCTTGGGGGCAGCAAGCAGTTACCCCTAGTGGGGCAAATACAGATTCCCCAGAACTGCTGTCTGTTTAATGGATAATAAATTTTACTGAGCCAAACTAGTCAGAATCTGCTGGACTACAATTCCCAGAATGCACCCCTGCCATTAGGAAGCAGCAGCAGGTGAAGTGATCAGCACCGAGGGTTAATTCCCCACCCGGGGATTTGGGGCGATTTCCTCTGTTCAACCATTTGGCCTAATGACTCCCCCCGGGACTTTATTAACAGAAATACAAAGTATCTCAATATAACGGGGTCCCAGCTGAATCCTAATGATGTCGGCCCAAACCCAAAGGAACCGCGAGTGGGATTCCCCCGACAGACGATCTAAACGGCAGTCAGTTGGCTCAGAGGGGCCTTTATGTGTATAACGAGGATAATGTGTATAACGAGGATAATGTGTATAACGAGGATAATGTGTATAACGAGGATAATGTGTATAACGAGGATAATGTGTATAATGAGCCTCACTCAGCAGAACTGAAAGGGCCTGTCCCTGGGGGGGTCATTCACTGCAGCCCAGACAGATATTTCCTTCTATGGAACCGAGAAATACAGGGAATATAGTCAGGATTGTGATCCGACCCAAATACTGTAACAATGGAACATTCTATTGCCCCACTCTGCCCCAAGTATTGCCCCCCTGTCTGCCTTCACCTTCAGCCTCACATCCCTTTCATTGTTCTTCCACCATGATTATGGGAAGGTTCAGCCATGATCAGGTCAATGGCACCCACGGAGATCTTAGGGGTCATTCCAATAAAGCCAGAGCCAAATAAAGATGGGGGGGGGGGTAGAATGGTAGAACCCAAGGACACTTTGGGGAAAAGGGGATCAAGCACAGAAAGGAAGGAAAGAATAAAGAATGGAAAGAAAAAGAAAAGGCAGAACAATGGGTAAAGGGGAAGCAAAGGGCAACTAAAGAGACTGGATATCTGTGGGTCTGGCAAATTCCAGGGGGGCTGTAAGGTGCCACAGACAGTCACTATTTATTGGGCTGGGGGGGCTGTTTGTGCCTCTGGGTACTGGGAATGCCAGGGGGGCTGTAAGGTGCCACAGACAGTCACTATTTATTGGGCTGGGGGGGCTGTTTGTGCCTCTGGGTACTGGGAATGCCAGGGGGGCTGTAAGGTGCCACAGACAGTCACTATTTATTGGGCTGGGGGGGCTGTTTGTGCCTCTGGGTACTGGGAATGCCAAGGTGCCACAGACAGTCACTATTTATTGGGCTGGGGGCTGTTTGTGGGGTACTGGGAATGCCTGTAAGGTGCCACAGACAGTCACTATTTATTGGGCTGGGGGGGGCTGTTTGTGCCTCTGGGTACTGGGAATGCCAGGGGGCTGTAAGGTGCCACAGACAGTCACTATTTATTGGGCTGGGGGGCTGTTTGTGCCTCTGGGTACTGGGAATGCCAGGGGGCTGTAAGGTGCACAGAAGTCACTATTTATTGACTGGAATGCAAGGTGCCACAGGGGCTGTACTGCCACAGACAGTCACTATTTATTGGGCTGGGGGGGGGCTGTTTGTGCCTCTGGGTACTGGGAATGCCGGGGGGGCTGGAAGGTGCCACAGACAGTCACTATTTATTGGGCTGGGCCTCTGGGTACTGGGAATGCCAGGGGGGCTGTAAGGTGCCACAGACAGTCACTATTTATTGGGCTGGGGGGGCTGTTTGTGCCTCTGGGTACTGGGAATGCCAGGGGGGCTGTAAGGTGCCAGACAGTCACTATTTATTGGGCTGGGGGGCTGTTTTGTGCCTCTGGGTACTGGGAATGCCAGGGGGGCTGTAAGGTGCCACAGACAGTCACTATTTATTGGGCTGGGGGGGCTGTTTGTGCCTCTGGGTACTGGGAATGCCAGGGGGGCTGTAAGGTGCCACAGACAGTCACTATTTATTGGGCTGGGGGGGCTGTTTGTGCCTCTGGGTACTGGGAATGCCAGGGGGCTGTAAGGTGCCACAGACAGTCACTATTTATTGGGCTGGGGGGGCTGTTTTGTGGCCTCTGGGTACTGGGAATGCCAGGGGGGGGCTGTAAGGTGCCACAGACAGTCACTATTTATGGGCTGGGGGGCTGTTTGTGCCTCTGGGTACTGGGAATGCCAGGGGGGCTGTAAGGTGCCACAGACAGTCACTATTTATTGGGCTGGGGGGGCTGTTTGTGCCTCTGGGTTCTGGGAATGCCAGGGGGGCTGTAAGGTGCCACAGACAGTCACTATTTTATTGGGCTGGGGGGGGCTGTTTGTGCCTGGGTACTGGGAATGCCAGGGGGGGCTGTAAGGTGCCCACAGACAGTTCACTATTTATTGGGCTGGGGGGCTGTTTGGCTGCCTCTGGGTTACTGGGAAAGTGCCAGGGGGGGGCTGTAAGGTGCCACAGACAGTCCACTTATTTATTGGGCTGGGGGGCTGTTTGTGCCTCTGGGTAGTTCTGGGAATGCCGGGGGGGTCTGTAAAGGTGCCACAGGACAGTCCACTATTTTATTGGGCTGGGGGGGGCTTGTTTGTGCCTCTGGGTACTAGGGAATGCCAGGAGGGGCTGTTAAGGTGCCACACGACAGTCACTATTTATTGGGGGCTGGCGGGGGCCTGTTTGGTGCCTCTGGGTACTGGGGAATGCAGGGGGGGCTGTAAACGGTGCCACAGACAGTCACTATTTATTGGGCCCTTGGGGGGCGGGCTGTTTGTGCCTCTGGGTACTGGGAATGCCAGGGGGGCCTGTAAGGTGCCACAGACAGTCACTATTTATTGGGCTGGGGGGGCTGTTTGTGCCTCTGGTACTGGGAATGCCAGGGGGCTGTAAGGTGCCACAGACAGTCACTATTTATTGGGCTGGGGGGCTGTTTGTGCTCTGGGTACTGGGAATGCCGGGGGGCTGTAAGGTGCCACAGACAGTCACTATTTATTGGGCTGGGGGGGGCTGTTTGTGCCTCTGGGTACTGGGAATGCAGGGGGGCTGTAAGGTGCCACAGACAGTCACTAATTTATTGGCTGGGGGGGGCTGTTTGTGCCTCTGGGTACTGGGAATGCCGGGGGGCTGTAAGGTGCCACAGACAGTCACTATTTATTGGGCTGGGGGGGCTGTTTGTGCCTCTGGGTACTGGGAATGCCAGGGGGGCTGTAAGGTGCCACAGACAGTCACTATTTATTGGGCTGGGGGGGGCTGTTTGTGGCCTCTGGGTACTGGGAATGCCAGGGGGGGCTGTAAGGTGCCACAGACAGTCACTATTTATTGGCTGGGGGGGCTTGTTTGTGCCTCTGGTACTGGAATGCCCGGGGGGCTGTAAGGTGCCACAGACAGTCACTATTTATTGGCTGGGGGGGCTGTTTGTGCCTCTGGTACTGGGAATGCCAGGGGGGGCTGTAGGTGCCACAGACAGTCACTATTTATTGGGCTGGGGGGGCTGTTTGGTGCCTCTGGGTACTGGGAATGCCAGGGGGGCTGTAAGGTGCCACAGACAGTCACTATTTATTGGGCTGGGGGGGCTGTTTGTGCCTCTGGGTACTGGGAATGCCAGGGGGGCTGTAAAGGTGCCACAGACAGTCACTATTTATTGGGCTGGGGGGGCTGTTTGTGCCTCTGGGTACTGGGAATGCCCAGGGGGGGCTGTAAGGTGCCACAGACAGTCACTATTTATTGGGCTGGGGGGGCTGTTTGTGCCTCTGGGTACTGGGAATGCCCAGGGGGGCTGTAAGGTGCCACAGACAGTCACTATTTATTGGGCTGGGGGGGGCTGTTTGTGCCTCTGGGTACTGGGAATGCCAGGGGGGGCTGTAAGGTGCCACAGACAGTCACTATTTATTGGGCTGGGGGGGCTGTTTGTGCCTCTGGGTACTGGAATGCCAGGGGGGCTGTAAGGTGCCACAGACAGTCACTATTTATTGGGCTGGGGGGGCTGTTTGTGCCTCTGGGTACTGGGAATGCCAGGGGGGCTGTAAGGTGCCACAGACAGTCACTATTTATTGGGCTGGGGGGGCTGTTTGTGCCTCTGGGTACTGGGAATGCCAGGGGGGGGCTGTAAGGTGCCACAGACAGTCACTATTTATTGGGCTGGGGGGCTGTTTTGTGCCTCTGGGTACTGGGAATGCCAGGGGGGGCTGTAAGGTGCCACAGACAGTCACTATTTATTGGGCTGGGGGGGCTGTTTGTGCCTCTGGGTACTGGGAATGCCAGGGGGGCTGTAAGGTGCCACAGACAGTCACTATTTATTGGGCTGGGGGGGCTGTTTGTGCCTCTGGGTACTGGGAATGCCAGGGGGGGCTGTAAGGTGCCACAGACAGTCACTATTTATTGGGCTGGGGGGGCTGTTTGGTGCTCTGGGTACTGGGAATGCCAGGGGGCTTGTAAGGTGCCACAGACAGTCACTATTTATTGGGCTGGGGGGGGCTGTTTGTGCCTCTGGGTACTGGGAATGCCAGGGGGGCTGTAAGTGCCACAGACAGTCACTAATTTATTGGGCTGGGGGGGGCTGTTTGTGCCTCTGGGTACTGGGAATGCCAGGGGGGCTGTAAGGTGCCACAGACAGTCACTATTTATTGGGCTGGCGGGGGGGGCTGTTTGTGCCTCTGGGTACTTGGGGAATGCCAGGGGGGCTGGTAAGGTGCCACAGACAGTCAGCTATTTATTGGGCTGGGGGGGCTGTTTGGTGCCTCTGGGGTACTGGGGAATGCCAGGGGGCTGTAAGGTGCCCACAGAACAGTCCACTATTTATTGGGCTGGGGGGGCGCTGTTTGTGCCTTGGGTACTGGGAATGCCAGGGGCGGGCTGTAAGGTGCCAACAGGACAGTCAGCTATTTATTGGGCTGGGGGGGGGTGTTTGTTGCCTCTGGGTACTGGGAATGCCCGGGGGGGCTGTAAGGCTGCCACAGACAGTGCACTCATTTAATTGGCTGGGGGGGCTGTTTGTTTGCCTCTGGGTAACTGGGAATGCCAGGGGGGCTGTAAGGTGCCACAGACCAGTTCCACTATTTATTGGCTGGGGGGGGGCTGTTTGTGCCTCTGGTACTGGGAATGCCAGGGGGGGCTGTAAGGTGCCACAGACAGTCACTATTTATTGGGCTGGGGGGGGCTGTTTGTGCCTCTGGGTAACTGGAATGCCAGGGGGGCTGTAAGGTGCCACAGACAGTCACTATTTATTGGGGCTGGGGGGGCCTGTTTGTGCCTCTGGGTACTGGGAATGCCAGGGGGCTGTAAGGTGCCACAGACAGTCACTATTTATTGGGCTGGGGGGGCTGTTTGTGCCTCTGGGTACTGGGAATGCCAGGGGGCTGTAAGGTGCCACAGACAGTCACTATTTATTGGGCTGGGGGGGCTGTTGTGCCTCTGGGTACTGGGAATTGCCAGGGGGGGCTGTAAGGTGCCACAGACAGTCACTATTTATTGGGCTGGGGGGGGGCTGTTTGTGCCTCTGGGTACTGGGAATGCCAGGGGGGCCTGTAAGGTGCCACAGACAGTCACTATTTATTGGGCTGGGGGGGCTGTTTGTGCCTCTGGGGTACTGGGAATGCCAGGGGGGCTGTAAGGTGCCACAGACAGTCACTATTTATTGGGCTGGGGGGGGGCTGTTTGTGCCTCTGGGTACTGGGAATGCCGGGGGGCTGTAAGGTGCCACAGGACAGTCACTATTTATTGGGCTGGGGGGGGGCTGTTTGTGCCTCTGGGTACTGGGAATGCCAGGGGGGGGCTGGTAAGGTGCCACAGACAGTCACTATTTATTGGGCTGGGGGGGGCTGTTTGTGCCTCTGGGTACTGGGAATGCCGGGGGGGGCTGTAAGGTGCCACAGACAGTCACTATTTATTGGGCTGGGGGGGCTGTTTGTGCCTCTGGTACTGGGAATGCCGGGGGGGCTGTAAGGTGCCACAGACAGTCCACTATTTATTGGGCTGGGGGCGTGTTTGTGCCTCTGGGTACTGGAATGCCAGGGGGCTGTAAGTGCCACAGACAGTCACTATTTATGGGCTGGGGGGCTGTTTGGCCTCTGGGTACTGGAATGCCAGGGGGCTGTAAGGTGCCACAGCAGTCACTATTTATGGGCTGGGGGGCTGTTTGTGCCTCTGGTACTGGGGAATGCCGGGGGGCTGTAAGGTGCCACAGACAGTCACTATTTATTGGCTGGGGGGGGCTGTTTGTGCCTCTGGGTACTGGGAATGCCAGGGGGGCTGTAAGTGCCACAGACAGTCACTATTTATTGGGCTGGGGGGGCTGTTTGTGCCTTCTGGGTACTGGAATGCCAGGGGGGGCTGTAAGGTGCCACAGACAGTCACTATTTATTGGCTGGGGGGCGTTTGTGCCTCTGGTATGGAATGCCAGGGGGCTGTAAGGTCCACAGACAGTCACTATTTATTGGGCTGGGGGGCTGTTGTGCCTCTGGTACTGGAATGCCAGGGGCTGTAAGGTGCCACAGACAGTCACTATTTATTGGGCTGGGGGGGCTGTTTGTGCCTCTGGGTACTGGGAATCCGGGGGGCTGAAGGTGCCACAGACAGTCACTATTATTGGGCTGGGGGGGGCTGTTTTGTGCCTTGGGTACTGGGAATGCCAGGGGGGCTGTAAGGTGCCACAGGGTGAGTGCTTATTTGTGCCCTGGTACCCCTGGAATAATAGCAGGGTGACTGTTACCCCAATGTTTCTATATATCTGTAACCTTGTTATGGGCTAAGGGGGCCCAGCCTGAAGGCCAGTTAGGGGGGATTTGGGGGTGAGTGCTTATTTGTGCCCTGGTACCCCTGGAACTATAGCGGGGTGACTGTTACCCCAATGTTTCTATATATCTGTAACCTTGTTATGGGCTAAGGGGGCCCAGCCTGAAGGCCAGTTAGGGGGGGATTTGGGGTGAGTGCTTATTTGTGCCCTGGGTACCCCTGGAACTATAGCGGGGTGACTGTTACCCCAATGTTTCTATATATCTGTAACCTTGTTATGGGCTAAGGGGGCCCAGCCTGAAGGCCAGTTAGGGGGGGATTTGGGGTGAGTGCTTATTTGTGCCCTGGGTACCCCTGGAACTATAGCGGGGTGACTGTTACCCCAATGTTTCTGTGTATCTGTAACCTTTATTCTATGGGTAGTTAGGGGAGAGTTTCTCGCAGTCCTTTGTTGGACCAATGTAGGTCACTTGCAGCTTTTATTAATTCATATAATACATTTCCAACACAGGCAGTGAGTGATTGAAGCAATTACAAGACATTAATGGTACTTTTCATTGATATATATACCAGATATTAGATATCTAAATGGAAGGAAGCCCCTGTCCCAAAGAGCTTACAATCTAAAATGGTAGAGAATGTTCATAGGTCGTAGGTCATTGCAGCCCTGGCGACTTCTGTTGGATTTTAATGCGGAATGTAATGTGGAACATACGCCTGAGGATATCTTTGATTTCTTGGGTTCGGAGGCAGTAGATAATGGGGTTGGCTGCGTGGGGGATGAAGGTGTAGAGACAGAGGAGTAGGACGTTGATGTCAGGATTAAGGATCAGTCGGAGCTGAGCAGAAGTATAAACAAACACCCGAGGGATGTAGAACAAGGCGATGACAAACAAGTGAGTGGTGCACGTGTAGAAGGTCTTCTGCCAGTTCTCCTCGCTGGCCAATAAATGCACGGCCCTAATGATGAGAATGTAGGAGAGGATGATAATGGCCAACGGGAGGAGGAGAACCACCATGGCAATAATGTAACCGAGCTGTACGGCAAATAAGTTATTGGCACAGGCCAAGGGTGTGAGGGACACGTTGGAACAGAAACAGTTCCTGATGGCGTTGGGCCCACAGTACGGAAGCTGGGCTGTCGTAATGGCAACTGGGCACACAATAAAGATGGCGACGATCCAGAGGAGATAGCACAGAATCACCACCAGCTTATTGCTGATAATGGAGTGATACCTGAGGGGGTGGCAGACAGCTAAATAACGATCAATAGCCATCAGCATAATGATGAAGGAGTCAATAGTGCCCAGGTAATGGACGCAGAAGAGCTGGAAGACGCACCCATAGTAAGAGATAGACCCGGCGTCAAACCAATACTTGGCAATGATCTTGGGCAAAGTCATCGTGTCAAAGAGCGCGTCGGAGAAGGCCAGGTTCCCGATGATGATGTACATGGGGTGGTGCAACGTTCTCTTCAAGATGATCAGAATCAGCACAAGGCTGTTGGCTACCAGGGAAACGCTGTAGACGAGGAACATGGCGATGGAGACGGGAATATGGAAGCTCTGCTGGAGGCCCGGGAAACCAATGAGGAGGAATTCAGAGACAGCAGATTGGTTGGCCATTGAGTTGCGTGGGGTCTTCTACAACTATAGTGTGAATGACAGAGACAGAGATGAACCCACGGCACAGACTTAAAGGGGATACAAACCCGGCTCAACGTTACTCAGTTGTTACTGGGATACAAATCCCAGAATAATGTAACAATGTTGGCATTTCAGCAGCTATCTGGTTGCTAGGGTTCAATATAACCTAGTAACCAGACAGTGGTTTGAAATAGACACTGGCATATTGATAGAGGAGGACCTGAATAGCAAGGTAAGGAATAAAAAGTACCAATAACAATAAAACTGGAGCCTCACAGAGCAATAGGGTTTGGCTGCCGGGGTCAGTGACCCCCACTGGAATCCTAGAAAGAGTCAGAAGAGAAAGGCAAAAATTTCAAAAACTATAACAAATAAAAAATGAAGACCAATTGGAAAGTTGCTAGGAATAGGATGTGCTATAACATACTAATAGTTAATGTAAAGGCACAGAATCCCTGTGAGTACAGCACTGATACTGATAATGCACAGACCCCCCCCCCCCCCCCTATAAATAACCTGATTATTAATAATGCATAGATCTTATCCCATGTACTTTATTCTACCGGTTACTGATATCCAGAGTCACTGTAGGGTCTGTATCTCATGTACTATATATAGGCAGGTGTTTCATTTCATATATTCCTGTTCTGCCCCAATAAGGGGTAATTATATCTTAGTTGGGATCAAGTACAGGTACTGTTTTATTATTACAGAGAAAAGGGAATCATTTAACCATTAAATAAACCCAATAGGGCTGTTCTGCCCCCAATAAGGGGTAATTATATCTTAGTTGGGATCAAGTACAGGTACTGTTTTATTATTACAGAGAAAAGGGAATCATTTAACCATTAAATAAACCCAATAGGGTTGTTCTGCCCCAATAAGGGGTAATTATATCTTAGTTGGGATCAAGTACAGGTACTGTTTTATTATTACAGAGAAAGGGAATCAATTTAACCATGAAATAAACCCAATAGGGCTGTTCTGCCCATAAGGGGTAATTATATCTTAGTTGGGATCAAGTACAGGTACTGTTTTATTATTACAGAGAAAAGGGAATCATTTAACCATTAAATAAACCCAATAGGGTGTTCTGCCCCAATAAGGGGTAATTATATCTTAGTTGGGATCAAGTACAGGTACTGTTTTATTATTACAGAGAAAAGGGAATCATTTAACATTAAATAAACCCATAGGGTTGTTCTGCCCCAATAAGGGGTAATTATATCTTAGTTGGGATCAAGTACAGGTACTGTTTTATTATTACAGAGAAAAGGGAATCATTTAACCATGAAATAAACCCAATAGGGCTGTTCTGCCCCAATAAGGGGTAATTATATCTTAGTTGGGATCAAGTACAGGTACTGTTTTATTATTACAGAGAAAAGGGAATCATTTAACCATGAAATAACCCAATAGGGCTGTTCTGCCCCAATAAGGGGTAATTAGATCTTAGTTGGGATCAAGTACAGGTACTGTTTTATTATTACAGAGAAAAGGGAATCATTTAACCATTAAATAAACCCAATAGGGCTGTTCTGCCCCAATAAGGGGTAATTATATCTTAGTTGGGATCAAGTACAGGTACTGTCTTATTATTACAGAGAAAAGGGAATCATTTAACCATTAAATAAACCCAATAGGGCTGTTCTGCCCCAATAAGGGGTAATTATATCTTAGTTGGGATCAAGTACAGGTACTGTTTTATTATTACAGAGAAAAGGGAATCATTTAACCATTAAATAAACCCAATAGGGCTGTTCTGCCCCAATAAGGGGTAATTATATCTTAGTTGGGATCAAGTACAGGTACTGTTTTATTATTACAGAGAAAAGGGAATCATTTAACCATGAAATAAACCCAATAGGGCTGTTCTGCCCCAATAAGGGGTAATTATATCTTAGTTGGGATCAAGTACAGGTACTGTTTTATTATTACAGAGAAAAGGGAATCATTTAACCATTAAATAAACCCAATAGGGCTGTTCTGCCCCAATAAGGGGTAATTATATCTTAGTTGGGATCAAGTACACACACCAACAGCTTCCAGTGCCAACAATTCTGTGCCGTGCGTCCCATTAACCTTAAGGACTAATACCAAGTAAATATGGGAAAGAATGAGCTTATCTGTGTTAAAGCAGAGTCAATAAAACACCATTTGGGGTCAATGTCTAAACAATATACCCTACATGTGACTTGCCTGTTTGGTACCATCTATTAATATGAATATGTGGCTCTTCATGACATTGACCCCGGTGTGTGTGTGTGTAAGGAATGGTACACTCCGCAGGGGCAGGGAGTGATGTAACATAGTAAGTTAGGTTGAAAAAAGACACTCGTCCATCACGTTCAACCATAATGCCTATATATAATCTGCCTACCTGCTAGTTGATCCAAAGAAAGGTGAAAAACCCCATCTGAATCCTCTCTAATTTCCCACAGGGAGAAAAAAATTCCTTCCTGACTCCAAGATGGCAATGGGACCCGTCCCTGGATCAATGAACTGCACCATAAGGTATTGGTTGAGGCAGAAATACTCACAAGATAATAAGAAGTCACTGACGAATCTCTCATGCTCTGTTCCTGGGTGACTTCTGGGCTATTTCTACCTGGGGGTATTTATAAAGAAGGCAAATCTGTGACACGTCCCTTATGGTACATACATGCCACAACCTCCAGTTGATAATTGCTCATTATTTTTCATAGGCCCACAGGGTTGGTTTCCAGCTCTAATGATTCTCCGGGGATTTAGAAGGCATATTTATGGAATGTTAAACTGATATAATGTGCACTTTTGCATTTGTTAAGCTACGGGGGGGGGGCATTTAGTGATTATTTGGTTAGTTGAAAAGATGTCCCTTGGCGCAGGAAAGGGCAACTTGTTTGGATTTGCCTTATCTAGGCCAGAAAGGTCCATTGATTTCAATAGGCCCAGTCTAGAATCCCAGTAGAAAACCACAAAAATGTTGCCTCCACAACAATGCAACCAGTAATATCCACCCTACTTTTTTCCCTTTCTTGTGTTGGGGTGGTTCTAACACTGTTTAACAACAGGAGTGTAGGAGAAGACAGAAGAAAAGAATGAACCTCTATTACAAAGGCACAACCCAAACCCCCATCTCCAGCTTTGGATTTGGGGTGGAAGTTCATATAAATAAACCATCACATAGGCCAGTGATATATAGGATTTGAGACTGAAAGGGCTGGTTTAATGGTCACCCCTACCTCATAAAATACGGTAATTGAAATTATTGACCCCTGCTGGTCCTTACTCCAACCATGGCCAAGGTGGTGGGAGCAGAAGAAACCAGATAAGGGTTCCTTTCTTCTACTTGTCCTCACAATGGCATTCTGGAGTGGGGACAAGTTCCAGCATTACTTTCAATGTGTCACAAGATGTCTCCAATGAGGTGAGCATTCTGATGACAATAAAGGGTATTGTACCCTCACACCCCTTACCTACTTTTGAGAAGTCAAAACACCATTATCTGCTTATTCCTATAGATATCCATGGGCATCTCAACTCTGATTTAATTGTCCCTACAGTTTACCCGTCAGTTGCCCATTAGCCTGTGTAGACAAGAATCAGTATCTTGGGGTAAGGGGGGTTCTTGATCATTTGGCTAGAAGAAAAGTTGTGGGGGAGGCTGGTCTACCTACTATTGCTTCCACTGAAGGTAAGACACAAGGGAGTAGGAGAGGCAAGGGAGGATGCCGGAGCTCTGTTGTAGGTTCTATTGTAGGCTAAATCTGGATCTTGGAGTCATACTGAATTCCAGTTCTGGAACACTATTAACTCATTAGCAGAAAATGTATTTGTGATGAAGCATCCATAGAATTCACATGTACTACATGGCATCTGTATGTGGTCCTACAACATGTTCCTACCCTGAGAGCTTTGTTTGAAAACGTTCTATGTGCTGCTCCTTCTGTGAAGGCTTATGTTGCCCTTTTTTCTTTGCATTTTGCTCCATATACCTTGTTTTGTAAATTAATCCAGTAATTTCTGAATCTAAGGTACAGGGGGCCCTAATATAACAATGTACACCAGTAGTAAAGTAGTAGTTGACCCACTATTAGGGTTTGTTGGGATTTAAGCCATGAACCTAGGGGTTTTTAGTTGCTTCCCCTAATCACTAAGCCAGGAGAGCAACTGGCAAGCCGACTAATTTCTTTTAACCTGGATCTTAATCTACCAGTCTCATTCATCAGCCAATCAGAGCTGACTATTTATCTGTACTATTTAAACCCCCCGCCTGCATCACTTCCTGGCCTGAGCATTAAGGTAGTTTTGGCTTGAGTACTGTGACTTGCCCCTAGCTCTTCCTTGCTCTTGCCCTTCATTGCCTTGGTCCTGCTCCAGGCCTGTTCTTTCTCCAGTTCACTCCACTCCATCCCACACCTGCCTTGGTTCTGTTATGTCCCTCTCCAGTCTGTCCAGCTTGCTCCCAAAAAGTCCCTTGCCTTAAAAGAGAAGGAAAGCTAAAAACACTGGGGGGTGCCAAAATGTTAGGAACCCCCCAGTGATAGTAATCGCTTACCTTATACCCTGCGTTGTACTACCAGCCCAGAACATGCCAGGATATTGTGCTAGAGCATGTATAACTTCACCCAGCCCAGTATATAGCAAGATAAAGCTATTTTACCTTTTCACCATTGTTCAGTCCGAGCTACTGCAGGATGCGCTACTCTGAGCCTTTTAGACCCCAGATTCCCCATGAAAAAGCAGAATCCAGAGAGCAGTCAATAAGAAGGGACAGTGGTGCCAAATACATTATGTGAACCAGATCGATTAATTAAACTTCATCAGAAATGATAATATTGGTGCTAATTAACATCAGCATCTGTGTATCTAGTGTAAGTTGAACTAAAGAAGGTGAGTTGAACTGAAGAAGCTGCTCAGATGAGTAGTGAAACGTCTTCAATGATTACTCAGCAAGTCCAGTTGCTCTAGATTTACTCCTACTACATATACCATGACCTGGACGAATAAAAATCTTCATAGACATCAGCATCTGTGTATCTAGTGTAAGTAAACCTAGAGCAACTGGACTGATAACGTTTCACTACTCATCCGAGCTGCTTCTTCAGTTGAACTGAAGAAGGTGAGTTGACCTGAAGAAGCTGCTCGGATGAGTAGTGAAATGTCTTCAATGATTACTCAACAAGTCCAGTTGCTCTAGATTTACTCCTACTAGATATACCATGACCTGGACGAATAAAAATCTTAATAGACATCAGCATCTGTGTATCTAGTGTAAGTAAACCTAGAGCACCTGGACTGATAATGTTTCACTACTCATCCGAGCTGCTTCTTCAGTTGAACTAAAGAAGGTGAGTTGACCTGAAGAAGCTGCTCGGATGAGTAGTGAAATGTCTTCAATGATTACTCAACAAGTCCAGTTGCTCTAGATTTACTCCTACTAGATATACCATGACCTGGACGAATAAAAATCTTCATGGTCATCAGCATCTGTGGCAAAATTGTTATTCTGGTGTAACTGGAGGTAACTGACCTTAGTTACCGGGGCAATTAATTCTACATGACATCTTTCATCGGAATTCAAGGCTTTTTTCCAACAATACTTGACTGTTCGTGATTTATTAAATGCAGAAAAGTTGAAAAACTCAAATGTAGAACAAGCAATTGGAGTTTTTTTGAAAGTTGGTAGATCGGGATGAGCAAATTTGTTTAAGACCTAACGTAGGGAACACTCAAACATCAACAAGTCTGAATAACATTTGATAAGAGCTACAGGAGACGGTGAGGAAACTCCTGATGGTTGAAGATGAAGCCAGAAGATACATTTCTAGGGTCTACATTCACTTTATCTTCCTATAGATATTTCCTAAACTTTTTTTACCATAGTTCCCTCTGCACAGGGAGCATTATATATATATATATATATATATATATTTATTTATTTATTCTGCTAATTCTCATCAGTATTGAGTCTAATGAAGCTTTAACATTCTATTACTAATGCAATTTCACTGAAGTGTTCTAGATCCATGCTCAGAATCAATATGAAATATAGTGGTGATTATTTGCCCCAAAATGTTTCTAATTTCTTTGGTTCTAAGACAGAATATAATGGGGCTGGCTAAATGGGGGATAAATGTGTAGAGACAAAGAAGTAGGACGTTGATATCAGCATCGAGGGTCAAAGGGATCTGACTGGTACTATATACAAACACCCTGGGGATAAAGTACAAGCCAATGACCATTAAATGAGTGCTACAGGTGTAAAATGCCTTCCATGAGTTCTCGGTGTTAGTTGAGTGTATGACCCGGATTATGAGAACATATGAGAGTATAATAACAGCCAATGGCAAGAGGAGCACACACATGGCAAGGATAAATACTGTCCGTCTGGCCAATGTAACATCTACACACGCCAACACTGCAACGGCTGAGTTGACACAGAAACAGTTCTTGACTCGGTTGGGCCCACAGTAAGGGAGTTGTCCAACAATGACTGCAACAATGGACCCAATTAGGGCAGCAAAAACCCATAAAAAGTAGCAGAGGAGAGTCACCAGCTTATTGCTGATAATGGAGTGATACCTGAGAGGTTGGCAGATAGCAACATAACGGTCAATAGCCATCAGCATAATGATGAAGGAGTAGAGGCTTCCAAGGGAATTTACACAGAAGAGTTGGAAGAAGCATCCATAGAATGTTATAGAACCTGCTCCGAACCAATATTTGGCAATGATTTTCGGTAATGTTATTGTGTCAAAGAGAAGGTCAGAGAGAGCGAGGTTCCTGATTATAATGTACATGGGCTGGTGGAGTTGCTCTTTCTGAAGGACCAATATGATAACGGAGCTATTGGCCACCAGTGAGACACAGTAGACAAGAAACATTGTAATGGAGACTGGAATGTAGTATTTCTGCTGGAGACCTGGGAATCCCATAAGGATGAACTCAGAGATGGTAGATTGATTAGACATGGAGATAGGGGAGATCTTCTAGAGACAGAGCTGTTATGTGGAAATCTAAGGAAAGTAGGTAGGATCCTGCTATTAACTGGCCAATCTGTAAAGAGATTCCAAGAACAGTAACTATAATGAATGCAAATACTCAAAAACCTCTTGAAACTATTCATGAAGAATGTTCCCTTGATATTCATTAGAGCCAGGGGTATATTTGTAGCTTGGGTTTCCCAAGACCAACTCCCAGTCTACTGTATATGACATGAACACCAATGCCGTATATAGCTACCAGGAATGTTTTATTCTAGTTTATTCTAACCCCACCCTGAATCATTGCGATCTTGCAAAATACCTGAAATATAATCAAGTCATCTAATTATATTTTTTTTAAATTATTGGCTCCACTATATCTTCATTGCAAAAGCAAGCTTTTTAATATCTCACATTTTTAGTAAAATGATTATAGTTGTTGGTTGCTTTCCGACCCTCTGCTCTTCATGTTCCACTCCTGCCTTTCATACACTGCTGGGTATTAGGGTCTATGACCCCAGCAATACAATGCCTGGTTTTTGGAATATTGGGGCCAATAAAAAAGTAGCACGTTGGCTAATAAAATAACAAATCTGGTTTAAATACAAGTTCTAGGTCGGCAGTGATCCACATGACTCCAAGAATGGAGAAATGGGGACAAAATTCTTCTTGATTCCAAAACCACAATAGGATCATTCCTGGATCAGCAGGTGTTCCTTACGTTGGCCTTGCTGAATCCAGGAGAGATGGGAAGTCCCCAGCAATGTTCCTAGTTGACATGCCACTCACAATATACAAGCTTGGGGGTGGAGGGGATGCTGGGTTTACTTGGATGGGTTGAACTTGATGGACTCTGCTCTTTTTTCAACCCTATGTAACTATTTAACTATGTAACTATAGGGAGTGCTGTACTCAATGTCTTCTTATGGTAATGGCCTTATACTCACCACTGGTTCCAATGCAAGGGATCTGTATATGGGTCACAATTTTTGCACCCTGTAGCACTTCAGCACTTGCATGTGTAGGAGTGATGTGAACTAGCAGCTCATCTGGTCTTGGTTTCCACTACTAGTTGGTGATCACTGCCATGGTGATCACCAAAGGATGGAGATGGCAGCTGCCAAACCTACTATGCTTTTCTCCACTTACAGATCTGGTATTTCAGGTTATGGTTCAATGACACCTTGCCAAGGGCCTGGCCATTGTAATACATTTACCTATTTGTCCATGAGTCCATGTTACCTTACTTTGAGTTTGGGATCATTGTGCTGCTAAGAGGTCCACTTTCCCCCAAGTGTTAAGGATCCTGAAACAGATTTCCCTGCAGGTTTTCCCTGGAATTTTTCTCATTCATTCTTCCTTCTATCTTACTCAAATGCCCAAACACAGTTAAATCTATTGGTGGAAGAACAATCTATTGGTGGAAGACAATTCTTCCCTTTCTCTTTTCTCATTATGTATCTCAGTGTCGCTGTCTGTATCTCTCTTTGTTTGTCTCTATCTCACTATCATTTGCTTTCACTTAAGTCTAAACACTTACAGGTTGGCAGGTCTGGGTTTTGCTCTGCTCCGGGGAGGATTATGGCACATCCCTTGCTCAGAAGGGTTTATATGGAGGTTGGCTTGGCCATGCATAAATAAAGTGCCCTACTGGGAAATGTGCCCATTAATTAGTTACGGAACGTATTCCATGTGGGGTTGGGTATATTTGTTATAGCTTTAGCTGAAATAGTTGGAAGAACCTTCTTCTCCATATAAATGGTCTTTCCATAATGAGGAGCACCATGAATTCAGGCTGCTAATAGCATTCAAACCCCACTAGAACTGTATTGCCATCAACATGGATTCATGCAGTTTAGTTACAGTCAATGTCTTGTGTAGGGTCAAAGTCTTGCTCACCCCTGTTACTCTGTAATAATTGGACATCCCAGTACCATAAGCCCCATAGCCCCCAGTGATACACCAGGAGTCCAGGATGGATATGGTAAGGTCTTCTTATCAGCTTCTTTAATACAGGATTAATACATAACTGTATGAATACTTGCCAAATGGGCCACCAGCAACACCTGCCAACCAGTAAACCACTCAGATGGGCAAGGGAAGCAGGGTGACCTCATTCTGGGCCCCAAGCCCTTACTGGGACCAGTCCAAGGAGGCACCAACCTAAACTTTGCTTAGTAACTTAGGCAGGGCTGCCATCAGGGGGGCACAGGGGGGACAGTCGTGCCGGGCCCGTGCGTTTTTAACTTTGAAGGGGGACCGGCCGTGCTAGAGTTTTCTTAGCACTGGCCCCCTTTAATCAACTCCAGGCCCTGTGACTGTCATTGGTGGCGTCTTCCGCTATGTCCCGCGGCTCCCACTACACCTGCGCTTTTATAAGTTTGCGCCCCCTGCGTGCTGACGCAGGAGGAGGGGGAGCGGGAGGAAGCAGAGGGGAGTGGGCCATAGTATGAGGACACTGGGGGAGGAGCACCAATGTTTTAGGGGGTCTGGGCTGGCTAGCAATATTTTAGGGGGTCCTTGCCCTGGCACCAATGCAAAAATGTAACCCCTGGCCACCAATGTTTTAGGGGGTCTGGGCTGGCTAGCAATGTTTTAGGGGGGCCCTGCCCTGGCACCAATGCAAAACATAACTCCTGGCCACCAATGTTTTAAGGGGGCCCTGGCTACCAATGTCTGTGTGTCCTTTGTCTTGATGAGAGGGGTCACTGGGGGGGGGGCATTGGGGGCGTGGGAGGAGGGGGGGGCAGAAAATTTTTTGTGAGGGGCCCCGTGATTTCTGATGGTGGCCCTGTACTTAGGAACACCAGCCCCCACTCCAATCTGTCAACTGTTTCACCCACCAACACTGAGCAGCTGTAATGAGCACCCAACTCAACTCTTTGATGAATAGAAGTATGTCCAAGACTTACCCCAGATAGGAGGAGGCTCAGATGAACTGCCCTTCAGCGAGGGTAGCAGATATCACCATACAATGAAAAGCAGCCAATCAATGTACAGTGTTATTTTTATGTCAGGGATCAAGAAAGATCTTCCATTTGTAAGAGGGACACGCGCCATTGACTCCTACAGGATTTCACTGGGTTTCAGGTGGAGTATCTTTGGATTCAGAATTGTCGCCATTTTGTCCCATAATAAATCGTGACAAAGTTACCCGGATCTCCTAATGCTATCCATCTGTGTGAGTGCCACCCATTGGTTATAGATGGTATTACACCAGGAAACCACCCTGTGGAAGTGTAACATACCCAGACTTGGTTCTGAGGGAACCTCAACGTGACAATGGGTCGTCAGTGAAACAATAACAATTGCTGTGATTGGGCGGATCAGTTAATGGGGGACAAGACAGGGGCCGGTGTATAAATAAGCAACGTCTGGTACTGAGATTCAATACGTTTGTACTCAGAGCAGACTCACACTCACACTCACACTCGGGGCCCGGGCATGGATACCAGCAGCAAGACTGAGGTAAAATATATATTTATATGCATTATAATTAGTAATTCCGCATTTTGTTACTGTTAGTTTTTATTACTTACCTTTCTATTCAGGCCCTTTTCTATTTATATTCCAGTCTCTTATTCAAATCAGTGACTGGTTGCTAGGGTAATCTGGACCCTAGCAACCAGATAGCTGCTGAAATTCCAAACTGGAGAGCTGCTACGTTAAAAGCTAATTATTTCATTGGCTGATGGGGCCTAGCATGTATGTGTGCCTTGGCTTGTTTGTGTGCACTGTGACTCCTATGATCCCAGGGGGCGGCCCTTAGTACTTAAAATGGCAGTTTCCTATTTAGGATTACCCAATGGCACATACTGCTAAAAAACATTTTAAAATTCTATCTTGGGCAGAATGAAGCTGGTCGGGCCCTGAATGAAACCACAAGCAGGCAGAACTCTGCATCAGTGAGGGAACGTAAGTGCTTTACTGAACATCATTGAATGTTCCGGGGTTTTCCGGATTAGGGATCTTTCTGTAATATGGATCTCCATATCTTAAGTCTACTAAAAAATAATTTAAACATTAAATGAACCCAATAAGACTGTTCTGCCCCCAATAAGGGGTAATTATATCTTAGTTGGGATCAAGTACAGGTACTGTTTTATTATTACAGAGAAAAGGGAATCATTTAACCATTAAATAAACCCAATAGGGCTGTTCTGCCCCAATAAGGGGTAATTATATCTTAGTTGGGATCAAGTACAGGTACTGTTTTATTATTGCAGAGAAAAAGGAATCATTTAACCATTAAATAAACCCAATAGGGCTGTTCTGCCCCAATAAGGGGTAATTATATCTTAGTTGGGATCAAGTACAGGTACTGTTTTATTATTACAGAGAAAAGGGAATCATTTAACCATTAAATAAACCCAATAGGGCTGTTCTGCCCCAATAAGGGGTAATTATATCTTAGTTGGGATCAAGTACAGGTACTGTTTTATTATTGCAGAGAAAAAGGAATCATTTAACCATTAAATAAACCCAATAGGGCTGTTCTGCCCCAATAAGGGGTAATTATATCTTAGTTGGGATCAAGTACAGGTACTGTTTTATTATTACAGAGAAAAGGGAATCATTTAACCATTAAATAAACCCAATAGGGCTGTTCTGCCCCAATAAGGGGTAATTATATCTTAGTTGGGATCAAGTACAGGTACTGTTTTATTATTACAGAGAAAAGGGAATCATTTAACCATTAAATAAACCCAATAGGGCTGTTCTGCCCCCAATAAGGGGTAATTATATCTCAGTTGGGATCAAGTACAGGTACTGTTTTATTATTACAGAGAAAAGGGAATCATTTAACCATTAAATAAACCCAATAGGGCTGTTCTGCCCCAATAAGGGGTAATTATATCTTAGTTGGGATCAAGTACAGGTACTGTTTTATTATTACAGAGAAAAGGGAATCATTTAACCATGAAATAAACCCAATAGGGCTGTTCTGCCCCAATAAGGGGTAATTATATCTTAGTTGGGATCAAGTACAGGTACTGTTTTATTATTACAGAGAAAAGGGAATCATTTAACCATTAAATAAACCCAATAGGACGGTTCTGCCCCAATAAGGGGTAATTATATCTTAGTTGGGATCAAGTACAGGTACTGTTTTATTATTACAGAGAAAGAGAAAATCATTTTTAAAAATGTGAATTATTTCATGAAAATGGAGACTAAGGAAGATGGCCTTCCTGTAATTTGGGGCTTTCTGGATAATGGGTTTCTGGGTAACGGATACTATACCTGTACTAACATGTGCCGGACTCTATATGCTACTGAAACACTTTCCATTTAACGCATGTAGGCACCCCAGAACCTGCCCATAGAAGATCCATTCTTGGGGTCACTGAGGGGCACAGACCTTTTGATTCTACAAAGCTTGGAAATGTCCATATAGAAGCTGATAAATACAAAGGCCCAGTATTTGGTGAGTAGATAAAGGAGACCTTGGAGGAGACAGTTGGAATAATACTCATTGTGTTGGCTCCTTACCATGTTGTTTCATCCCTACAGTCTCCAAACTCTCCCTAACAAGAAGACGAGCGGCCAGATTATTGAGAGCCCAAAATACCGGCAATGGCCATGGTGTCCCTCCCCCTACGCAGCCATCAGGAGCCCCCAGGGGTCACTCACTGGCCCCAGTAGATACCAGGGCAACTCCATCGGATACATTGGCCTTCGGTGAGCACCATAAATGATACTGTACATTAGACTGGAGAACTTATAGTAAGTAGTTTTTATTATAAACAATGTCCCAATGTTGTTTTATCCCTACAGTGTCCAAACTCTCCCTAACGAGAAGACGAGCTGCCAAGTTGTTGGGCGCAAAGAATAATCGTAATGGGGACGCACCCATCACAGTCCTCAGTAGATACCAAGGCAACTCTGATACATTGGGTTTGGGTGAGTATAATAAATAATACAGGTATGTGATCCATTATCTAGAAACTCATTATCCAGAAAGCTCAAGGCCTCTCCATAGAGACCATTTTCAGCAAATACTTGTTATTTTAAAGAATGATTTCCTTTTTCCTCTGGAATAATAAAACAGTACCTGTACTTGATCCCAACTAAGATATAATTACCCCTTATTGGGGCAGAACAGCCCTATTGGGTTTATTTAATGGTTAAATGATTCCCTTTTCTCTGTAATAATAAAACAGTACCTGTACTTGATCCCAACTAAGATATAATTACCCCTTATTGGGGCAGAACAGCCCTATTGGGTTTATTTAATGGTTAAATGATTCCCTTTTCTCTGTAATAATAAAACAGTGCCTGTACTTGATCCCAACTAAGATATAATTACCCCTTATTGGGGGCAGAACCGCCCTATTGGGTTTATTTAATGGTTAAATGATTCCCTTTTCTCTGTAATAATAAAACAGTACCTGTACTTGATCCCAACTAAGATATAATTACCCCTTATTGGGGGCAGAACAGCCCTATTGGGTTTATTTCATGGTTAAATGATTCCCTTTTCTCTGACCCCAGGTCCCGAGTATTCTGGATAACAGGTCCCATACCGGTCCCTTGTATTTGATGGTACCTGAGCTGCATGGATCCATATCCACAGTATTTTTCCAGCAACGACCATTTCTAATTTCAACCAATAAACCAGTCTAAAATCGACCCTACTTACTTCAGGGTTCTAGATCTAGATTTTTGCATGAAATATATTGTCGAAACTTTGTGCAAAAATGTTTCTAATATCTTTGGTTCTAAGACAATATATAACGGGGCTGGATAAATGGGGGATAAATGTGTAGAGACAGAGAAGTAGGACGTTGATATCAGCATCGAGGGTCAAAGGGATCTGACCTGTACTATATACAAACACCCTGGGGATATAATACAGGCCAATGACCATTAAATGAGTGCTACAGGTGTAAAATGCCTTCCATGAGTTCTCGGTGTTAGATGATGAGTGTATGACCCGGATTATGAGAACATATGAGAGTATAATAAAGGCCAATGGCAGGAGGAGCACACACATGGCAAGGGTAAATACTGTCCGTCTGGCCAATGTAACATCTACACACGCCAACGCCGCAACAGCTGAGTTGACGCAGAAACAGTTCTTGACTCGGTTGGGCCCACAGTAAGGGAGTTGGCCAGTTATGGCTGCAACAATGGACCCAATTAGGGCAGCAGCGGCCCATAAAAAGTAGCAGAGGAGAGTCACAGTCTTATTGCTGATAATGGAGTGATACCTGAGGGGTTGGCAGATAGCAACATAACGGTCAATAGCCATCAGCATAATGATGAAGGAGTCAAGACTTCCAAGGTTATGGACACAGAAGAGTTGGAAGAAGCAGCCATAGAATGTTATAGACCCTGCTCCGAACCAATATTTGGCAATGATTTTGGGTAATGTTATGGTGTCAAAGAGAAGGTCAGAGAGAGCGAGGTGCCTGATTATAATGTACATGGGCTGGTGAAGTTGCTCTTTCTGAAGGACTAATATGATAACGGAGCTATTGGCCACCAGTGAGACACAGTAGACAAGAAACATTGTAACGGAGACCGGAATGTGGAATTTCTGCTGGAGACCTGGGAATCCAATGAGGATGAACTCAGAGATGGTAGATTGATTAGACATGGAGATAGGGGAGATCTTCTAGAGACAGAGCTGTAATGTGGAAATCTAAGGAAAGTAGGTAGGATCCTGCTATTAACTGGACCTGTGAAGAGATTCCAAGAACAGTAACTATAATGAATGCAAATACTCAAAAACCTCTTGAAACTATTCATGAAGAATGTTCCCTTGATATTCATTAGAGCCAGGGGTATATTTGTAGCTTGGGTTTCCCAAGACCAACTCCCAGTCTACTGTATATGACATGAACACCAATGCCGTATATAGCTACCAGGAATGTTTTATTCTAGTTTATTCTAACCCCACCCTGGATCATTGCGATCTTGCAAAATACCTGAAAAATAACCAAGTCATCTAATTATATATTTTTTTAAATTATTGGCTCCACTATTTCTGAATTGTAGAAGCAAGCTTTTTAATATCTCACATTTTTAGTAAAATGATTATAGTTGTTGGTTGCTTACAGACGCTCTGCTCTTCATGTTCCACTCCTGCCTTTCATGTGCTGCTGGGTATTAGGGTCTATGACCCCCTGCAATCCAATGCCTGGTTTCTGGAACGTTGGGGCCAATGAGAAAGTAGCCTGCTGGCTAATAAAATAACAAATCTGGTTAAAATACAAGATCTAAGGTACACTCAGTATGAATATGAATGCAAAAAAGGAATGAAAACTGGGGGCACTATATCCCGAATATACTGTATTACCATTTGATACATGAAACTGATAGCAACCCCCCTACATTTCAAGAACAATGGTCTACAGATCTAAACCACCCCATAGAGGAAGAAACATGGGAAGAGGTATATGAAAATATTACCAAAATCTCGACCAACACCTTACTAAAGGAAAATGGCTGCAAAACCATTGCCAGATGGTATATGACCCCGCAAAAACACAATAAAAAACAATATACCCCCCACATGCTTCAGAGGCACATATATGCACATGTGGTGGGAATGCCCACAAGCAAAGAAGATATGGGAGTTGGCTTTCCAGGAAATAAATGCATGCCATGGCTTGACTCTACACCCAGAACCACAAATCGCCCTACTCAACCTATTCCCAGTAGGGGCCCCCTACAGTGAAAGTACCAAACGCCTAATAAATATGCTCAACCGTAAGAATTGTCATAGCTAGACACTGGAAAGGCCCAAATCCCCCAAGCATGGGCCGCAATAGAAGCCAAAATTGGCGAAATAATGGTTATGGAAAAAATTACGGCATGGGTAAATAATAAGGTTCAAAAATTTAGAGAAATGTGGCTTCCATATTTGAGCAATATGGGTATAGACCAGGACCCATAGCAATGTATTAAAAAAATAAGACGGTACAGGAACCCCAATGAATACCTAATACCCACTAAGGAGGAAAAAAATACATACACCACACAACGCCTGCGAAAATGTTTTTTCTTATTGTTTATTGTTATTTGTTCGTTCTTTTTTCTCTATTCTATTATGGATTTTCTTCATGGTTAATGCATAAAAGGAAAATTTGTAGCTATACTGCTGCAGCCAAACACCAACAACCCGCGGGAGATAAGCAGACAGGAAAAAACCTAAAGCACAAGGAATGTATGATTATTTACCTGATTATTTATATGTATGATTATTTACCTGTCTACTGTAAAAAATAAATAAAACCTTTTCAAAAATACAAGTTCTAGGTCGGCACATGACTCCAAGAATGCAGAAGTGGGGAGAAAGTTCTTCTTGACTCCAAAACCACAATTGGATCATTCCTGGATCAGCAGGTGTTCCTTAAGTTGGCCTTGTTGAATCCAGGAGAGATGGGAAGTCCCCAGCAATGATCCTAGTTGACATGTCCCTCACAACATACAAGCTTGGGGGTGGAGGGGATGATAGGTAGTGCTGTACTCAATGTCTTCTTATGGTAATGGCCTTATACTCACCACTGGTTCCAATGCAAGGGATCTGTATATGGGTCACAATTTTGCCCCCTGTAGCACTTCAGCACTTGCATGTGTAGGAGTGATCATTGCTGAGAAGGAGCATGTGAACTAGCAGCTGATCTGGTCTTGGTTTCTACTACTAGTTGGTGATCACCGCCATGGTGATGACCGACGGTTGGAGATGGCAGCTGCCAAACCTACTATGCTTTTCTCCACTTACAGATCTGGTATTTCAGGTTATGGTTCAATGACACCTTGCCAAGGGCCTGGCCATTGTAATACATTTACCTATTTGTCCATGAGTCCATGTTACCTTACTTTGAGTTTGGGATCATTGAGCTGCTAAGAGGTCCACTTTCCCCCAAGTGTTAAGGATCCTGAAACAGATTTCCCTGCAGGTTTTCCCTGGAATTTTTCTCATTCATTCTTCCTTCTATCTTACTCAAATGCCCAAACACATTTAAAATAAAATAGACCAACAGCAGGATGTTGCCATCCCTATATGACACAGTAGTTCTGGGGTTGACCATTTTGAGATTTCCACCACACACACTGCTTCAAACCTTGACCAAAAATTGCTATCTTGACCCATTTAACCATAAAACCTTCCCCCATATTGTATCTTGGGCTTCAGTATTACAGAGATATTATATGTTCGAACCCATAGTAAAGTAAAGTAATGGCGGCAACATGCTGTGGGGCTGCTTTTCCTCAGTGGGATCTGGGCATCTTTCTTCAGGGTAACAATACCATAGGAACTTATAATAACAATAGAGTAACATTGGATCTATCTATATATCTATCCTATATATCTATCCATGAACTCCCCCTGTGTTCATCCTTTGGATACTGAATACTCTAGACCAGTAGTGATGGGCAAAATGTTTCGCCAGACATGGATTCACGGCGAATTTCCGCGTTTCACCATTGGTGGATTGTTTCACGAAATGGATGAAAAAATTTGCTGCGGGAAAATTCGGCGAGTGTCCAAAAATTGTCGCCCGCGACAAAAGAATAGCCACGGGCGGCAAAAGAATAGCCGGGGGCGACAAAAGAATAGCCGCGGGCGACAAAAAAATAGCCGGGGGTGACAAAAAATAGCCGTGGGCGACAAAAAAATAGCCATGGGCGACAAAAAAATAGCCGCGGGCGACAAAAGAATAGCCGGGGGCAACAAAAAAATAGCGGGGGCGACAAAAGAATAGCCTTGCGACAAAAAAATAGCCGTGGGCGACAAAAAAATAGTCGCGGGCGACAATTTTTTTTGACTTGCAACATTTTCGTCATTTTGCAAATTTTTCGCTGTTTCGCGAATCTCTTGAAACATTCGCGAATTTTTCGGCGAAGCGAAACGGGACAGATTGCTCATCACTATAGACCAGGGATCCCCAACCTTTTTTTACCCATAAGCCACATTTAAATCTAAATAGACTTGGGGAGCAACACATGCATAAAATATGTTCCTGCGGTGCCATATAAAGACTGTTATTGGCTATTTGGTAGCCCCTGTATGGACTAGCAGCCTACAGAATGTTCTGATTGGCAGTACAAGCCAGGGTTGGGGATCACTGCTAGACTCTAGAAACTCTAGACACTTACAAGTAGAGGTTTCAGCTGCAGCTCAGTGAAATGTTCCGTGTTCTGCTCTGATCTGGAGAGGTTTACGGCACATTCCCATCTCAGGTGAGTTTATATAGAACTCAATTCTCACATGCACAAAATAAAATGCTGACCATGGAAAATACGCACAGTAATTGGCTGTGTATTCCAGGTGGGATGAGATTTGTTTTCCCAGGATAACTGTAATGACATTTTCTAAATAGGTTGTTTAAACTCCAGCGATGCCCCGTGCCCCCCCCCCCCCCCACACCAATGCCCATACAGGGCTGTCACAAATGTCCTGTGCTGAGCACTAGTGATGAGCGAATCAGTCAAAAAATTCGCGAAACGGTGAAAATGTACGGCAAAAAAAATTGTCGCCTGCGGCTATTATTTTGTCGCGCGCCTATTATTTTGTCACCCGCGGCTATTATTTTGTCACCCATGGCTATTATTTTGTCGCCCATGGCTATTATTTTGTCACGTGGCTATTCTTTTGACGCCCGGAACTATTCTTTTTTGACGCCGGCGACAATTTTTGGACGTTTTGGACGAATTTTTCCGGGGAGAATTTATAATGTATAATACCCCAGAACCCACAGCGGGATAAATACAGTGCCAATTCCATGTATAATACCCCAGAACCCACAGCAGATAAATACAGTGCCAATTCCATGTATAATACCCCAGAACCCACAGCAGGATAAATACAGTGCCAATTCCATGTCTAATACCCCAGAACCCACAGCAGATAAATACAGTGCCAATTCCAGGTATAATACCCCAGAACCCACAGCGGGATAAATACAGTGCCAATTCCATGTATAATACCCCAGAACCCACAGCGGGATAAATACAGTGCCAATTCCATGTATAATACCCCAGAACCCACAGCAGGATAAATACAGTGCCAATTCCATGTATAATACCCCAGAAATCACAGCAGGATAAATACAGTGCCAATTCCATGTATAATACCCCAGAACCCACAGCAGGATAAATACAGTGCCAATTCCATGTATAATACCCCAGAACCCACAGCAGGATAAATACAGTGCCAATTCCATGTATAATACCCCAGAACCCACAGCGGGATAAATACAGTGCCAATTCCATGTATAATACCCAGAACCCACAGCGGGATAAATACAGTGCCAATTCCATGTATAATACCCCAGAACCCACAGCAGGATAAATACAGTGCCAATTCCATGTATAATACCCCAGAACCCACAGCAGGATAAATACAGTGCCAATTCCATGTATAATACCCCAGAACCCACAGCAGGATAAATACAGTGCCAATTCCATGTATAATACCCCAGAACCCACAGCGGGATAAATGCAATGCCAATTCCATGTATAATACCCCAGAACCCACAGCAGGATAAATACAGTGCCAATTCCATGTATAATACCCCAGAACCCACAGCAGGATAAATACAGTGCCAATTCCATGTATAATACCCCAGAACCCACAGCAGGATAAATACAGTGCCAATTCCATGTATAATACCCCAGAACCCACAGTAGGATAAATACAGTGCCAATTCCATGTATAATACCCCAGAACCCACAGCAGGATAAATACAGTGCCAATTCCATGTATAATACCCCAGAACCCACAGCAGATAAATACAGTGCCAATTCCATGTATAATACCCCAGAACCCACAGCGGGATAAATGCAATGCCAATTCCATGTATAATACCCCAGAACCCACAGCAGGATAAATACAGTGCCAATTCCATGTATAATACCCCAGAACCCACAGCGGGATAAATGCAATGCCAATTCCATGTATAATACCCCAGAACCCACAGCGGGATAAATACAGTGCCAATTCCATGTATAATACCCCAGAACCCACAGCGGGATAAATACAGTGCCAATTCCATGTATAATACCCCAGAACCCACAGCAAGATAAATACAGTGCCAATTCCATGTATAATACCCCAGAACCCACAGCAGATAAATACAGTGCCAATTCCATGTATAATACCCCAGAACCCACAGCGGGATAAATACAGTGCCAATTCCATGTATAATACCCCAGAACCCACAGCAGATAAATACAGTGCCAATTCCATGTATAATACCCCAGAACCCACAGCAGGATAAATACATTGCCAATTCCATGTTAATACCCCAGAACCCACAGCGGGATAAATACAGTGCCAATTCCATGTATAATACCCCAGAACCCACAGCAGATAAATACAGTGCCAATTCCATGTATAATACCCCAAAACCCACAGCAGGATAAATACAGTGCCAATTCCATGTATAATACCCCAGAACCCACAGCAGGATAAATACAGTGCCAATTCCATGTATAATACCCCAGAACCCACAGCAGGATAAATACAGTGCCAATTCCATGTATAATACCCCAGAACCCACAGCAGATAAATACAGTGCCAATTCCATGTATAATACCCCAGAACCCACAGCAGGATAAATACAGTGCCAATTCCATGTATAATACCCCAGAACCCACAGCGGGATAAATACAGTGCCAATTCCATGTATAATACCCCAGAACCCACAGCAAGATAAATACAGTGCCAATTCCATGTATAATACCCCAGAACCCACAGCAGATAAATACAGTGCCAATTCCATGTATAATACCCCAGAACCCACAGCAGGATAAATACAGTGCCAATTCCATGTATAATACCCCAGAACCCACAGCAGGATAAATACAGTGCCAATTCCATGTATGATACCCCAGAACCCACAGCAAGATAAATACAGTGCCAATTCCATGTATAATACCCCAGAACCCACAGCAGGATAAATACAGTGCCAATTCCATGTATAATACCCCAGAACCCACAGCAGGATGAATACAGGGCCAATTCCATGTATAATACCCCAGAACCCACAGCAGGATAAATACAGTGCCAATTCCATGTATAATACCCCAGAACCCACAGCAGGATAAATACAGTGCCAATTCCATGTATAATACCCCAGAACCCACAGCAGGATAAATACAGTGCCAATTCCATGTATAATACCCCAGAACCCACAGAGGGATAAATACAGTGCCAATTCCATGTATAATACCCCAGAACCCACAGCAGGATAAATACAGCGCCAATTCCATGTATAATACCCCAGAACCCACAGCAGGATAAATACAGGGCCAATTCCATGTATAATACCCCAGAACCCACAGCGGGATAAATACAGTGCCAATTCCATGTATAATACCCCAGAACCCACAGTGGGATAAATACAGTGCCAATTCCATGTATAATACCCCAGAACCCACAGCAGATAAATACAGTGCCAATTCCATGTATAATACCCCAGAACCCACAGCGGGATAAATACAGTGCCAATTCCATGTATAATACCCCAGAACCCACAGCGGGATAAATACAGTGCCAATTCCATGTATAATACCCCAGAACCCACAGCAGGATAAATACAGGGCCAATTCCATGTATAATACCCCAGAACCCACAGCAGGATAAATACAGTGCCAATTCCATGTATAATACCCCAGAACCCACAGCAGGATAAATACAGTGCCAATTCCATGTATAATACCCCAGAACCCACAGCAGGATAAATACAGTGCCAATTCCATGTATAATACCCCAGAACCCACAGCAGGATAAATACAGCGCCAATTCCATGTCTAATACCCCAGAACCCACAGCAGGATAAATACAGCGTCAATTCCATGTATAATACCCCAGAACCCACAGCAGATAAATACAGTGCCAATTCCATGTATAATACCCCAGAACCCACAGCAGGATAAATACAGTGCCAATTCCATGTATAATACCCCAGAACCCACAGCAGGATAAATTCAGTGCCAATTCCATGTATAATACCCCAGAACCCACAGCAGATAAATACAGTGCCAATTCCATGTATAATACCCCAGAACCCACAGCAGATAAATACAGTGCCAATTCCATGTATAATACCCCAGAACCCACAGCAGGATAAATACAGTGCCAATTCCATGTATAATACCCCAGAACCCACAGCAGGATAAATACAGTGCCAATTCCATGTATGATACCCCAGAACCCACAGCAAGATAAATACAGTGCCAATTCCATGTATAATACCCCAGAACCCACAGCAGGATAAATACAGTGCCAATTCCATGTATAATACCCCAGAACCCACAGCAGGATGAATACAGGGCCAATTCCATGTATAATACCCCAGAACCCACAGCAGGATAAATACAGTGCCAATTCCATGTATAATACCCCAGAACCCACAGCAGGATAAATACAGTGCCAATTCCATGTATAATACCCCAGAACCCACAGCAGGATAAATACAGTGCCAATTCCATGTATAATACCCCAGAACCCACAGCGGGATAAATACAGTGCCAATTCCATGTATAATACCCCAGAACCCACAGCGGGATAAATACAGTGCCAATTCCATGTATAATACCCCAGAACCCACAGCAGGATAAATACAGCGCCAATTCCATGTATAATACCCCAGAACCCACAGCAGGATAAATACAGGGCCAATTCCATGTATAATACCCCAGAACCCACAGCGGGATAAATACAGTGCCAATTCCATGTATAATACCCCAGAACCCACAGTGGGATAAATACAGTGCCAATTCCATGTATAATACCCCAGAACCCACAGCAGATAAATACAGTGCCAATTCCATGTATAATACCCCAGAACCCACAGCGGGATAAATACAGTGCCAATTCCATGTATAATACCCCAGAACCCACAGCGGGATAAATACAGTGCCAATTCCATGTATAATACCCCAGAACCCACAGCAGGATAAATACAGGGCCAATTCCATGTATAATACCCCAGAACCCACAGCAGGATAAATACAGTGCCAATTCCATGTATAATACCCCAGAACCCACAGCAGGATAAATACAGTGCCAATTCCATGTATAATACCCCAGAACCCACAGCAGGATAAATACAGTGCCAATTCCATGTATAATACCCCAGAACCCACAGCAGGATAAATACAGCGCCAATTCCATGTCTAATACCCCAGAACCCACAGCAGGATAAATACAGCGTCAATTCCATGTATAATACCCCAGAACCCACAGCAGATAAATACAGTGCCAATTCCATGTATAATACCCCAGAACCCACAGCAGGATAAATACAGTGCCAATTCCATGTATAATACCCCAGAACCCACAGCAGGATAAATTCAGTGCCAATTCCATGTATAATACCCCAGAACCCACAGCGGGATAAATACAGTGCCAATTCCATGTATGATACCCCAGAACCCACAGCAGGATAAATACAGTGCCAATTCCATGTATGATACCCCAGAACCCACAGCAGATAAATACAGTGCCAATTCCATGTATAATACCCCAGAACCCACAGCAGATAAATACAGTGCCAATTCCATGTATAATACCCCAGAACCCACAGTGGGATAAATACAGTGCCAATTCCATGTATAATACCCCAGAACCCACAGCGGGATAAATACAGTGCCAATTCCATGTATAATACCCCAGAACCACCAGCAGATAAATACAGTGCCAATTCCATGTATAATTCCCCAGAACCCACAGCAGGATAAATACAGTGCCAATTCCATGTATAATACCCCAGAACCCACAGCAGGATAAATACAGTGCCAATTCCATGTATGATACCCCAGAACCCACAGCAAGATAAATACAGTGCCAATTCCATGTATAATACCCCAGAACCCACAGCAGGATAAATACAGTGCCAATTCCATGTATAATACCCCAGAACCCACAGCAGGATAAATACAGTGCCAATTCCATGTATAATACCACAGAACCCACAGCAGGATAAATACAGTGCCAATTCCATGTATAATACCCCAGAACCCACAGCAGATAAATACAGTGCCAATTCCATGTATAATACCCCAGAACCCACAGTGGGATAAATACAGTGCCAATTCCATGTATAATACCCCAGAACCCACAGCAGATAAATACAGTGCCAATTCCATGTATAATACCCCAGAACCCACAGTGGGATAAATACAGTGCCAATTCCATGTATAATACCCCAGAACCCACAGCGGGATAAATACAGTGCCAATTCCATGTATAATACCCCAGAACCACCAGCAGATAAATACAGTGCCAATTCCATGTATAATTCCCCAGAACCCACAGCAGGATAAATACAGTGCCAATTCCATGTATAATACCCCAGAACCCACAGCAGGATAAATACAGTGCCAATTCCATGTATGATACCCCAGAACCCACAGCAAGATAAATACAGTGCCAATTCCATGTATAATACCGCAGAACCCACAGCAGGATAAATACAGTGCCAATTCCATGTATAATACCCCAGAACCCAAAGCAGGATAAATACAGTGCCAATTCCATGTATAATACCCCAGAACCCACAGCGGGATAAATACAGTGCCAATTCCATGTATAATACCCCAGAACCCACAGCAGGATAAATACAGCGCCAATTCCATGTATAATACCCCAGAACCCACAGCAGGATAAATACAGTGCCAATTCCATGTATAATACCCCAGAACCCACAGCAGGATAAATACAGTGCCAATTCCATGTATAATACCCCAGAACCCCCAGCAGGATAAATACAGGGCCAATTCCATGTATAATACCCCAGAACCCACAGCAGGATAAATACAGTGCCAATTCCATGTATAATACCCCAGAACCCACAGCAGGATAAATACAGTGCCAATTCCATGTATAATACCCCAGAACCCACAGCAGGATAAATACAGTGCCAATTCCATGTATAATACCCCAGAACCCACAGCAGGATAAATACAGTGCCAATTCCATGTATAATACCCCAGAACCCACAGCAGGATAAATACAGTGCCAATTCCATGTATAATACCCCAGAACCCACAGCAGGATAAATACAGTGCCAATTCCATGTATAATACCCCAGAACCCACAGCAGGATAAATACAGTGCCAATTCCATGTGTAATACCCCAGAACCCACAGCAGGATAAATACAGTGCCAATTCCCTGTATAATACCCCAGAACCCACAGCAGGATAAATACAGCGCCAATTCCATGTATAATACCCCAGAACCCACAGCGGGATAAATACATTCTGGGATAAATACATTCTGGGAACAGGGAACAGGCGGTCTCCTCAACCCTTTTGTTGTACCAGTCTGTAGTTGGGAATCTGATAAGCTATTTTCCTGGCTTTTGCTTCAAAAACCCAGTGGGTGAGCTTTAGCCTATATGATAAACCCATGTAAATAGGATTTATTTTAGGAGCCTTAAGTTATTTGTTCCCAGAATGCCTTTGGTCTATTTGCATAGGTATGAGGGGGTCTCCTTAATCCTTTTGACTTGTTCGTAAACTGCCAGGAAAATACTTTTACCCAGGGTTAGGCAACATCTCCCCACAAATCTTAGGGTGACTGACTGAATCAAAGGCAACTAAACCTTCAGTCCCTCCTTTTGTAGAAGTCCCAGCATGGTGATGCCAGAAACCCTGTTCTTGTTCGTGAAGTAAAGTGTGAGCAATTCCACAAAGTCCTACAACCTGCCATTATGACAGACAATGAAATGAGAAGATGAGAAGCTGAGGCTCTGTACCCCAAAAGGGAACACTCCACACTTCAGATGGAAGATGAGAAGCTGAGGCTCTGAACGCCAAAGTGGAGCACTCTACATTTGAGATGGAACATGAGAAGCTGAGGCTCTGAACCCCTAAGGGGAGCACTCTACACTTGAGATGGAAGATGAGAAGCTGAGGCTCTGAACCCCAAAAGGGGAGCACTCTACATTTGAGATGGAAGATGAGAAGCTGAGGCTCTTAACCCCTAACGGGAGCATTCTACACTTGATATGGAACATGAGAAGCTGAGACTCTGAACCACAAAAGGGGAGCACTCTACACTTGAGATGGGAGATGAGAAGCTGAGGCTCTGAACCCCTAAGGGGAGCACTCTACACTTGAGATGGAACATGAGAAGCTGAGACTCTGAACCACAAAAGGGGAGCACTCTACACTTGAGATGGGAGATGAGAAGCTGAGGCTCTGAACCCCTAAGGGGAGCACTCTACACTTGAGATGGAAGATGAGAAGCTGAGGCTCTGAACCCCTAAGGGGGGCACTCTACACTTGAGAGGGAAGATGAGAAGCTGAGGCTCTGAACCCCTAAGGGGAGCACTCTACACTTGAGATGGAAGATGACAAGCTGAGGTTCTGAGCCCCAAAGGGGAGCACTCTACACTTGAGATGGGAGATGAGAAGCTGAGGCTCTGAACCCCTAAGGGGAGCACTCTACACTTGAGAGGGAACATGAGAAGCTGAGACTCTGGACCCCAAAGGGGAGCACTCTACACTTGAGATGGAAGATGAGAAGCTGAGGCTCTGAACCCCAAAAGGGGAGCACTCTACATTTGAGATGGAAGATGAGAAGCTGAGGCTCTGAACCCCTAACGGGAGCATTCTACACTTGATATGGAACATGAGAAGCTGAGACTCTGAACCACAAAAGGGGAGCACTCTACACTTGAGGTGGGAGATCAGAAGCTGAGGCTCTGAACCCCTAAGGGGGGCACTCTACACTTGAGATGGAAGATGAGAAGCTGAGGCTCTGAACCCCTAAGGGGAGCACTCTACACTTGAGATGGAAGATGAGAAGCTGAGGTTCTGAGCCCCAAAGGGGAGCACTCTACACTTGAGATGGGAGATGAGAAGCTGAGGCTCTGAACCCCTAAGGGGAGCACTCTACACTTGAGAGGGAACATGAGAAGCTGAGACTCTGGACCCCAAAGGGGAGCACTCTACACTTGAGATGGAAGATGAGAAGCTGAGGCTCTGAACCCCAAAAGGGAAGCGCTCTACATTTGAGATGGAAGATGAGAAGCTGAGGCTCTGAACCACTAACGGGAGCATTCTACACTTGATATGGAACATGAGAAGCTGAGACTCTGAACCACAAAAGGGGAGCACTCTACACTTGAGATTGGAAATGAGAAGCTGAGGCTCTGAACCCCTAAGGGGAGCACGCTACACTTGAGATGGAACATGAGAAGCTAAGGCTCTGAACCCCAAAGGGGAGCACTCTACACTTGAGATGGAACATGAGAAGCTGAGGCTCTGAACCCCAAAGAGGAGCACTCTACACTTGAGATGGAAGATGAGAAGCTGAGGCTCTGAACCCCAGAAGGGGAGCACTCTACATTTGAGATGGAAGATGAGAAGCTGAGGCTCTGAACTCCTAACGGGAGCATTCTACACTTGATATGGAACATGAGAAGCTGAGACTCTGAACCCCAAAAGGGGAGCACTCTACACTTGAGATGGAAGATGAGAAGCTGAGGCTCTGAACCCCTAAGGGGAGCACTCTACACTTGAGATATAAATTCCTGGGTGCTTGCAAAGTATGTAAAAGTCAAAAAAGCAACAATCAAGGCTTGGTAAAATATAAAGAGTCATTTATTTAGTGATATCCAACATTTCATTCACTAACTGTGACGTTTGTCAAGGGAAACAAAAACAAATACAGGTATAAATATATATATGTGTGAATGTTTGTGCTTATTCACAACTGAATTCAACGACCCTTAACAATGATACTAGTACGATGCCTTTTCGCAAATTTTATGCAATGTTTGCCCCAAAAATATGTTAAACGTTTGCCCCAAAATATTTCTAATTTCTATGGTTCGAAGACAAAAAAATATGGGGCTGGCTAAATGGGGGATAAATGTGTAGAGACAAACAATTAAGACATTTATATCATCATCAAATATTAAAGAGGTCTGACTGGTACTATATACAAACAACCTGGGGATAAAGTGCATCCCAATGACAATTAAATGAGTGGTACAGGTATAAAATGCCTTCTGCCAGTTCCCATTGTTGGCGGATAAGTGCACAACCCTGATTATGAGAATATATGAGAGTATAATAACAGCCAATGGGAAGAGGTGCACTGACATACCAATTATAAAACGTTCTCTTTTTTCCAAGGAAACATCAACACAAGCCAACACTATTACAGCTTGGTTGGAACAGAAACAGTTGTTGACATGGTTTGGTCCACAGTAAGGAACTTGTACAGCAATTAAAGTTATATATAATCCATATAGGGCAGCACAGAACCCGAACATGCAGCAGAGAAGAGTCAACACCTTATTGCTGATAATGGAGTGATACCTGAGAGGTTGGCAGATAGCAACATAACGATCAATAGCCATCAGCATAATGATGAGGGAGTCGAGATATCCAAGGGAATGGACACAGAAGAGCTGGAAGAAGCAATCAAAGAAGGATATGGATCCGGCTCCGAACCAATATTTGGCAATGATTTTAGGTAACGTTATGGTGTCAAAGAGAAGGTCGGAGAGAGCGAGGTTGGCAATAATAATATACATGGGCTGGTGGAGTTGTTCTCTCAGGATAATTAATATGATGACGGTGCTATTTGCAATCAGTGAAACAATGTAGGCAAGAAACAGTGTAAGTGAGACTGGAAGAAAGAAATTGGGCTGTAGCCCTGGGAAACCGAGGAGGATAAACTCAGTGACAGCAGTCTGATTAGGCATTGAGATGGTCATGGTCTTCTCTACTGAGCTTCAACATGGGGAGATGGGTGGGCAGGGAGGTGCCTGATGCTGGCAGAGAGACCATCTGCAAAGAGAGACCACGGAATCATTGTTAATGTCTAAAGAGTTGGTGAAGCTGTAGCGAGAGAGAAGGTTCCTGAAGAACTAATGAGCTACAGGAGGACATTATAAAAAGAGACAGTCCTAGCCCTTTGTAAACATGGAGCTATAGATATAAAAACATAAGTGCCGGGGAGTGGGTATTTGAGGGGTTCTGTCTTGGTGGATTATCACGCCTCCTTGGTTTGTTTTCTGTCTGTATTATTGTTGGATATATATGCAGTAATCTTTGTAATATAAAGATAAATCTGAGCAATCACGGGAGAAAGGGAGGCAACAAAGGATCATCACTGTCTCCAAGCAGACTTAAATTTCTATTTATCTATCTGTCATCTAATCTGTCTCTCTCTATCTGTCATCTAGTCTGTATCTTTCCATTTCTCTCAGAATATTTTCTCTTTGCATTCACCTTTGAATCTCTAACGAGTCTCAGTACTTACAGGTTGGCAATAAACTGGCATCTGGGGATATCTCTGGGTTCCGCTCAAGGTAGGATTATGGCACATCCCCTGCTCAGAAGGGTTTATATAGAAGTGGATTCAGCCAGGCGTAAATAAAGTGCCCGACATGGGAAATGTGCCCATTAATTAGCCAAGGAAAGTATTCCACATTAATTAGCCAAGGAAAGTATTCCACATGGAGTTGGATATTTTTTAGCTGTTTAACCACAGTGATGATGATCTCCTTTCTGTGCCTCCACTAGGAGCTTTTTACTGATAGGGAGAAAGTCATATGAAGAGACAGGGGCAATGCTTTGGCGGATCAGGTCGACTTTTGATTTGAAGGGGTTTGCTCATTGTTGGGGTTAGAAAACAGGGTGGTGGTGTTTAACCAGGAACTGGGATTAGAAGCTCGTTGTTGATGTGGGAGGAGAGGGGCTTGAACGTCCATGGAAGAAGTCAAAGCGGTTCTGTATTTGTGGACAAGATAATCAGGGTCAGAGGAAGAAGTGTGCGAGGAGAGTGACTCCCCAACACTCTTTGGGGGAGTGGGAGACATGTCATGAGAATGAGATTAGATGATGGTCAGAGAGTGGAAAGGAGATACTGGGAATGGTTGGGGGTGCAGTGTTTGGTAAAAGTCAAGACAGTGGCTACCAGAGGTCCACCATAGAAAGCCATGGGAGGTAGTTACTGAGAGTCAGGTTTCAAAGTCAATAAAAAGAGGGTGAGAAAGAATATGGCAGGTAGATTATTGCCACCTTCCTTTTTTGGGGGGCAGGGGCGAATAATGGAGCATGGGTGTCAGCAAATATGGATAGAGGATTGCCTGGGATTGGGATTGATATCCCCTGAGACTAGAAGCAGGAGAAAGCGACAGCGCAGATGAGAAAGAGATAATTCGGTAATTATTTGATTTCCTGGAGGGTGAGTTAGATATCATGGTCAGTGACTGAAACTATGGAAGTAGCTCATGAGTAAAGGTTTTTGGGGAGACCAGAAGGGATGGGGAGATTGCAATAGATGAGACACAGGGGGGCTATGTAAAGCAATAGAGGTTCTGACCAGTAAAGCAAATGGGAATTAGTACACAGTGCATATTAAAGGGGGGGGTTAACCTTGAACTTTTAGTATGACGGAGACATCTCCCATCTCAACTCTCTCCCCCTCCTATCTCAACTCGCTACCCCTCCCATCTCAACTTTTTCCCCCTCCCATCTCAACTTTTTCCCCCTCCCATCTCAACTTGCTCCCCCTCCCATCTTAACTTTCTCCCCCTCCCAACTGTGTAATCTGGGCTACCAGCAGAGCTGCAGCACAGAAGCTACTTAGACCAAGCCAGGGTCGAACTGGGGGGTGTAGGACCCCCACCCACCCTCAAGGTATGCGTCCCCTGCAAGGGTCCCTGTCACACAACCCTAACGCCCCCGTGCGGGGCCCCCCACCAGACGTTCTCCCCTGAATGTGCATTTGTGAAACACAACAGGGGAGGACATCAGCTGCCAGGGGAATAGCCAACAGGCTCGGGTCTGGGCCGCTGGGGCCCACCGGGTATTTTCCCGGTGTCCCAGTGGCCCAGTCCTACCCTGGACCAAGCTAAAATGGCAGCTGCTATCTTAAACAAACAGAGGGAGCTTCTAGGGCTGTTACTTGGGTATGGTAAAGCTTTCTGCATAATTATTATAGCGTTCTAGCTTGCACTATTACAGCTAATCTATAGGCAGTAAAATGCATTTCCTTCTCCTATGAAAAAATATTTGTTGTGTCTTTATTGATCCAACTTACAACTGTAATTTTGTCCATTTTAATCCATTATGTGTCCTGAGAGTCAGCTGCATCATTCAGGAGTCAATACTCAACAATAAGCAACAGGGTGAGCAAGGTCCTAATCAGACCAAGGTTGAAGAAGCTTCTATCATTGTTGGTTTCCAACACAAAGGTCTTGCAATATGTGGGAAAAACACATCTAACCAGTATAAACCCAACCTTAACAACCCTGCCCAATGCTGTGCTAGGATTCAATGATGGGAAGGCAGCATTCCTTCAAGGTGGCCATTAGTCGCCATGGGATCATTTTAGGAGCACCAAATGTGACAAATGTTATTTTATGGGTTTTTTTTATTTATGCTTAAGGAACTGCTCTTTTTACAGAATTCTCTTTATTTGTATTTGATTGTGGAGCCAACATGACAAACTGCCAATCAAGATTATTCAGAAGATATTTTTTTCTGTTGAAGAGCAATAGATGGTTTATTTTGGTTGTACACATCCTTTTTAAGCTATTTTATAATATTCATGATAACCCATTGGGGTACTTTGATAATAATACACAACATCTTACATGGAACAGTTGGTACGAGAGAAAAGTGAGTTGCTCTGAGGTGATGATGGGAAAGACTGGGACATAAACAGTTCTCTCTCTTTCAGAATGAGGGATTATATCTGTATTTGGGCAAAATAATAACACAGAGACTTTATCCAGTAGGTTTTTACTCTTTATTCTGAATGGTTACATCTCCAGATGCCGTATGACATTTAGTTGACTCCAGGAGGTACCTCTGCATGGCTTTTAGCCCCTTCCAGGATACCTCAATGGAGGCCCCACTGCAGTGAGATGTTCCTCCAGCTCCTCCAGCTTGGCTTCCTCACAGGGTACTAATGTTTCCTGGACTGACCATAGTTATAGCTCCGCTCTCCAAGAGCTCTTACCTGCCTGTGCCCTTCAGTTCTGAACTCCTCAGGACAGGGGCAGACAGGGAGATTAGTTGCCCCACGACAAATCTTCATTGCCGCGGGTGACTAATCTCCATGCAATGCCAACCCACTGGCTAGAGTGTAAATTGATGGTAGGATGGCATATGCGTTGCTATGACTTCCGGAAGTCACCCAAAGAAAGTCTTTGGGAAATCGTACTGACGCGTATGCCATCCCACCACCAATTTACACTCCAGTCGGTGGGTTGGCATTGCGGGGAGGTCAGTCGCCCTCGGCAACGAAGATTTTTCTTAAATCCAGTTTATTAAATAAAGTGCAAAAGCAAAGCAGCGAGGAAGCCGCTATATAATGTGCCACTGTTACCAGTCAGTCTATTGTATCTCTAAGCAGAAACTTTCAGCTTCTTGAGTACAAAAAAGATAAAATACGGGCACAGGACCCCTGAATGGGTTCCGTTACATGGTCTTTGAATAGGTGAAATTTCACTGGGAGAAAGAAAGAGACTGTATGGAGTGTGGTGTCCAGAGGGAACCCTGTACTTAATGACTGGGCAAGGGCAGTTCTAGAGTAGAAGGCTTCCTTGTGCCCCAGTGAGCTGTGCCATGTTCCTCACACTAAGGGGGGTAAATGGTGATAGGCACAGGAATACAAGGGCACAAGCGTTTAACATGGGCAACTGATGGGATTCCAACGTCCTCTCTGTTTAAAATAACACAAATTAATTTGAATGGAGAATGCCACAGCCTGGTTATTACCGCTTGCCCCCCAGGGGCCCATCCATTATTTCAGCCATAGGCCTACATCTACACTAAAACACCCTTTGTACCCTGGTTCCCCCCCCATTCATTGAGCCCCTAAAGCCAATGTCACTCCTTTTACCTTAGCAACCTTCAATCAACCTCAACTCTCACACCCTTGACTCTGCTTGGGTAGAAGGACAGAGGCTCCTTAGGATAAATGTGCCCCTCTCCCACCTTTGTTCACCTTTTATCCCTTCTTAACTTGTCCTTTTTCCAGATTACCAGTAAAACTACCACCCTCACGCTTCCCACATCCCAACCAATCCAGTCCCCCCTTCATGAATGCATTTTTGCCCCCAGTAAACCCAATAATAACCCAGATTTTGTTTTCCTTTTAAGATGATAAAGCATTGGTGTAAAGACCATGAAGACAAAGATTGGCACCTGCCTTGGTCAGCACATTCTCCAGCCGCGTATGTGAGCCTGTAGTTCAATGGCGGTGATGGGTGTTCCAGAAATGGGAGACTAAGAGTGAGACTAATATCCCACCCAAATTTTCATTTAAAGAACAGACAGATGTCCTGTCGTAGGAATGGAACAACGTTGCCTTTCCATTGGTTCATGAGTCTATTCCATAACTTCATTGGGGCAAGTGGCAGCCCAACGCCATATTAATAAACACCTTTTGTAGAAATCACTGCATGTAGTGACTAATATTCTGCTTAAATAAGGAATTAAAGAAAGATAATACATTTAGGGGTTTGTTTGTTCTTATTCACAAGAGACTTTAATGACGCTTAAGAGTAATACTAGTACAGTGCCTTTTCATTGATGTTCTAGGTCTGTGCTCAGCTCTAGGTAAAATGCTATTAAACGTTTGCCCCAAAATATTTCTAATTTCTTTGGTTCCAAGGCAAAAAATAATGGGGCTGGCTAAATGGGGGATAAATGTGTAGAGACAAACAATAAGGACGTTTATATCAGCATTGAGAATCAAAGGGATCTGACTGGTACTATATACAAACAACCTGGGGATAAAGTACAAGCCAATGACAAGTAAATGAGTGGTACAGGTATAAAATGCCTTCTGCCAGTTCCCATTGTTGGCGGATAAGTGCACAACCCTGATTATGAGAATATATGAGAGTATAATAACAGCCAATGAGAAGATGTGCACACACATACCAATTATAAAACGTTCTTTTTTTTCCAAGGTAACATCAACACAAGTCAACACTATTAGGAATTGACTGGCACAGAAACAGTTCTTGACACGGTTTGGGCCACAGTAAGGAACTTTCAGAGCAATTAAAGTCATAGCTAATCCAATCAGGGCAGCAAAGGGCCAGAGAAAGTAGCAAATGAGAGTTGCCAGCTTATTGCTGATAATGGAGTGATACCTGAGAGGTTGGCAGATAGCAACATAACGATCAATAGCCATCAGCATAATGATGAGGGAGTCAAGGCTTCCAAGGGAATGGACACAGAAGAGCTGGAAGAAGCAACCAAAGAAGGATATGGATCCGGCTCCGAACCAATATTTGGCAATGATTTTAGGTAATGTTATGGTGTCAAAGAGAAGGTCGGAGAGAGCGAGGTTGGCAATAATAATATACATGGGCTGGTGGAGTTGTTCTCTCAGGATAATTAATATGATGACGGTGCTATTTGCAATCAGTGAAACAATGTAGGCAAGAAACAGTGTAAGTGAGACTGGAAGAAAGAAATTGGGCTGTAGCCCTGGGAAACCGAGGAGGATAAACTCAGTGACAGCAGTCTGATTAGGCATTGAGATGGTCATGGTCTTCTCTACTGAGCTTCAACATGGGGAGATGGGTGGGCAGGGAGATGTCAAAGGAACAAACAATCTGCAAAGAGAGACCAAGGAATAGTTAATGTTAAAAGGGTTGGTGATTCTCTTTTAGAAACAGAATATTTTCTCTTTGCATTCATCTTTGAATCTGTAATGAGTCTCAGTACTTACATGTTGGCAATAACCCGGCGTCTGTATGTGGGGAAATCTCTGGGTCCCGCTCCGGGGAGGACTATGGCACATCCCCTGCTCAGAAGGGTTTATATAGAAATGAGCTCAGCCAGGCGTCACTAAAGTGCCCGACATGGGAAATGTGCCCATTAATTAGCCAAGGAAAGTATTCCATGTGGGGTTGGGTGTTTTTTTTTTATAACATTTGATAATAACCATATTGGCAGCCAATGTAGTGGTCTGTTTGCCAAGTTTAGAAAAGTTCATTGTATTCAGTCGGGCAAATGGATTTTATTCTGCCAATATTTACCTTGCTGAAAACTAACCAGTTCTTTATTTATTTCCCACATGTCATTAGGTACAAAGATAAAATGGCCAAAAATATGAATACCATGTTAGTATACAGTATGTATGTGGCAAATTGTGCATTAAGTCCATGTATGTGCTGTATGGGTGGAAAACCCATCTAATCCCCCCAAAATATGTGTGTGCATCTCAGGGGCCACTCATTCCCCACCTCTGTTTGTTGTCTAGGGGCTGCTGACCAATGGGGGGAATGAAGGCGTGGCCTTGAAAGCCACTCCCCAGACAAGAACTGCTGCAGAACATAGATGCCCTCTATCCACAAGATGTAGATTCCATGGTCTGTGGCACTTATAGGGTACACAGTGGGGCAGTTTTTGGAGGGTTTGATCCCCTTTCTGCCCCTTCACTGTGTCAAATTCAAGCAAACAATACAAAATTGGGCATTTAGTGAATCTTTATTGGCCACTGGGGCTGTGTGACCAGTTCTGGTTTAATATCATTTCAACCTATTTTGTGCCACATTTGGCCCAAGACCCAAGTGTTTGTATTGCTATTACATCTTGCAGTAATAAAAATAATGCTTTCAGTACACAGTTTGGATGAAGTCCCTGTCCCAAGGAGCTTACAATTTATAAGGAAGAGGAGATCAAACAAAAACAAATAGGGGGTTCCAAACCTACTATGCTTTTCTCCACCTACAGATCTGGTATTTCAGGTTATGCAGGTTGGTTGGATGACACCTTGCCAAGGGCCCGGCCATTGTAATACGGTCACTTATTTGTCCATGGGCCTCCACTGTTACTTTGAGTTTGGGATCATTGTGCTGATAAGAGGTCCACTTTCCCCCAAGTTTTTGTGTTAAGGATCCTGAAACAGATTGTCCTGCAGGATTTCCTGGGATTTTTCCACATTGATTCTTCCTTCTATCTTACTCAAATGCATTGTAAATAGGGTTGCCACCTAGCCTAGCAGCTGGCACTGGTGTTACTGCTGCCAACCCCCTTTCAAGTAGAGGCCCACCACTGCCCCGCCCATTTCCCCTACCCAACTCGCCCATTTCCCCTACCCAACTCGCCCATTTCCCCTACTCTACCAACCAATGCCCCTGCCATTCTCCGCATCACCCCGCACCCAAGTGATGTCACTGGCCACCCCCGAACCCAAAGGCCGATATTACCAGCAAAAGAAGGTGGCAAACGGTGGGAGCACTCACCCAGCACCTGATCTGGGAACTGGCACTTATAATGTAGTGTCACCCACTGTGACCTATAGCACTTATATTTGCCTATTTGTGCCTGTAAGTTACCCTCCCATATAGATTGTAAGCTCTACGGGGCAGGGACCTCCATCCTCTTGTGTCTTTGACTCTTAACTTATTACAACTGTACCTTGTATTTATTTGTATTTATTGTTATACTTTGTATTTATCTATTATTATCTTAATAACCCCCTGTTTGTATTAATGGATTCTACTGTACAGCGCTGCGTACATAAGTAGCACTTTATAAATAAAAATATACATACATACATACAAACCCAATTGTTAATATGAATGCCGGGACCTTCTGAACAGTTTTATGCCCAATAAGAACAGGATTAAAAAACATGTGGGTTGTAGGGACCCAGAATGAAAATGTTGCACACAACATGTTTATAGGCAAAAATGTATTTTTTTCCAATTTTAATAGTTCTACTGTGCTATAAATCCATGGCCTTTTATCCACACAATATAGAGTCTATGTTCCATGGCACCTAAAGGATACACGGTGGGACACAGAGCTTTATTTGCTTTTAATGCCTCAATTGGTTTGAATTCAAGCAAATAATACCACTGGCCAGTAGGAGTAGTGAGACCAGTCCTGGTATAAATATCACCCAAACTGACCTCCAAGCTGGGCTTTCAAGTGTATCTAGAAGAGTAAATGGCAATTCTTACCAATTCTCACCCCAACTGACCTTCAGACTGAGCACCCTTGCCGCTTACCAATAAGCCCTATGCATCTGTGGCCGTATTACAGATAGTTCTGCCCAGATCCAGTCCAACAAAAAAGAGCACTCAAGGCAGGTTCCTAGCATCATCTGCCTCCATTCAAAACTCTGCAAAGTCCCCTTCACCCAACCCTACCTCAGTCTCTCCTGAGTGTTAGTGGCATAAGTGATCTAAACGAATAATCTCATTGGCGCCATATTCCCATCAAGTGATACTGAGACCAACACAAAACTGTGTGGGGTTGGCAAGATGGCACCTACATATGGGCAATATGGCACCTACATAGGGGTAATAGGGATATTGATTGGCAAAATACAATTCTGAGCAGATGGAACTGTGGTTGGCAAGAGGGCGCATGCATATGTGGCTACACTGGTTGGCAAAATGGCACTTGTTTAGGCATTCATATGACTCTTGACCACAATGTATCATTCTGACTACTGTAATGTATCTTCTTAATATGAAAAAATATCTTTCAAAATATCAATGTTGTGTCTTTATTGATCCAAAACTGTCCTTTTCAATCCATTACGTGCTCTACAAGTCTGCTGCATCAATCAGGAGTCAATATTCAATAATAAGCAACAGGGTGAGCAAGGTTATAATCAGAGCAAGGTTGGTGGAACTTCTATCATTGTTGGTCTCCAACACAACGGTCTTGGAATATGTGGGAAATACACATCTCACCAGTATAAACCCAACCTTAACAACTCTGCCCAATGCTGTGCTAGGATTCAAGGATGGGAAGGCAGCATTCCCTCAAGGTGGCCGCCAGTCACCATGGGATCATTTTATGAGCGCCAAATGTGACAAATGTCATATCATGTTTCCTTTTTAATTTTAGCCTAAGGAACTTCTGTTCTTCAGGATTTTCTTTATTTGTATTTGAAGAGCCGACATGATGAACTGCAGATAAGGAGAGCATTTAGCTACTGAGAAGTTGTCTACCAAGAGATGGTTGATTCTGGTTGTTCACATTCTTTTTAAGCTATTTTCAAGTTTAGTATAATATTCATGGTAGCCCTAAGTGGTATTTCAATAATAATGCACAACATCTTGCATGGAACAGTTGGGACGAGATAAGTGAGTTGATCTGAGGGAAAGACTGGGACATAAACTACTTAACACAGTTCTCTCTCACTCAGAATATCTGTAGGGGCTCCTACTGAGAAAAATAATAACACAGAAACAATATCCAGTAGGTTTTTACTCTTTATTCTGAATGGTTACATCCCCATTGATACCTCAATGGAGGCCCCACTGCAGTGAGATGTTCCTCCAGCTCGGCTTCCTCACAGGGTACTAATGATTCCTGGACTGACCATAGTTATATCACCACTCTCCAAGAGCTCTTACCTGCCTGGGTCCTCCAGTTCTGAACTCCTTAGGGTGCACTGTGCGTCCGGGGCCTCTCTCCATGTTCATTTGAAAGTAAATATCTGTTTAATAGTACTTACACAAAGAATAATACAAAGAACGTTCTTTGTGATTTAAGAGCAGCCTAGAATATACCAGGGTTTAGTACTAGAACTCTTAGAACCCCAATCATTCCATATCTCATAATAAAATTGAATCCTGAGAGAAGAGTCGGTGAGGAAGACAAAATGTAAGCATTATGCAACCAAACCTCTCTCCATGTTCATTTGAAAGTAGTACTTACACAAAGAATAATACAAAGAACATTCTTCATGATTTAAGAGCAGCCTAGAGAATACCAGGGTTTAGTTCTAGAGCTCTTAGAAACCCAATCATTCCATATCTCAGAGAGAAGAGTCAATGAGGGAGACGGATGAAGCCGTATGCAAACCAGTTTATTAAATAAAGTACAAGGAAAAGATGCCAGGAATCCGTACCCTCCCCATGTAATGTGCCACTGTTACCCATTGTATCTGCAATTACAGGAACTGTATCTGTCAATAACATCTGTCTGTTCTAGAAAATAGAAACAAAACCTTCACCCATCAGTAAGTGGCATGTAATTTGTATCCACATAATTCTAAGGGTTATCAGCTGGAGAATAGGGGTTCAGTGACACGGTCTCCAAACGGGTGAAATTTCACTGAGAGAAAGAAAGAGACTGTATGGAGTGTGGTGTCCAGAGGGAACCCTGTTACCCTACTTAATGACTGGGCAATGGCAGTTGTAAAGTAGAAGGCTTCCTTGTGCCCCAGTGAGCTGTGCCATGTTCCTCAGTTACACAACTAATGATAGGCACAGAAATACAAAGGTACAAGCATTTAACATGGACAACATGGGAAATACAAAGGTACAAGCATTTAACATGGACAACATGGGGTTCCAAAGTCCTCTCTGATTAAAATAACACAAATTAATCTGAATAGAGAATGCCACAGCCTGGTTATTACAGCTTGTCCCACTGGGACCCTTCCATTATTTCAGCCACAGGCCTACATCTACACTAAAACAACATTTGTACCCTGGTTGCACCCCATCTATAGAGCCCATAAAGCCAATGTGACTCCATTTACCTTAGCAACCTTCAATCACCCTCAACTCTCACACCCTTGAGGTAGAAGGACAGGGGCTTCTTGGGAAAAATGTGCCCCTCTCCCACCTTTGTTCACCTTTTATTCCTTCTTAACTTGTCCTTCTTCCAAATTGCCAGTAAAACGACAACCCTCATCATTTCCCACATCCCAACCAATCCAGTCCCCTCTTCATGAATGCATTTTTGCCCCCCAGTACTGCACCCACCAATAACCCAGATTGTATAGGGGTTTTTATTGAGATGATAAAACATTGGTGTAAAGAACATGAGGACAAAGATTGGCATCTGCTTTGGTCAGCACATTCGCCAGCGACATACTGTATGTAATCCTGTAGTTAAATGGAGGTGATGTGTGCTCCAGAAAGGGGTGCTTGCAGGTCTAATATTCTCAGGATTAATTTATGATTTGGGCATGAGTGGTTATTAAAACTAGGGATGCACCAAACCCACTTTTTTTGGGTCCAGCTGAACCCCCGAACCCACCCTGATGAATTCTGCTGAATCCTGACCCGAATCTGAATCCTAATTAGCATATGCTGACGCGGACAAAAACATTTTCCCCCCTAAAATGTAACCCTTTTACGAATGTTAATTAGCATATGCTAATTTGTGCTAATTAGGACTCGGTTCGGCCGGGACTGTGGATTTGCCCAAAACCGAATCCATCAAAAAAAGGCTGGATTCGGCCTGAATCCCAAACCGAAAACAAATGATAGCTCTTTACAGAAAGGTAGAAGAACAACCTCCAGTAGGACAATCACAGATAGTATAATAATTCAGCAGTTACTTACAAACAGAACTTTCGGAAGTGCTTGCCCAAATCAGGGGTCAGTAATCAGTCTGTGGATTTATTCACAGTTGAAATTGTCCAACCCCAAGTGCAGGTCTTACATGTTGCACCTAGGTGGCTACCCCTACCTCTAGGTCTAGAATCCCTACTCTGTGGCACATCCAGGAATACTAGTCCTTCTACCTTCTAATCCTAGCTACCCTGATCCCAACTCTCACTCCTAGAGTGACCTATTACAGAACTTTCCTCATACACCTTTACCTATTGGACCTTCCTCCTCCCAGGCCCTGAGTTCCATCCGTCTCCTCCAACAGGTGGGATCCAAGGAGACCAAGCACACGTTGACATCTCCTTTTAGAGAACACAACAGTAAAATCTACTGGGCAGAAAAATACTTTAACCCAAGATAAGGCAACATCTCCCCCTTCCAACTGTAAATGAAGACCACATTTAGCTGTCCCAAATCTCAAGGTACTGATTGAATAAAGGACAACCCAACCTCCAGTCCCCTACACATATATAAAATAAATATCCGGAAAGAAGAACAAGAACAAAATTTCACCCAATCTTTGTTTAAAGAACGGATCAATAGGTGGAACCAATTTGCCCTTACACTGGTACAGGAGTCTATTCCAGAACTGCTTTAGGGTAAGATGCAGACCCAACGCCATATTAATAAACACATTTTGTAGAAGTCACTGCATGTAGATACCAGTAACCTGCTGAAATAAGGAATTCAAAAAAAATAATAAAGTGTTTTTCTTGGTAAAGTAAATTGTGAGCAATGATCATTCTTGTGTGGCTAAAGTCCTACAACCTGCCATTGTGACGGGAGGAAGATGAGATGTTGAGGGTTTGAACATAATCTATACAAATATATATATAGCCCAAAGGGGAGCACTCTACACTTGAAATATAAATGCCCGGGTGCTTAAATAGAAGATATATAATAATATCGAAATATGCAAAAGTTTGAAAACGTATAGCACTAAACAGGTCTTGGTGTGAGTGATTTATTTATTGGTATCCCAGTGTTGGTCACTAACTTTGTCAAGGGAGACAAAAGCAAATATATATAAATATGTGTGTATCTGCATTTTTGTGCTTATTCACAATAGAATTTAATACAATGCCTTTTCCCTGGGGTTCTAGGTCTGTGCTCAGCTCTAGGGCAAATACTATTAAACATTTGCCTCAAATTATTTCTAATTTCTTTAGTTCGAAGGCAAAAAATAATGGGACTGGCTAAATGGGGGATAAATGTGTAGAGACAAACAATTAAGACGTTTGCATCAGCATCGAGAATCAAAGGGTATTGGTTTATAACGTGTAAAAACAACCTGGGGATAAAGTACAGGCCAATGACAAGTAAATGAGTGGTACAGGTATAAAATGCCTTCTGCCAGTTCTCATTGTTGGTGGATAAGTGCACAACCCTGATTATGAGAATATATGAGAGTATAATAACAATAAATGGAGAGAGGTGCACACACATAATAATTATAAAACGTTTTTTCTTTTCCAAAGCAACATCAACACAAGCCAAGACTATTAGGAACTGACTGGCACAGAAACAGTTCTTGACGCGGTTCGGCCCACAGTAAGGAACTTGTATAGAAATTAAAGTCATAGCTAATCCATTCAGGGCAGCAAAGGGCCAGAGAAAATAGCAGAGAAGAGTCGCCAGCTTATTGCTGATAATGGAGTGATACCTGAGAGGATGGCAGATAGCAACATAACGATCAATAGCCATCAGCATAATGATGAGGGAGTCGAGACATCCAAGGTGATGGACACAGTAGATTTGGAAGAAGCACCAGTTGAAGGATATGGATCCTGCTCCAAACCAATATTTGGCAATGATTTTAGGTAATGTTATGGTGTCATAGAGAAGGTCAGAGAGAGCGAGGTTGGCAATAATAATATACATGGGCTGGTGGAGTTGTTCTCTCAGGATAATTAATATGATGACGGTGCTATTTGCAATCAGTGAAACAATGTAGGCAAGAAACAGTGTAAGTGAGACTGGAAGAAAGAAATTGGGCTGTAGCCCTGGGAAACCGAGGAGGATAAACTCAGTGACAGCAGTCTCATTAGGCATTGAGATGGTCATGGTCTTCTCTACTGAGCTTCAACATGGGGAGATGGGTGGGCAGGGAGGTGCCTGGTGCTGGCAAAGAAATAGATCATCTGCAAAGAAAACCCCAGAAATGTAAGTATACTTGGTCTCAAAGGAGCTGAAGAAATTGTAGAGAGAGACGTTCTCAAACACTTAATAATATATCTAAGCCAGAGGGGTTTTTATAGGTGCAGTAGGGCATTATAAAAAGGTGTTTTTTTGAAGGTCTTTTAGAACATACACCACTTGCTGGAATAGGGCAGGCGAGGGTTCCAAGAGTCAGCAGTCTGGGATCAATGAGTATTACAATGTAGATAAAAGGCTTCCCTTGGTGCTAATTCCCATCTTAAGGTTCCAGTATAACCCAATATTAATATCCACCTCTAATGCTCAGACAAACAGCCATGTATCTATCATATTATAGCTTATATATCTGTTGATTTCTCTCTGTCTCTCACTATCATCTTTCTGTGCATTCATCTTGAATCTCTAATGAGTCTCAGTACTTACACGTTGGCAATAACCTGGCGTCTGTATGTGGGGAAATCTCTGGGTTCCGCTCCGGGGAGGATTCTGGCACATCCCCTGCTCAGAAGGGTTTATATAGAAATGGACTCAGCCAGGCGTAAATAAAGTGCCCGACATGGGAACAAGCTCATTAATTAGTTAAGGAAAGTATTCCACACGGGGTTGGATCTTTTGCCCATCTACCATATATACTCGAGTATAAGCAGATCCGAATATAAGCCGAGGTACCTAATTTTACCTAAGAACAACTTATTGACTCGAGTATAAGCCTAGGGTGGAAATTGCCGAAGCAACTGCTAAGTTTCAATAATAAAAATAAATACCAATAAAATTACATTAAATGAGGCATCAGTGGGGCACATGTTTTTAAATATTTATAAGAAAATCAGTAGCTCTGTAAGTGGAAAAGAGGGTCAACAAAAACAATATGGTATCAACATTGATGCCTTAAGAGTACTACCCCCTTAGCTCAATCAGCAACCAAGCTAAAACACAAAGAGTTAAAATCCTTCAAAACTAAATATAGTTTATATAGAATATAAAGTGCAATGTTTGGTGCAGAATGGGACAGGTGAGGGTGGTAGATGAAGCAACTGGAGGTGAAAAAGTTGCAGCCAGTGTCTATAGAAGGATGACTGTGGGTAGGGCATAGAGAGAAGGGGACAGTTCAGGCATAAAGATTAAAAAGGGGCAAACAGACTTTGGGGTTTAAAAATAAAATTAAATTAAAGAAGCTGCCTGGTAGTGGGCCATAGACATTATGGAATACTGAACCCCCCCAAAGTTTGCTGCAGCACATTAGGTTAGCCCACCAAAGCAGCAGCAAGAAAGATCCACTTTTCCGGACTGGTCTAGAAGATCCACCCACAGACTTCAGATCTGCCCTGCCTGCAGCAAGCGATGATGTAGAAGGGAGTCCTAGAAGGAAGGAAGGCAGGTAGCCACTCCCTTATGTGCCAGTACCTCTGTGTCCAGCGCAAAGGACGCCGGCGTCACGTGAGTGACATCATCACGCTCATTGAGCATTGGCAAACTGGCAGCAAACCCAGTACCGGAGGACACGTAAGGGGAAATAGGTATCGCATCTGGGAACGGGCCAGGGCACTGGGGGGTCTGGTTGCGGGTGGCCTAGTTTGTACACAAAGGACAGAGGGTGCTAGTCCTGAGGGACCCATGGCACCCAACTCGAGTATAAGCCGAGGGCTTATTTTGTGTGCTGAAAAACTGGACTTATCCTCGAGTATATACAGTAAATTGTTGTTGGTGTAAACTTACCAGCTTCTTTATTTCTCCTGCATGTCATTAAGTACCAAAAAAGGCACTTTAAATATGAATGGCAAGGTCATTTTGAGCAGTTTGATGCCCAATACCCATAGCACTACCAAAGTATGTGGCATGTACAGACCCTAAAACAAAGATAGTGTATATGACTTGCCCCAGAAGTCTCATCCACTACCGAAAACTCAGCGCATTTACTGCATTTTATGTGGGGTATAATCCACCCTGGAAAACCATATATTTTTGGAAGGGACACATTCTGACAAATCCAAAATGGGTAAATATGGTTTTCTACTCCAACCTAGCATAGTTCAATGCAGTGCTGGCTCGTGGTATTGATGACATTTGTGAAAATGGTCTCAAAACTTTCATTTACCATTACCAGTAAGTAGGTGCCACGGAGAGACCCCAAAATGAAAGCAGTTGAATTTTCACAGCTGACAATGTGGTTGATACAAAGTAGGCTCCATGCAAGTGCTTTATGTGCCAGGGGACCTGCTAACATCCCTATAAAACCACATATTTTTACAAATTACACATTCTATTTATTCCAAAATGGGTAAATACGTATTTCTGCTTTCCTGAATGGAGCTATTTTTACAAAATTTCTAAAAATTGCCTCAAAGTTTTCACTTTACAGTATACATAGGGTTACAGAACTGTGTGGCGCATAGGGACCCTAAAATGAAATATATTGCACACAAATTTTTCATTGGTGTAATCAGGAATCATGCAACAAAATCACCAAAATTAGTGATGAGCGCAATAAATAAATTAGTGATGAGCTTCGCAATAAAATTCTAGAAAACTGCAAGAAAATTAGCAAAACGGTGAAAAATTCACGAAACGCATTTGTTGTGCAATTTTTTTGTCATTCGCATCTTTTTTTTTTAATTTTTTGTCACCGGTGTCTATTATTTATTTTTTTTTGTCGCCCGCACCTATTTTTTGTCACCCGCGCTTTTTTGCCGTGGCCGCACCCTTTTGTTACACGACCAATTTGCCGCGACCACACCATTTGTTGTGCAATTTTTTTGTCATTCTCATCTTTTTTTTTAATTTTTTGTCGCCGGCGTCTATTATTTTTTTTTTGTCGCCGGCGCCTATTTTTTGTCACCCGTGCTTTTTTGCCGTGGCCACACCCTTTTGTTACACGACCAATTTGCCACGACCACACCTTTTTTTTACACGACTTTGCTGACAGAAACATTTCCGTGCACCACATTTTTCAGCACCAAATTTTCACGAAAGTTTCGCAAAACAATTCGCCAATGGCGAAATGCGGAAATTCGCTGCAAATCCATGCCTGCTAAAAAAATTCGCTCATCACTAACCAAAATAATAATCCCTCTACTCTTCTAGAATTTTGGAACATGGGTTCCATTCACAGCCCCTTCAGAGCAATGGAGGATGCGGCAATATCTGTGCGTGTTTTTCATTGGTAACATTTTTGTTAATAATCATTTTTCGAGAAAACAACGTCAAACATTTACCATAAAAATAACACAACATTTGAACAATTAGCTTACAAATTATTATTACTATTAATAAATACATAATTGATCAATTTTTTTTAAATAAAAAAACTCTCAGGAGTCAGTTTCTAAAAACACAAAAATCAGATTTTTATTAAATCTGCCCCATAATGCTTTGCATGCACACATACTGTATAATTCAAATCTTATTCTGCAAACCATTCTATACAACCCCTTTATATAAAGTCCACCATCAAATATCTTTATCGGGGCTTCTTAATTTCCCCTTTAACCAGTTATGGGCTGAGTGGAACCTGGGCTACATTCAGGCCCATTCCACTCCATTATGTGTTGCTTTGTTTAATACCAGGACACAGAATACTTTGGGCTCCAGTGGTAACAGTTTTGTTAATAATCATCAGGCAATGGAAGCATAAGGCGTAGTCCAATGAATAGTCATCTAGATGCAGAAATGGTTTGTTCCAGGGAGAGCTGGGAAGTTGTGGAACACTCCCCAAGGCGGTTGTACTGGCAGATACATCAGATAGCTTCAATGAAGGGTTGGATGGCTTTTTCGAAAGTAAGAAAATACACGGAAACTGAAATCAACTCTAGTACCAGTTGATCCAGGGACTGGTCCAATTGCCATTTTGGGGCCAGGAAGGGATTTTTCACCCCTCTGAGGCAAATTGGAGAGGCTTCACATGGGGTTTTTGCAATTCCCTCTGGGTCAGATAGCAGTTAGACAGGTTCCACTTCAGCAAAAGGTTTGAACTTGATGAACATGGGTCTTCCCATGGGTCTTTGAGAGCCCCAACAAAGTCCTTCAGTAGGGTTTGACTCTTTATTCTGATCACAAACTGCCACTTTAATATTTATACTCACATTCAGGTGCCATATGGCAACCTAAAGCAGCTTTTTGGGTAACTCCAGCAGGCACCTCTGTATGAATTCCAGCCCCTTTTAGATTGCTACAATAGAGGTCCAACTGCAGTTAGATGTTCATCCAGCTAGGATTCCTCACAGGGTACTAATATTCTCCCATCAGGCCATCTTTATACCGTTGTGCTCCAAAGGCTTTTACTTGTCTGTGTCCTTCAGTTCTGATCACCACAGGGCACATTTTGAGTGCTGGGTTTCTCTCTATGTTTGTTGGAAAGTTAATATCTATTTAACAGAACAATTTAAAGACTTAAGCCTTGATGGAGTTTGCCTAGGACTCTCAGTTTAAAGGCATACCGTTGCTATTTCCATTCTCCCACCCATGATTTTGAGGTGTTGGTGAAACTTTTGGTTGCAATAGTTGGTTAATAACTTGATAAGTGCCATCTTGTGGAGCTTTGGGTCCTTGACTTTTTGATCACTGCACGGAGCTTAAAAGGCAGCACTTAAATAGCAATTTCATAGCTTTAATCTGAGACCCCTAAGCTAGCTAAATCAAGGATATAGATACAGGCCAAGATGGACAACTGTTCCACCAACCAATGAAACTGGGTTCAAAGCCACCGACCACAGAGGTGGAACTGTTTCTCCCCACTTCCTCTGATAGTTTTCTTTTTTTTTTAGATTTGACCTTCTCCTTGGTATTTAACCCCATACCTGTCAATATGAGACCTGAGATGAATGTCGTTCAACCTTTAGTAAGAAATTCGCAATTGCCCTCATTTGGAATTGTAGCCTTTTCTGAGAACCTAATGGTTGGGAACCAGAGAACTGATTTGTTCCAGATGGTGCAGGAAGGGGGCCTGGGGTTGTAGGTAGAATTTAGTTCTCCTTTAATGGCAACAACCCAGTACAGAAAGAGGATTTTGGCCCCAAAACACCTATTGGTGCCCCAATCTTATGAATATTATTAATAGGAGCTTCTACCTGTTGTTTTAATGTAAAGCCAGCTGATACATGTCTAGGGTTGATGGGTTATTTCGGACAGAGAATGTTACAGATCTGCATGATGTGCTTATTCTCAAATGAATTTAATGACCCATAAGAATGATACTGGTACAGGGCTTTTTTACTGGCTTTCTGGATCTGTGCTTAGCTCTAAGGAAAATGCTATTGAATGTCTGACCCAAAATATTTCTGATTTCTTTGGTTCCAAGACAAAAAATCATGGGGCAAAATACATGGGGGATAAATGTGAAGATAAAAACAATTAAGACGTTTGTATCAGCATTGAGAATCAAAGGGATCTGACTGGTACTTGTTAAAAACAACCTCGGGATAAAGTACAGGCCAATGACAATTAAATGAGTGGTACAGGTATAAAATGCCTTCTGCCAGTTCCCATTGTTGGCGGATAAGTGCACAACCCTGATTATGAGAATATATGAGAGTATAATAACAGCCAATGGGATGAGGAACACACACATACTAATTACAAAGCCTATTTTTCTTTCAAAGGCAACATCAACACAAGCCAATTGTATTACACCTTGGTTGGAGCAGAAACAGTGCTTGATACGGTTGGGTCCACAGTAAGGAACCTGTACAGCATTTAGCATCATAACTAATCCAATTAGGGGAGCAAAGAGCCAGAACGAGTAACAGATGAGAGTCAATAGCTTATTGCTGATAATGGAGTGATACCTGAGAGGTTGGCAGATAGCAACATAACGATCAATAGCCATCAGCATAATGATGAGGGAGTCAAGACATCCAAGGTAATGGATACAGAAGAGCTGGAAGAAGCACCAGTTGAAGGATATGGATCCGGCTCCGAACCAATATTTGACAATAATTTTAGGTAATGTTATGGTGTCAAAGAGAAGGTCGGAGAGAGCGAGGTTGGCAATAATAATATACATGGGCTGGTGGAGTTGTTCTCTCAGGATAATTAATATGATGACGGTGCTATTTGCAATCAGTGAAACAATGTAGGCAAGAAACAGTGTAAGTGAGACTGGAAGAAAGAAATTGGGCTGTAGCCCTGGGAAACCGAGGAGGATAAACTCAGTGACAGCCGTCTGATTAGGCATTGAGATGGTCATGGTCTTCTCTACTGAGCTTCAACATGGGGAGATGGGTGGGCAGGGAGATGCCTGGTGCTGGCAAAGGAACAGACAATCTGCAAAGAGAGGCCCATAAATGTAATAATAATCAAAGAAGTTGATGAAACGGTATAGAGAGTAAACTTTCTGAAAGTGACAGAGAGTGGGTACCCTGGGGTAGCAGTATGAATGCAGTGCCATTTTGTGTTTAATGCCTCAGAACACATAGCAGCATTATGGGGCAATCATTTATGGGCAGCTTTATGTGCTTATTTCTGCTGGTACGGAGCACCCATGGGTGTGGGGCCCTATTGGGCCCAATAGGTCCAATTGGTCTAAGGCCAGCCCTGGTATTACCATGTACATAGTGTATAATTCCAGTCCTAAAGTTCTGGTATAACCCAATAAAATAATACTCTCCTCTAATGCTCAATCATACAGTCATGTATCTCTCTATCTCTAATCTATCTCTCTATATCTATCTCTCTATCTATTTCTTTTATGTGTCAGATACAATGAGTCTTAGTACTTACAGGTTGGCAATAATCTGCACGTGGGGAAACCTCTGGGTTCTGCTCCGGGGAGGATAATGGCACTGGCTCAGAAGACTTTATATGGAGCTGGGTTCAGCCGCGTATAAATAAAGTGCCAGCCTTGGGGAATAGCTCACTAATTAGTTAAGGAAAGTATTTCCCATGGGGTTGGATATTCTACCCATTTAACTTGTTGTTGGTGGAATCTTACCAACTTCTTGGCTTCGGGGCCCATCTCCTACATTAAGTACCAAGAGAAGTCACTGTAATGGAATGAACCCCAGGGCCCTTTTCATCGATTTGATGCCCAATGTACATTTCCAACGTATGTGGGACGTAGAGACCCCAAAATGAACATAATACATGGGAATTGCCCCAGCAGTCACAGCCGCAACTGCCAGCTCAGCGCGGTTACTGCATTTTATATGGAATAAAACCAACCCCAGGAAACCATACGGTATATTTTTGGAAGGGCTTTATGTGCCAGGGGACCCCCTAACAGTATAAGGACCCCATAAATCCTTATATTTTTAGAAAATACACATTCTGTTGATTCCAGAACCGTTAAATAAGTATTTCTGCTCCAATCTACAACTGGACGGATGTTCTGAACGTACCTATTTTTATTAAATTTTTAAAAAAAAGCTTTCACTTTACAGTATCATATGCCCCACATGTACTTACATACAAAGATAAAACCCCTGAAAATGAACACATGGGGTCTCCTGAACAGTTTGATACCCAGCATGCAAAGGGTTACAGAACTGTGTGGCGCATAGGGACCCTAAAGTGATATATATTGCGCACAGCATTTTAATTGGCCAAAATCACTAAAATCCAATCTAAGCAATAAAAGCATTAACATTAAAGGGAAACTACACCCCCAGAATGAATACGTAACCAACAGACAGTTTATACTATGTAAATATTGCCCTTTTATATCCTTTCCCTTGAGCCGCCATTTAGTGATGGGCTATGTGCTCCCTCTGAGATCAGCTGACAGGAAGTGATGCAGCTCTAACTGTAACAGGAAGTATTGTGGGAGCAAAAGGCAGAACTCTGCCCATTCATTGGCTGATGGGACCTAGCATGTATGTGTGCCTTGGCTTGTTTGTGTGCACTGTGACTCCTATGATCCCAGGGGGCGGCCCTTAGTACTTAAAATGGCAGTTTCCTATTTAGGATTACCCAATGGCACATACTGCTAAAAAAGTCTTCCTGATAAGAGGTCTTTCTGTAATTTGTAAAGTCTTCCTGATAATAGGTCTTTCTGTATATAATATGCCCAGTGCTCGGGGGCCACATTGTGCCTTGAAATGCTGGGGGCCAATGGAACAAGAGAAAGAGAGCTTAAAAGACAGGGTTACACCATCAGTCACATGGAGGGGGAGAGAGGCAGGGACTATTTGCCCCCCAAGCCCTGGAACCCTGTGCCAGCTGCCAACACCTTGTGTAGGGGTCCCAATTGGGCCCCACAGTTTATATGAACTGTAGTGTTTGATTATTTTTCTCGATTTGAGTTTTTTCGGATTCAAGTTATAATTTCAAAACTAGAATGTCTGTTGTTTTGTCACGCGGCTATTCTTTTGTCGCCCGCGACAATTTTTGAACACGCTGCAAATTTTTCCGTGGCAAAATTTTTCATCCACCGCGAATCCATGCCTGGCGAAACATTTTGCCCATCACTAGTATTTATATCATAGTTGGGATCAAGTACAGGTACTGTTTTATTATTACAGAGAAAAGGGAATCATTTAACCATTAAATAAACCCAATAGGGCTGTTCTGCCCCAATAAGGGGTAATTATATCTTAGTTGGGATCAAGTACAGGTACTGTTTTATTATTACAGAGAAAAGGGAATCATTTAACCATTAAATAAACCCAATAGGGCTGTTCTGCCCCCAATAAGGGGTAATTATATCTTAGTTGGGATCAAGTACAGGTACTGTTTTACTATTACAGAGAAAAGGGAATCATTTAACCATTAAATAAACCCAATAGGGCTGTTCTGCCCCAATAAGGGGTAATTATATCTTAGTTGGGATCAAGTACAGGTACTGTTTTATTATTACAGAGAAAAGGGAATCATTTAACCATTAAATAAACCCAATAGGGCTGTTCTGCCCCAATAAGGGGTAATTATATCTTAGTTGGGATCAAGTACAGGTACTGTTTTATTATTACAGAGAAAAAGGAAATCAATTTAAAAATTCAATCTATTTGCTTATAATGGAGTCTAAGGGAGAGAGTCTTCCCATAATTCAGAACTTTCTGGCTAATGGGTTTCCAGATAACAGGTCCCATGTAATATAACACAAGATGTATGTGGGCTGTGTGTGCAAAACTCAACAATCCCCCCAAAAAGTATGTGTATATGAGGGGCCATTTGTTTCCCACCTTTGTTTGTTGCCTTGGGACTGGGGAACAATGGGGGATGAAGAACCTTCCCAGACAGAAAGAGCTGCATGACATAGAACCCTTGCCAGTTATGCATAGAATGCTGGTTCTATGTTCTGTGGTGCTTAATGGGTTTAAAGTGGGTCCTTTTTTGGCCACTAGGAGTCATACAACCAGTTCTTGTATAATATCCTCTGAACCTATTTTTGTATGTAAGTAATAACCATTGGATTTCTAATTACAACTCTGAATGGCTGGAGGTGGTTGGCAAGATGGTGGTGGAGAATGGAGACACTGGTTGGCCAAATGGCTCTTGCATTCATTAATAAACTGTAGAGTAGCTAAGGGAATAAGTACCTTGTTGCAAGTGGTATTTGTATACTGACTCCTTCACTGGCTCCCAACTAACCCAATTACTATCACTTACATATAAGGCCCTTACTAATAAAGCTTCTCCCTATATCTCAGCTCTAATCCCAAAATACTCTCCTTTACTCAACCTACGTTCTGCCTCTGACCTTCCCCTCTCTTCCCCTCTCGTCACTTCATTCCATTCCAACTGCAGGACTTCTCCCGGGCTTCTGCCTGTCTCTGGCACTCTCTGCCTGTCTCTGGCACTCTCTGCCTGTCTCTGGCACTCTCTACCTGTCTCTGGAACTTTCTGCCTGTCTCTGGCACTCGCTGCCTGTCTCTGCCTGTCTCTGGCACTCTCTGCCTGTGTCTGGAACTCTCTGCCTGTCTCTGCTACTTTCTTCCTGTCTCTGGCACTCTCTGCCTGTCTCTGCCTGTCTCTGGCACTCTCTGCCTGTGTCTGGAACTCTCTGCCTGTCTCTGCAACTTTCTGCCTGACTCTGGAACTCTCTGACTGTCTCTGCTACTTTCTGCCTGTCTCTGGCACTCGCTGCCTGTCTCTGCCTGTCTCTGGCACTCTCTGCCTGTGTCTGGAACTCTCTGCCTGTCTCTGGCACTCTCTGCCTGTGTCTGGAACTCTCTGCCTGTCTCTGGCACTCTCTGCCTGCCTCTGGAACTCTCTGCCTGTCTCTGCTACTTTCTGCCTGACTCTGGAACTCTCTGCCTGTCTCTGGCACTCTCTGCCTGTGTCTGGAACTCTCTGCCTGTCTCTGGCACTCTCTGCCTGTGTCTGGAACTCTCTGCCTGTCTCTGGCACTCTCTGCCTGCCTCTGGAACTCTCTGCCTGTCTCTGCTACTTTCTGCCTGACTCTGGAACTCTCTGCCTGTCTCTGGCACTCTCTGCCTGTCTCTGCTACTTTCTGCCTGACTCTGGAACTCTCTGCCTGTCTCTGGCACTCTCTGCATCCCCTTCCTTCCAAACTTTCAAACACTCCCTAAAGACCCATCTGTTTAGGAAAGCATATTCATTGTATCTAAACTAATCAGACATTTATAAAAGTATCATAAATCATCAATCAGTATCCACATTCCTTTTGTTTCAAAGTACCCCTAACCCCTGTAGATTGTAAGCTCTTGCGAGCAGGGCCCTCTGATCCTATTGTTACTCTTGTTTGTTAAACTTTTTAAGATCTCTGTTTGTTTAAATTTATTGTGAAGTGCTGTGTAATTTGCTGGCGCTATATAAATAAATGATGATGATGATGATCCTTGTGTGGTCAAACCAAGAAGAGATTCTTATTACTGATATATATTTATTAAAAGTCCCTTTATCTTGTTGCTAAAGTCCTATAACTGACTGGAAAGATGAGAGTCTGAATAGAAAGATTAGAAATGAAAATAACAAGTAGATCCCGGCCTCGGAATGAATCTGCTCGTTGGGTTTTGCACACTGATTGCACATAAACCTTCTGTTGTCTCTACGGAAAGCCAGAAGGGACATTTCTAGGGTCTACATTCACCTCATCCTTCTACGTGTTCCATAAAACACATTTTGCACAGAGATCATTGTATAACTGAGATTTTGTGTTTAATCATAGAGGCATTTACTGAGCCTGAAAAATAGCACTAGTACAATGTTTCTTTAAGGGGGTTCTACATCCGTGCTCAAATCTAGGGCCAAAGTTATTAAACATTTGCCCCAAAATATTTCTAATTTCTTTGGTTCTAAGACAAAAAGTAATGGGGCTGGCAAAATGGGGGATAAATGTGAAGACAGATATAATTAAGACGTTTGTATCAGCATCGAGAGTCAATGGGGCCTGACTTATAATATATAAAAACAACCTGGGGATAAAGTACAGGCCAATGACAATTAAATGAGTGGTACAGGTATAAAATGCCTTCTGCCAGTTCCCATTGTTGGCGGATAAGTGCACAACCCTGATTATGAGAATATATGAGAGTATAATAACAGCCAATGGGAAGAGGTGCACACAAATAGCGATAATAAAGCCTTTTCTTCTTTCCAAGGGAACATCAACACAAGCCAAGACTATTAGCACTGCGTTGGAACAGAAACAGTTCTTGACACGGTTCGGTCCACAGTAAGGAAGTTGCCCGGCATTTATACTTATAGCCAATCCAATCAGGGCAGCACAGAACCAGCACAAGTAGCAGAGGAGAGTCGCCAGCTTATTGCTGATAATGGAGTGATACCTGAGAGGTTGGCAGATAGCAACATAACGGTCAATAGCCATCAGCATAATGATGAGGGAGTCGAGGCTTCCAAGGTTGTGAACACAGAAAATCTGGAAGAAGCACCAGTTGAAGGATATGGATCCGGCTCCGAACCAATATTTGGCAATGATTTTAGGTAATGTTATGGTGTCAAAGAGAAGGTCGGAGAGAGCGAGGTTGGCAATAATAATATACATGGGCTGGTGGAGTTGTTCTCTCAGGATAATTAATATGATGACGGTGCTATTTGCAATCAGTGAAACAATGTAGGCAAGAAACAGTGTAAGTGAGACTGGAAGAAAGAAATTGGGCTGTAGCCCTGGGAAACCGAGGAGGATAAACTCAGTGACAGCAGTCTGATTAGGCATTGAGATGGTCATGGTCTTCTCTACTGAGCTTCAACATGGGGAGATGGGTGGGCAGGGAGGTGCCTGGTGCTGGCAGAGAGATAGACCATCTGCAAAGAGAGACCAAGAAAAGTCATTTTAATTAGTGCTGACAAAGCCAAAGAAACTATAGACCAGGGATCCCCAACCTGAGTGGTCTCAAAGTAGGTGCCCATTTTTCAATTTCTGGCTTGGAGACAAGTTTTGGAAGCATGAAGACATAGTCTAACCCCAAGCAAAGCCTCCTGCAGGCCAGCAGGTCACATGGGGCTACCAAATAACCAATCACAGTTATTTGGCACCCCTAAAGAACATTTTTTTATGCTTGTGTGGTTTAGGCGGCGGATCCCTGCTATAGAGAAAGTCTCAAAGAACTTGGTTCTGTATCAGAGCCAGAGGTGTTTTATAGATACAGCAGGGTTCACGCCTAGCCTGATGTGAAATTAGTGATGAAGTTTGGTATATTAGATAATATTGGAGAAATATTAAAGATCAATCTGAGCAATCACAGGACAAAGGGGGGTTGTTAGAATAACTGCAACAAAGCACCATTCATGGTCTCCAAGCAAATTTTAATTTCTGTTTATCTATCCATCTGTCACCTACATTCTATGTATCTGTCTGTCTATCTATCTATCCATCTCTATCTGTCTGTACCATGCTTCCGTGCACTCAGCGCCTAATGAATCTAAACACTTACACGTTGGCAATAACCTGGCGTCTGTATGTGGGGAAATCTCTGGGTCCCGCTCCGGGGAGGATTCTGGCACATCCCCTGCTCAGAAGGGTTTATATAGAAATGGACTCAGCCAGGCGTAAATAAAGTGCCCGACATGGGAAATGTGCCCATTAATTAGCCAAGGAAAGTATTCCATGTGGGGTTGAATATTTTTGATTAGCTCTTAAACTGTAAGTACCTTGTTGCTGAGGTCTAAAAAGCCCATTTAATATCATCCCGTCAGGCAATGAGCTTTACTTTGCACATTTACCTGGTTGTTGGTGCAAAGTAACCAGTTCTTTATTTCAGGGCCTGTATTCTGCATGGCATTAGGTACCGGGAATAGTAATGTTGCCCTGTTCTACTCAATTAAATCCTGCCTGATTTCTACTTCATTTTTAGCGCTACAGATTCAATATAAAATGGCGTGCCTCCACCCAGGCTCAGGGCAGGCTGGGCAGTAATACCCCTCTCTGGGAACTTCTCTCATCCATTCTCTCAAACACAGAGATAAGGCTGAAAGGTTTATGGCAGGACACTGTGCATTTGGCTAATACTCAGGGACACTCGGTGCTTGAACCAATGTGTGTTAGTCTGTTTGCCCATGTGATTGGCAAGATGGCACCGACATATGGGAACCATTGGTTGGATAAATACGACTGTGAATGGCTGGAACTGTGGTTGGCAAGAGTTCATGGAAATGTGGATACTTTGTTTGGTAAATGCATTCATCTTTTGACTGATAAATTAATTATAACAATTGAAATTATTACTCTTGGGCGGAATGTATCACCCTGACTACTGTACTGTATCTTCTTAATATGTAATAATAACTTTAATAAGATCCTGTCTCTTTATTGATCCAACTAAAGGCCCCCATACACGGGCTGATAGAAGCTGCCAACATGGGTCCCTTGGACCGACTCGGCAGCTTATCGGCCCATGTAGGGGCAGAAACGAGGGGCCTGGCCGACCGATATCTGGCCTGAAATTGGCCAGATATCGATCGGCTAGGTTAGAAAATCCAGTCGGATCGGGGACCGCATCATCCCTGAACCGACTGCCCCATGGCCGCAAATGTAATCCGATCGTTTGGCACCAGGGCCAAACGATCAGATTTTTTAAGCCACTTGCTACCCGAAATCGCCCACCCGTAGGTGGGGATATCGGGTGAAGATCCACTCGCTTGGCGACATCGTGTATGGGGACCTTAACTCCTGTAATATTGTCCTCTTGTTAATCTACTATGTACCCTGCGAGTCTGCTGCTGCCCCAATACGGGGTCAATAGCCAATAATAAGCAAGAAGATGGTCCTAATCAGACTAAGGTTGGGGGAAGAGAAACTTCTATCATGGTTCCAACACAAGGGATTAGGAATATGCGGCTTAAATATAGTATTATCTGTGGCACTATACTCCAAACCATAACAACCCTGCCCAAGTGGAGTTATGTGAGGGCAGTATGTGCTAGTTGTCTAAAGATGGCCGTACTCTGGCCAACATGTCAGTCACCATGGAAACATGATCCTAATCAGACTAAGGTTGTCTTCCAACACAGGGGTTTAGGAATATGAGGCAAAAATATAGTATTATCTGTGGGACTATGAACTGAACCGTAACAACCCTGCCCAAGTGGAGTCATGTGAAGGCAGTATGTGCTTGTTGTCTAAAGATGGCCGTACTCTGGCCAACATGTCAGTCACCATGGAAACATGATTTAAACACCAGATCTGACATGTTATTTCATGTTTCTTGTTTATGATTTGTTTAAGGCACATCTCTACATTCAGATTTGATTTGGCAACCAACAATATGAACTGCGGGTAAGTGGCTCCTCACATGGGATAATTGCCTACTGCTACCCACAATTCCGTGTTTTGTCTCTGTAGAGAAGAACATGTGGCAGGTGCTTTAAAATTCAAATGCCTAGAAAACTAGACGGGATTGGCTGTTGGATAAGTTGGGGTTAATTCCGATGATATTTTTCACACTGACATTTCTGAATAAAGATAAGGTACTGAGGGGGTAACATTAGTGTTACGAGGGGATTCACAGCCCATAACAGACAATGAGCTGAGTTTCCGGGGCCAAATTGTCAGCCATGAAAACTGAAATCATATTTTGGGGGTTTGCACCTTATAAATAGATATATCAGTTCTAACCAATCAAGAGATTAGATTCATGCTAATCTAGTTCAACATGTATGGTAAGCCACCCCCACAATTGGCCCCTGGTTCTATTAAAGGGGAACTCAAACACAACTTGAGCTTTTTCAAAAGTAAACATAATTTCAAGCAACTTTGCAATGTACTTCAATTAAAAAATCTGCAGGCTTTTCATGATGTTTAATGTAATAATCTGGTTTGAAACAGTTCCCTAAGCCCCGCCCCCTGTTCCCTAAGCCCCGCCCCCTGTCCCCTGTCCCCCTGCTGATCTGGCTGACTACTTTGTGACTCAAATATACTGTAAAAGTAGTCGCCCATCCTCAGCCTTCAGCCTGCCTCCTCCCAATCCCACAATCCCCTGCTGCACACGTGATGTCAATAAGGAAAGGAACATCCCAGTGCAATGCATTGTGGGTTATGTAGTTCCTGCATGCTGTCTGTAAGCTGTGGGGAAGTTGGTACAATCTGTAACATCAGTGTTTTAGTCCCTCCTCCCCTGCCAGGATTTCCAATGATGCAGAAAGAGAAGAACTGTTTTGCAGCTGGATTTCAGCATATAAACATGGGATTTATTCCTACTTTTTGAAGTAATAGATTACAGTGTAGGTATATTAGGGGCTTCTGTGGGGCTCATTAACCAATTATTTTTACAGGTAGGTAAAGCAGTGTAAGTCTGAGGCACAGCACAGTAAGGGTTAACCAAAGGCAAAGTCCAAGCAACATTGTGTGCAAAAAACATGGCAATTCATTTTTCAAATTACGAGGCCAGAATATGTCCGAGTATAACATGAAAACTCCGGTTATCTGGGAATAGGGAGAGATATACTGCAGGGCAGTGACCCCCAACCAGTGGCACGGGGGCAACATGTCGCTCATCAACCCCCTTGGGTGTTGCTCCCAGTGGCCCCAAAGCAGCTCTTCATTCTTGAATTTCTAACTTGGAGGTATAAAGACCCTGGGTGCTGCCAAACAGAGCCTCCTATAGGCTGCCAATCCACATAGGGATACAAAATAACCAATTACAGCCTTTTTTGGTCGCCCCCAGGAACTATTTTCATGCTTGTGTTGCTCCCCAACTTTTTTTTATATTTAAATGTTGCTCAGGGGTTAAAAAGGAACCCCTGGTGTAGGATATACTGCCCTGAGCCATGTATACCCCAAGCCAAATCAGTTTATTAAATAAAATGCAAGGAATCCACGCCCACGCCATGTAATGCGCCACTGTTAACGTATTATATAAACAACTTTCTGAATGCGAAACCGGACAAATATTGGTTCCTCCGTAGCCGCGGCTGGTGTGGCAATAACTGCTACATTGGTGCATAGGGAGCTAATGAGCCCCATTTATCTACTGGGAGAAAGAGCAACGTGCCAAACATGGCGCAACCCCCAAAATGGCCACAAAACCTGCACCCACCAATAAACCACACTACGGTCTGCACCCATTTGCACCATGGCTACTCACCCTAATGGGGCCACTTTGACTACTTTACCTTAGCAACATTCAACCAACCCCAATACTCACACTCTTGCCTCTGCTTGGGTAGGATGGACAAGGGCGTCTTAGATAAAATTTGCCCCTATCTCTTTATTTGCTCACCTACAACCCCCTTTTTTAATTTGTCCTCCTCACAGATTACCAATAAAACTCTTACAATTCCCAGCTCCAACCAATCCAGTTCCCTCTTCATGTTGCATTTTTGTGCCCATTTCTGTATCCATCAGTAACTCAGATGTTCAGGGTTTTTTAAGATGAAAATACCACATTACCCACATTAAAACATTTGCGTAAAGGGCATGAAGACAATGTTTTATCCAATACAATGACCCCCTACTTATCGTATATAAAATAAGCACCTGAAAAGAGACCAATATTCCCACTCCAATTTGTATTCAAAGGACTGAGATCTTTCCTGCCATAAGGATGGGACATAATTGCCCTTACCGATTTTCTTGATGTTGATGTGTGAACTCTGGCCAGTTGTGTGGGGGTAAATACCAAGAATGAGGTCACATTAGAAAGGAAATCTAATTAATGGAAGGAGAAGTCACAGAGGCACTGGGGTGCAAAGGGAGAAGATGTTCCTCTAATGCTCTCTGGAGATGGTGGCTTTAATCATAGTTTTATAAATTGTTGAACCGTTGAACAGTTGTCCAGCTTAGCCTGTATCTATATTGTTAAGGTGGCCATACAGATTTTAGCTTTTAGTCCTTTAGTCCAAGTCGGCAGCTTATCTGTCCAAGTATGGGCACCCCCGACAGGCCTAAAATTGGCAAGATCTCAATCGGGCAGGTTTGACTTTCCGTTGGATTGGGGACAACATCGGATCATTGATGCGGTCTTTGGTCCCTCTGCTCTGGTTTAATTTGATAATTTGGCCCTATGGACAAACAACCATATTAGCCTGATTTCACCCACCTTAAGGTCCCCATACACATTAAGATCCGCTCGCTTGGCGATGTCATCAACTGAGCGGATCTTCTCCCGATATCCCCACCTACGGGTGGGCGATATTGAGTGAATTTAGGCTAATTTGATAGTTTGTCCCTGGGGCCAAACGACTGTATTAAGACACCGGAGTAGGTACAGTCGGTTCGGCTCGTTGATGCGGTCCCCAAACCAACTGTACCAACTGTATCTAATTCGATTGTTTTTAACCTGCCCGAACAATATCTGGCCGATTTTCAGGTTGCAGAAGTTGCTTAATAACGAGATCCATAATGAAAAAGAACGAAGAAAGGACAGGAGAACAAGCCTAACCTAGAACCCAAGCCCTCCCTGCACCACAATGGGTCCTATCTGGGTACCTGGATAAAAGATACAACTTTGCAGTGGGGTTTTGCAATACATAATTCTGTGTTTGCCAGACTAATGGGCTGTGTGGTTCAGGAGTGGGGCTTCCAATAACGTCAGTGTCTGGCTGAACTGCCATTGTCGTTGCTGTGAGAAAACACCAATTTTGACATTAGCCTAGGTAAAAATCCCAATAATCTTCATAGTGTTGGGGGCTACAACAGAGGGTGAGAGGAGACTGTTTATGTAAAGCCAGCATATACATTTCTAGAGCTACACTCACTATATTCTTCTCTATATAAGTCCCATAAAACAAATTGACATGGGTTATTTACACCGAGAACATTATATACAGTAGCCAAGTGTTTGTGCTTATTCCCAATGAGTTTATTGACCCTTTAAAATAATACTAGAACAATGCCTCTTCGCTGGAGTTCTAAATCTGAGCTCAGCTCTGGGGCAAATGCTATCGCATATTTGCCCCAAAATATTCCTGATTTCTTTGGTTCGAAGACAAAAAATAATGGGATTGGCGAAGTGCGGAACAAACGTGAAGAGAAAAACAATTAACATGTTTATATCGGGGTCAAGAACCAAAGGGATCAGATTGATAATATATAAACACAACCTGGGGATAAAGTACAGGCCAATGACAATTACATGAGTGGTACAGGTATAAAATGCCTTCTGCCAGTTCCCATTGTTGGCGGATAAGTGCACAACCCTGATTATGAGAATATATGAGAGTATAATAACAGCCAATGGGAAGAGGTGCACACACATAGCAATAATAAAGCCTTTTCTTCTTTCCAAAGTAGTATCAACACACGCCAACACTATTACAGCTTGGCTGGCACAGACACAGTTCTTGACACGGTTTGGGCCACAGTAAGGAACTTGTACAGCAATTAAAGTTATAATTAATCCAATTAAGGCAGCAAAAAGCCAGGAAAAGCAGCAAAATAGAGCCACCAGCTTATTGGTAATAATGGAGTGATACCTGAGAGGCTGGCAGATAGCAACATAACGGTCAATAGCCATCAGCATAATGATGAGGGAGTCAAGGCTTCCAAGGGAATGGACACAGAAGAGCTGGAAGAAGCACCCATGGAATGTTATAGACCCTGCACCAAACCAATATTTGGCAATGATTTTAGGTAACGCTATTGTGTCATAGAAAAGGTCGGAGAGAGCGAGGTTGGCAATAATAATATACATGGGCTGGTGGAGTTGTTCTCTCAGGATAATTAAGATGATGACGGTGCTATTTGCAATCAGTGAAATAATATATTCAAGAGACATTGCCAATGAGACTGGAAGAAAGAAACTGGGCTGTAGCCCTGGGAAACCGAGGAGGATAAACTCAGTGACAGCCGTCTGATTAGGCATTGAGATGGTCATGGTCTTCTCTACTGAGCTTCAACATGGGGAGATGGGTGGGCAGGGAGAGGATGAATGCTGGCAAAGGAACAGACCATCTGCAAAGAGAGACCAAGTAGCCATAGTTAATGTCAAAATAGTTGGCCCCTGAAACATTCCTGGGTACAAAAAGGACACCATGAAAATGGATCTGGGTGGATACCATGCATGGTGGATATCTTGGTGGATACCATGCAAATAGATTTGTTTTTTGTCTGGATTAGTAGCAGATATACATGCAGTAACTGTTCAATATAAAGAGAGATGGAAGGACAGACACAAAACTGATGCTGCCAAAGAAATAGACCATCTGCAAAGGAATCCAAACAAAAGTAAGTCTTATCAATGTCAAAGGAGCTGATGAAACTATAGAAAGACATTCCTAGACACACATGGATATATCAGATATATCAGAGCCAGGGAGGATTTTATAGATACAGAGGGCATTATAAAAAATTGCACTTCTACTCTTCAGTAAATATGGGGTAATTCATATGCATTTGCCCCACATTACCCCATATTTACTGAAGAATGCCCAGGAATGGACTTTTATAAAAATAATGTTGTACTTGTTTGGCAGTTTTGTTGGATTATCGAGAAAATGTTCAGCCTTGTCTCAACCCCCTGAAGAAGGGTTCTGCCCCAGAAACGTTGCTTCACTTGAAATTAACACGAAGGGGTTAAGCCCCGCTTGCATTGTGCCTGTTGTGCCGGCCAAAACTTTCTTGCAGCCTCAAAGAATATGCATTTTTATCACAATTCAGTGCCAAATGAGTCTAAATACTTACAAGTTGGCAGTAAACTGGCATCTGCACGTGGGGGAATCTCTGTGTTCTGCTCCGCTCCGGGGAGGATTATGGCACATCCCCTACTCGGAAGGGTTTATATAGAAGTGGATTCAGTCAGGCATTAATAAAGCATCTGCCATGGGAAATGGGACCATTAATTAGCTAAGGAAAGTATTCCACATGGGGTTGGATATTCTTTGTTATCACTTTAAACATATTAACATCAGGAAAAACCATAATGACAGCAAAGGCAGTGGTCTGTTTGCCAGGGTCTGAAAAGTCTATTTAATTATAATCATAGTTACATAGTTACATAGGGTTGAAAAAAGACCATTGTCCATCAAGTTCAACCCATCCGAGTAAACCCAGCACACAACCTATACTTACCAATCTATACACTCACATACATAAACTATATATATACAACCACTAGTACTAACTGTAGATATTAGTATCACAATAGCCTTGGATATTCTGCTTGTTCAAAAACTCATCCAGGCCCCTCTTATAGGCATTAACAGAATCTGCCATTACCCCATCACTAGGAAGGGCATTCCCCAACCCCCTCACTGCCCTCACCGTGAGGAACCCCCTACGCTGCTTCAAATGGAAAAAAGAACATCCCCCAACTGCCTATAATCCCCTCTAATGTACTTGTACAGAGTAATCATGTCCCCTCGCAAGCGCCACTTTTCCAGACAAAACAACCCCAACCTCGACAGTCTCACCTCATAGTTTAACCCTTCCATCCCATTTACCAGTTTAGTTGCACGTCTCTGCACTCTCTCCAGCTCATTAATATCCTTCTTAAGGACTGGAGCCCAAAACTGCCCCCCATACTCACTGTAACTGCCCCCTATACTCACTGTAACTGCCCCCCATACTCACTGTAACTGCCCCCTATACTCACTGTAACTGCCCCCCATACTCACTGTAACTGCCCCCCATACTCAAGGTGAAGCCTTACCAGGGACCTATAAAGGGGCAAAATTATGTTCTCATCCCTTGAGTCAATGCCCTTTTTATACAAGACAGCACTTTATTTGCTTTAGTAGCCACAGAATGACACTGCCTGGCATTAGACAACTTGTTATCTACAAAAACCCCTAGATCCTTCTCCATTAAGGAAACCCCCAACACACTACCATTCAGTAGATAGTTTGCGTTTATATTATTCCTACCAAAGGGCAGAACTTTGTACTTATCAACATTGAACCTCATTTCCCAGTTTGCTGCCCAGTTATCTAATTTTGTCAAATCGCTCTGCAAAGCGGCACATCCTGCATGGAACTTATAGTTTTGCACAATTTTGTGTCATCAGCAAAAATAGAAACAGTACTGTCTATGCCCACCTCCAGGTCATTAATAAACAAGTTAAAAAGCAAAGGACCAAGGACTGACCCCTGCGGTACTCCACTAACCACACTGGTCCAATTAGAAAATGTTCCATTTACAACCACTCTTTGTACTCTATCCTTCAGCCAGTTCTCTATCCAATTACAAATATTATGTTCTAGGCCAATATTCCTCAATTTGATCATTAACCTTCTGTGAGGTACTGTATCAAACGCTTTAGCAAAGTCCAAGTAGATGACATCAACTGCCATTCCAGCATCAAGGTTCCTGCTCACCTCCTCATAAAAGGCAACTAAATTAGTCTGGCAAGATCTGTTACGCATAAAACCATGTGGCACAAACTAATAGTATTGTGAACTGCAATGTATTCAACTATCCTATCCCTTATTACCCCTTCCAGAAGCTTTCCTACTACTGATGTCAGACTAACAGGCCTATAGTTTTCAGGCCGAGAACGAGATCCCTTTTTAAATAACGGCACCACATTAGCAATCCGCCAGTCTCTCGGCACCATGCCAAACCTCAACGAATCCTGAAAAATTATGTGAAGAGGCTTGGCAATCACAGCGCTCAGCTCATTTAATACCCTGGGATGAATCCCATCCGGCCCTGGACCTTTGTTTCCCTTTACATGTTCAAGTCTCTTTTGAATTCCCCCCCTGAGTGACCCACGCGTCAGTAGCTAAATTACTAGCACTGGGCATATTACAAGGGAAGCCTTCATTATCTGGCTCCTCAGATGTATAGACAGATGGGAAATAAGAGTTCAAAATTTCAGCTTTTTCCCCGTTCTCATCAACCAACGTACCCCCCCGTGATAATAAAGTTCCCACCCCTTCTTGCTTCATTTTTTTACTATTCACATAATTAAAAAATAATTTTGGATTCTTTTTACTCCTAGCTGCAATATCCCTTTCCATTTCTATTTTAGCTGCCTGATAGCTTTTTTGCTGCTTTATTTGCCCCCCTGTACCTGATGAAAGCCCCAGCTGTCCCAGCTAACTTGAATGCTTTAAAAGCACGTTTTTTCTTACCAACCTCGACCCTAACTCTTTTATTCAGCCATAAAGGTTTTGCTTTGCGATGCCTCTCCTTGCTTACAAGGGGGATATACTGTTGTGTATACCTGCAAAGCAATGTTTTAAAGATGTTCCATTTTCCTTCTGTGTCTAACCCCATGAAAAGCCTTTCCCAGTTGACACATTGCAGAGATGCCCTTATACTGGCAAAGTCTGCACGTCTAAAATTGAGCGTTTTAGTTACTCCCTTATAGAGCTGTCTCTGCAGCATTATCTCAAAGGAGACCATGTTGTGATCACTGTTCCCCAAATGCCCCCCCACACAAATTTTAGAGATGAGTTCAGTATTATTAGATATTACCAGGTCCAAAATAGAGTCATTCCTAGTGGGTTCTTGAACCACCTGAAATAAAAAGTTGTCATTTAGCATGTTTACAAACCTACTAGCTTTTTCCACCCCATTACTCCAGTCCAATCAGTTGGGCAAATTATTTTTATTTTGTTCTTCTACCTTTTTGTTGGTGTAAAATAACCAGTTTAGGTCCCTTCTCCTACATGTCATTAGGTACCAAGAATAAGCATTGTAAGTATGAATGCCAGAGGCCTTCTGAACAGTTTGATGCCCAATATCAGATGGGATTACCAAGGAGTGTAGCATGTAGAGACCTCAAACAGGGAGTATAAATTGTTACTTCAGTCACTACTGCTACTGCAAACTCCACTTCTAAGATTTATGTGAAGTAAAAATCACAAAAACTAAGTTTACCCGAGAAAATCATATATTTTTGGATGGGGCACATTCTGCCGAATCCAAAATGGGTGACTACTATGTCTTTCTACTCTAAACTACCAAACCCCAAAGCTTTGCATGTATTGATTTTCTTTTCTGAAAATTGCCTAAAAGATTGGATTTTACACACATCTGTCTGGCATACAAATGTACAGGGAAGTGTTGGACCAGTGTCTGGGAGAGGCCCTGGGGTGGTCAGGGTAACTACACAACTTTACAGTTAGACTGCTGATCAAAATCCTAGTTTCAGTTGTTTTGCTGTGCTATGTGCTTTCTATACACTGAATGTAGATTCTAAGTTCTTTATAGGAGAACAAAAGTTGAAGAAAGAAGTGGGGTAAAGAATCTGCACCTTGTGTTTTGGGGTTCTGTATAAGCCCAAGGCAACCACAGCCCTTAAGCAAGGAAGATCTGTGCCCCCAGTTGCCCCAGTCATAAATCTAGGTTGATTCTCATTACATAGCAGCTCAGAAACCAGTGCAATTTTTAAAAATTTATTTTATTTATTTCCTGTTATTTATATAGCGCCAACACATTTTTGCAGCACTTTACACAGATTATACATAATTCACAGCAGTCCCTGTCCCAAAGGAGCTTACAAACTAAAGGTCCATATAACATTTATACACACTAGGGTCAGTTCAGTCAGAAGCCAATTAACCTGCCTGTGTGTCTTCAGAGTGTGTGTGGGGGGGGGGGGAACTGGAGTATCTGTATGAAATCTACATAGACAGAGAAAGAATATACAGACTCCTTGCATATAGTGCTCTGGCTGGGATTGATCTCAGGACCCTAGCACTGCAATTTGCATAATTAATAGTTAATAATCAGCCCTGAAGCATCAGATTATTCTCTGCTTAATGATTTGCCTCCCCTAAGCTTGGATTCCTACCAGCTGCCCAAAAGCCCCTGAGCATGTGCGGTGCCTCCTAACAAAATCCAAGATGGTGACTCCCTCAGAAGGCTTTAATCATGTTAAACCTCAGACTATTGTGGTGCCTATTTTGGTGTAGTTCCACCTTTGAAAAATGACCAAGTGTTTCTAATGTTATTATATCACTGAAGCAATGCTCCCTCTCTCAGCCATTAGATTCAGTTTAAGGCACACCTGAAGGGCTAACCTTTTGGCCAAGATCTCATTTGTAGTTCCAACCATTGATCAGAGCACCCCTTAACTCATGATGGGGACAGATACAGGACAATATCAGTATATCAGTCATTCATTCATTGTTACAAGAATATCTAGGGCACCAAATACATATTCACCCCAAATATCACCCTAAGTGACATCCAAGTTGAACTTTCAGGTTTATCTAGGAGACCAAATGGCTATTCTCCCCAATTTTCTCCCTTTAGGCTGAGCACCCTGCCACTGCTTCAAACCCTTCCACAGTTTGGGAAAGTTGTGCTTTGTTGTACACCAGCACACACAACAAACTAGGGGAGCACATAATGTTTTGCATGAACACAGTGCTTGAACTCACAAACCATTCTAGTACCTATTTCTAGATGTTGCTTCATCAGGTTCTCTGCAGTGGGTTTCTAATATCTTTGACTGAAAGAGTAAACCATGAAACACCTGGAAACTATGGAGAGTGACATTCTCTCTTCCTGTGTGGAAACCAGACTGAAAGGGGTCAAGAAGTTGGTTGGTATGCAGAAAGAGGTTGGAGACAATCCATTCAAGGAGCTTGGAGGGGAAAGGCAAGAGTGAGATTGGCCTGAAGTTATAAGGGAAAGTCAGACCAGAGGAGGGCTTCTTGACCGGGGCATATTTGAAGGTGGATGGAAATATACCAGTTGAGAGGCTGGATTCGAAAATGTGTGTTAGTGACAATTGGTCAATTGCAATGTTATAGCCCTGCCCCCCGTGATGTCACTGTCCCACCCATGCCCTGCCCCCCTGTCTGGAATTAACCACTGTAAAAGGTGTCAACCCAACATTCTATACATGGGCCAGCAGAAGGTTCATTTGTAAATGGTCACCATGAAAAAAACCTTCAAAATAATGCTCTCAGTTAACAGATAAACAAAACAAATTTATTTTTTTGTCCTTTACCCAATTGTTGATTTCTTACTCTACTAAAACTACAACCAATTTCCAGCTCCCCCCAAACCAATCCAGTTCCCTGTTCCTAGCCCTTTCATGACTCTGCCCCGGACACCCTTTATGTCTCCAATTGGGCCCAACCCTGTGCCTAACCCTGTGCTCAGAATTATTTTTATAAAAAGATGAATACATCACTGCGCACACAATGTATATTTTTGGTGTAAGGAACATGGTATTAAAGTTCAGCATCAGCTTTGTCCAACTCATTGACCAGATCCAAAGGTAACTGAGCTCTCTGGGCCAGTTCTACAAGCAAAGGAAGAAGAATATTCCCTCTCTCTTCCACAAAGACTAGAGACCCAATGAAGGGCAAGTGTCAGTCCAACACCATAATAATAAACCAATTACATCATGTACAGACCAGTGACCTGCTAAAATGATACAACTTATACCAGTTTAACTTTTAGGAACTTTCCTATATGTTCAAATGTGAAGGCCACTCAAATGTGCTTTCATGATAATTTTATTCAGGGTCAGTTTTACAGCTTTATGTGACCAAATCTGGCAAAGATCTGCCCATTTAGCCACTTCAGCAAACAATGGGATCTTTGAGGCATATTTGTTATAGCATGTGAGCCAACATCACCAGTGATGTCGCCCATAGCAACCAATCAGCAATTAGAATTGAACGTTCACCTACAAGTTAGAAAACAAAAGCAAAAATCTGATTGGTTGCTATGGGCAACGTCACACGTGATGTTGACTTATACTCTATAATTAATATTGCCCTTATGATCTTCTTATCATAATTCCTAGGGTGCTAGAGAGACAGTCTTATCTAAATGAAAAAAATAGAAGGTTAAATGGCAGATTCAGAACTTTTGTTTTGACACGGGAAGGGAAAATAAAGTCCCATGTTCTACCACCAAAGCTGCATTATCAGAATACTGTTATAGCGCCATGGAAAAGTCATCCAAACTGCATGTACATGGGGATTTTCCAATGACCCCCTTTGGGAATGACTTGATTGCCATGAAAATGGCGGCATTCCTTTATTTTCAACTATTTTGCAGCAATTTCAAGGCAGTTTGTAGTTGGTTATTTGTTCTTTTTTTGTTCTGAAATTATCTGTTTTTGGTCTGCAGAGGTCCAGTTTAGAATGAAGAATGTTACCTCTTTGCTATTGGCCTATAACCTGGAAGAGAAAGATAATCAGTAACAATAAAAACAAACCCAGTCCTGGAAGTTCTGGTGGCCAAGTCCAATTGAGACAAATCAGAAACAAAGAAAGAAAGAGACTGCAATTGCTGATTGAGTCAAAATCTCTACATCACACTTTGTTCATTGCTTCTCTTAAAGAGATGTTGATGGATAAATATCAAGGAGAAGGAAACAATTTCATTAAAAAAAGAAAAATGCACAGAGGAACTGAGGTGCAATAGGAGACGGTGTCCAGCTTAGTTTGTATCTATCCAATTAGACCCTTTTTTTTTAGTTATTAATTGTGTAGCTAGTGCAAGGGCCTAGACAACCTCCTCCTCCTCTGATCCGACTTATAGCTATAGGCCAATCTCACTCTTGCCTTTCCCCTCCAAGCTCCTTGAATGGATTGTCTCCAACCTCTTGCTGAACTTTCTCCATACCAACCATCTTCTCAACCCCTTTCAGTTGGGTTTCTGCACAGGAGGAGGGAATATTGCTCTCCATGGTTTCCAGGTGTCCCATGGTTTACTCTTTCATTCAAAGGTATTAGGAACTCCTTGCAGAGAACCTGATGGAGCTCTACCCATAAGGCTAAGGACCCACGGAGCAGGTTATAGATTGCTGCTACTGCTGCCAACTAACCACATTTCGAAATGCCTTTATAAACAAGGTTTTGGGGTGATACAAAGCTAGCTTTACTAAAATTGTCCACAAAATGGCACCTCCCTGCTTGCTGTGCTTGAGTAATTCCAAGACAGAGGGAAATAAGATTTATATTCTTTATATAGTGTAAGTGAAGTTTATTTTGTTCAGCTAACACAATTGGAATTATAACTTAGGGTGACAGATCCCCTTTAAGCTGCTATACATAGGCTGATCCCATATGGTATCCCACCAATTGGTTTGATAGAAGGATGAAGCACGAGATGTTTTATGCCCATCTTTCTATTGTTTCACTATTTTGGGTCCTTAGTCTCAATGATGTAAACAGCAGAAGCTACTGCTCTTCATCAGTTCAACTGGAGCATCTGTAGATGAAATAATCAAAGCTACCAATGCAATGAACTTATGGATTATGGAAAAGGGTGGAAAGTTCCCCAAAACAGAACATTTTTTGTGTCATATTCTGTAGCTGGTACATGGTTAAGCGCCAATAGTCAGCACCTGGTGCTCCTCATTCTCTGCTAAATCCAATCAAGGTTGATGGCCTAATATCTAGGGGAGGTTACCCACCATGCCACCATCTCTTGGAGTGTGTGTAAGAACACATTATGCTATTCATTGTATGGCCAGCCTTAGGCATGAAGGTGAAACTTCTACAACAGTTCCTAGGATGAACATTTAATAAGAAAAGTCCATTAATAACTAGATGTCCCAGAAAACAATACCTTGAAGAAAGAGTAGCACCCTCAATTCTAAGAAACCTAATAGTGATAGGGGTTACAACAAAGGTTGAGGAGGGACCTGTTGTTTTTAGATATAGCCAGTAGATATCTAGATAAAAATATTCCATTCTGGCATAGGTTGTTTTGCATGGACAGCAATATATATATATCTGCATTATTTTGCTGTTCCACGTCAGTACTTATTGTATTGACCCTTTAAAATAATATTAATACAATGCCTTCTCGCTATTGTGGTCTAGATTTGAGCTCAGAATCCAAGCCGAGTAAACTATTGAACATTTTCCCCAAAATACTTCTAATTTCTTTGGTTCTAAGGCAAAAAATAACAGGACTGGCTAAATGGGGGATAAATGTGTAGAGACAAATAAGTAAGACGTTCAAATCGGGGGGAAGAATCAAAGGGATCTGACTGGTACTATATACAAACAACCTGGGGATAAAGTACAAGCCAATGACAAGTAAATGAGTGGTACAGGTATAAAATGCCTTCTGCCAGTTCTCATGGTTGGCGGATAAGTGCACAACCCTGATTATGAGAATATATGAGAGTATAATAACAGCCAATGGGATGAGGTGCACAGACCAAGCAATTATAAAACGTTTTTTCCTTTCCAAGGTGATATCAGCGCAGGCCAACACCAGCACCACGGCATTGGTACAGAAACAGTTCCCCACAAGATTAGGGCCACAGTATGGGAGCTGCCCAGTCATTAAAGCAATCATCAACCCAATGGCAGCGGCACAGACCCACCAAAAGCAGCACAGGAGAGTCACAGTCTTATTGGTGATAATGGAGTGATACCTGAGAGGTTGGCAGATAGCAACATAACGATCAATAGCCATCAGCATAATGATGAGGGAGTCGAGGCTTCCAAGGGAATGGACACAGAAGAGCTGGAAGAAGCAACCAAAGAAGGATATGGATCCGGCTCCGAACCAATATTTGGCAACGATTTTAGGTAACGTTATGGTGTCAAATAGAAGGTCGGAGAGAGCGAGGTTGGCAATAATAATATACATGGGCTGGTGGAGTTGTTCTCTCAGGATAATTAAGATGATGACGGTGCTATTTGCAATCAGTGAAACAATGTAGGCAAGAAACAGTGTAAGTGAGACTGGAAGAAAGAAATTGGGCTGTAGCCCTGGGAAACCGAGGAGGATAAACTCAGTGACAGCAGTCTGATTAGGCATTGAGATGGTCATGGTCTTCTCTACTGAGCTTCAACATGGGGAGATGGGTGGGCAGGGAGATGCCTGGTGCTGGCAGAGAGACCATCTGCAGAGAGAGACCAAGTAGCCATAGTTAATGTCAAAAGAGTTGAAAATTGAAGCAAGAGAGAAGGTCCCTGTGGGAATTATTTGCTGTGTAACAGTGCCATGTAGAAATAAAAAGTGCCTAATCAATATCATGACATAGTAGTAGTCTAACAAAAGTCATTATTACAGACAGAGAGAATACAGTCTTGGGAATCTAAGACTAATATCAGAAAAGCTGTTCATCAAAAAGCTCATCTTGAGTACTCCAGAAACATATCAAATAGCTAAAAATGTGTATATGAAGGATCAGTGCTGTGTCATTCCCTGTGCCCCATACAGTCCCTCTGTCTGTTTATCCATCACCTTCAGTCTGTTTGCTATTTACATCTATTCTCTGTCCATCCCTATGTGTCCATCTCTATCCATCCCTATGTGTCCATCTCTATCCATCCCTATGTGTCCATCTCTATCCATCCCTATGTGTCCATCTCTATCCATCCCTATGTGTCCATCTCTATCCATCCCTATGTGCCCATCTCTATCCATCCCTATGTGTCCATCTCTATCCATCCCTATGTGCCCATCTCTATCCATCCCTATGTGCCCATCTCTATCCATCCCTATGTGCCCATCTCTATCCATCCCTATGTGCCCATCTCTATCCATCCCTATGTGCCCATCTCTATCCATCCCTATGTGTCCATCTCTATCCATCCCTATGTGTCCATCTCTATCCATCCCTTTGTGCCCATCTCTATCCATCCCTATGTGTCCATCTCTATCCATCCCTATGTGCCCATCTCTATCCATCCCTATGTGTCCATCTCTATCCATCCCTATGTGCCCATCTCTATCCATCCCTATGTGTCCATCTCTATCCATCCCTATGTGCCCATCTCTATCCATCCCTATGTGCCCATCTCTATCCATCCCTATGTGCCATCTCTATCCATCCCTATGTGTCCATCTCTATCCATCCCTATGTGTCCATCTCTATCCATCCCTATGTGTCCATCTCTATCCATCCCTATGTGCCCATCTCTATCCATCCCTATGTGTCCATCTCTATCCATCCCTATGTGTCCATCTCTATCCATCCCTATGTGTCCATCTCTATCCATCCCTATGTGTCCATCTCTATCCATCCCTATGTGTCCATCTCTATCCATCCCTATGTGTCCATCTCTATCCATCCCTATGTGTCCATCTCTATCCATCCCTATGTGTCCATCTCTATCCATCCCTATCTTCTCTGTTTCTCTCTCACCATCACCATCTCACTCAGCACCTAGTGAGTCTCAGTACTTACAGGTTGGCAATAACCCGGCGTCTGTATGTGGGGAAATCTCTGGGTCCCGCTCCGGGGAGGATTATGGCACATCCCCTGCTCAGAAGGGTTTATATAGAAATGGACTCAGCCAGGCGTAAATAAAGTGCCCGACATGGGAAATGTGCCCATTAATTAGCCAAGGAAAGTATTCCATGTGGGGTTGGGTGTTTGTTTCATTGTTAATTTTGGTCCATTAAGTTCAACCCTTCCAAATGAACTATCTTTTTATACAAGCAAAATTTTTCGTCAGGTATGGATTTGCTGTGAAATTCCGCATTTTTGGGTGAAACTGCCACAAAAAACAATAATTTGCAAAGTAATAAAAAAGTTGCAGTCGTGTAAAAAAAAATTGTGGAAAGAAAAAAGTCAGATTGGCTCATCACTACAAGACTGTACTTTTGTTTGTTAGGGGCTACTGAGTGGCACTGCCTAGAGTTGCACGGATTTTTATTCACAAATACCCCCCATCCTTCACCAAAATGCATAACTTTGCACTCGTCCACATTGAACCTCAGTTTGCTGCCCAGTTTTCCAATTTGGTCAAAATGGCTCTTCAAAGTGGCAAAGGGCAACTCATTGAGAAAGTTTAGTTGATAAATTCCCAGATATTGATAAACCTATTGATGTTATGATATTAGATAGATCATTGATATCCTTTGGGATAACTTGGGAAAAGGGATTAAATATTTCACTACCAGAAGAAACATGGTTTTGGGACTTTAATTTATCCCATGAATCTTTGCGTGCTGCTAGAACTACAGGTAATGAGGCTAATTATAAGTTCCTTACAAGAGGGCACTATATGCCTGTCAAACGTCACAAGATGTACCCCCCCCCCAAGTTCCAGTATGTGCTGGAGATGTCATAGGATGGCGGGTACATACCTACATATGTGGTTTGATTGCCCCCTTTTTAAAGCTTTTTGGGATAGATAATTAAAGATATAAAGGGCATAACAATGATGCTACAATGATTCTCCTGCACATTGATCAAAGGGAAAACTTGTTTCTTGCAATCGGTAAAGGGACTAATTCTAAGACGTTCCCTCTGATGCTCTCAGGAAATTAGGAAACTAAAGGAAATTACATATATACGTATATACTCGAGTATAAGCCGATCCGAATATAAGCCGAGGGACCTAATTTTACCTAAGAAAACTGGAAAAACGTATTAACTCGAGTATAAGCCTAGGGTGGGAAATGCAGCAGCTACTGCTAAGTTTCATTAATCACAATAAAAACCAGTAAATTACATAAATTGAGGCATCAGTGGGGTATATGTTTTTAAATATTTAATTAAAAGAGAAACCGTAAACTAGCTCTGTAAGTGGAGAAGAGGGTCAACAAAAACAATATGAGTACTACCCCACACTCACTGCACATTGGCAAACTGGCAGCAGGCCCAGTCCCGAAGGACACGTAAGGGGGAATAAGTATTGCGTGGGCCAGGGCACTGGAGGGTCTGGTTGCGGGGGGCCTAATTTGCACACAAAGGACAGAGGGTGCTAGTCTGGAGGGACCCATGGCACCCGACTCGAGTATAAGCTGAGGGTGACTTTTTCAGCACATTTTGGGTGCTGAAAAACTAGGCTTATAATCGAGTATATACAGTATATATATATTATAATAAGAGTTTTGGGGCCATTGGGAAGCTTACTGTACTTGGAAGCTCTATAATACAATCATTAGGTGATACTTTATCACTGTGTATAAAATATTGGCTCATTGTATTGCTGAGCTCCCTGGGTTTGGGTGGGTATTGGTATTGGCTGATACAATTGATTATTGGCACCATAGCTCTCTGGGATGTTTTGAACGCATGTCCATCGTCCATTCTATCCATTGACTTCCATGTTCCACACACATATTCTGTAGTCATGGAATAAAATGTTTAGATCAGGGCTTATTTCCAAAATATATTGGGGTTTTTTTTCAATTTCTTAAAAACAACAACTTCCCTAGGGAATCACAGTTCAACGGGCAGCAAAAAATTTGCAACTTTTTTATGTGACCACAACATTTTGATTTCCTCACTAGGCAAAATTTAGTTGCGCTAATTTTTGTGGCTTATTAGTCTAATTATTATTATTAGTCTAATAAGTCACCAGTATACTGCCATAACATATATATGTCATAGATTATTTGAGCCAGTATAGAGGTAGATTCATTTCACCCATATAGGATATAGCCAGTATAGAGGTAGGTTCATTTCATCCATATAGGATATAGCCAGTATAGAGGTAGGTTCATTTCATCCATATAGGATATAGCCTGTATAGAGGTAGATTCATTTCACCCATATAGGATATAGCCTGTATAGAGGTAGGTTCATTTCACCCATATAGGATATAGCCAGTATAGAGGTAGGTTCATTTCACCCATATAAGATATAGCCAGTATAGAGGTAGGTTCATTTCATCCACATAGGATATAGCCTGTATAGAGGTAGGTTCATTTCACCCATATAGGATATAGCCAGTATAGAGGTAGATTCATTTCACCCATATAGGATATAGCCAGTATAGAGGTAGGTTCATTTCACCCATATAGGATATAGCCAGTATAGAGGTAGATTCATTTCATCCATATAGGATATAGCCAGTATAGAGGTAGGTTCATTTCACCCATATAGGATATAGCCTGTATAGAGGTAGGTTCATTTCATCCATATAGGATATAGCCTGTATAGAGGTAGGTTCATTTCACCCATATAGGATATAGCCAGTATAGAGGTAGGTTCATTTCACCCATATAGGATATAGCCAGTATAGAGGTAGATTCATTTCATCCATATAGGATATAGCCAGTATAGAGGTAGGTTCATTTCACCCATATAGGATATAGCCTGTATAGAGGTAGGTTCATTTCATCCATATAGGATATAGCCTGTATAGAGGTAGGTTCATTTCACCCATATAGGATATAGCCAGTATAGAGGTAGGTTCATTTCACCCATATAGGATATAGCCAGTATAGAGGTAGATTCATTTCATCCATATAGGATATAGCCAGTATAGAGGTAGATTCATTTCATCCATATAGGATATAGCCTGTATAGAGGTAGGTTCATTTCACCCATATAGGATATAGCCAGTATAGAGGTAGGTTCATTTCACCCATATAAGATATAGCCAGTATAGAGGTAGGTTCATTTCATCCACATAGGATATAGCCTGTATAGAGGTAGGTTCATTTCACCCATATAGGATATAGCCAGTATAGAGGTAGATTCATTTCACCCATATAGGATATAGCCAGTATAGAGGTAGGTTCATTTCACCCATATAGGATATAGCCAGTATAGAGGTAGATTCATTTCATCCATATAGGATATAGCCAGTATAGAGGTAGGTTCATTTCACCCATATAGGATATAGCCTGTATAGAGGTAGGTTCATTTCATCCATATAGGATATAGCCTGTATAGAGGTAGGTTCATTTCACCCATATAGGATATAGCCAGTATAGAGGTAGGTTCATTTCACCCATATAGGATATAGCCAGTATAGAGGTAGGTTCATTTCATCCACATAGGATATAGCCAGTATAGAGGTAGGTTCATTTCATCCATATAGGATATAGCCAGTATAGAGGTAGATTCATTTCACCCATATAGGATAGACTGGTATTGGCTATAAGTTTTATAGCCTGGATCCTTGAATAAAGCCTTTTTGAAGTTTTACAACCGCTGTCCTGGAGTCCGTTGAGTGCATGCTGGTGATGTTTCTACACCTTTATTTGCCCATATAATTTAATCTAGTACTAAGATGATTATTGGCCCCCTTTTTTTTCTCTATTTTACACGCATGGTAGCGATAGATATAAAGGGAGGGGGGAGCCCCCAGGGGAGCAGTCCAGGAAGAAGCACATGTGTGCGAAACGCGTCGACGCGGGAAGTGGCCAGAACAGGGACCTGTAGAAGAAGGATGTGACCACGCTGGGCATATTGTGTGAGTGGGCGCCACGGAACCTATACGTTGGTCCACTTCACTTTTAAGTAAGTTCCTGGCTGGTTTTTATTGTGGAGTTCCCCTGAGAACCTCTTTTATATTAATAAAGTAACGGTAGAGTGGGATCTACACTACTATACCTTAGAGGATTTATACCCCTTATCTTTTATTGTCCTCCTATCTGGGCCCCATTATCACCAATAATAATCAGGGCTATGTCTAATCATGTGTATTAGGGGGCATATGTGGCCTATATGAACTATTTCAAAACCTGCTATGTAATGAACTTTTGAATTGCTATATATAATGAACTGTGTGATTTTATCTAACTTGATTGGAGTTGAAATTATGTTAACAGCATTTGGTGGATATTAGGGATATTATAGATTAGTTTTAATTTGGTGGGCAATTTAGACCATTGTTAATACATTACGTGAACAATTATATCGTAAAAAGTTTTCTCCCATCCATTTATATAATTTGGTCTCTTTTCCTTTTTTTTTAACTACATGAACTAATTGTTTTAGAGATTTTTGCACATTTTGTTATCATGGATTTGTGGAATAAAGCTAAATAGATTTACCATTTCACGGGTTATGATTAATTGAGAGCGCTAACTCACTGGTGTGAATACTTCAAGATATGTATATTTACCAGTAGGCATATTTAATGTGTTTTAATGGTTTGTGTGGCCAAATTGGGCAAAATTAGCTTAAAGGGGATATAAACCCTGCTGCCCAGCGCGGCTCAACCCAACGTTACTCAGTTGTTACTGGGCTACAAATCCCACAATAATGTAACATATAATGAAGCTTGGGGCATGCTGGGAGCTGTAGTCCAGCAACATCAGGGCTGTATTCTTAAAGCAATATTGCCCAATAAAACTTTCCCCCAAATCCCCACAGCCAGCGACTGCTTTAACATGCGAAAAATCCTCCAATGAGAATCCCAGCTGATGTGAGTAAATCCGGCTCCCTGTTCTCTGTTCCTGCAATTGGAGTTGGGAGCAATAAGCACAGTTTCCCAGCACTGAACAAGTCTGTCCCTTTATCCCCATGTCTGATTCCTGTGCCATATAATGAGGGGAGAAAATGCCATCATTATCTCTATATGTAAGGTACCAGCAAGGGGCCTGACACAGTGCTGGGAATCAGCATTCTCATTGGGCAGTTCTTTTGCATTTATAATCAACTTATTTATCAGTACAATTCTCATTGGGGAATTTCCTTGCATCTATAATTATTATTATATAATATTATATTATAATCCCCTTTAGATGACCAGCAACTTCTGAACTATTTGAACTTTAATGGCTGCCCCAGTGGCTACCCAACAGCTAATGGATAGAAGCCATAGGAGTGTTTCTGAAGGAAACATACTTTTAACCAGCTCTCCCTATAATAACCACCCTTTCTTCTTATTGCGCATCTCTTTCTATATTACGGAATGAGCAACATGTGGTTAAATCCAAAGGAGAAGGTGACATTAGAAAGGAACTTTAATTATAGAAGAAAATTCCCAGAAGACCAAAAATTCTATTGGAGAAGGTGGGAACATTGAATCCACAGTAATTGGATGAGAAGGTAGAACTTCTGTCCATTAGCCTCCATCTACCTGTAGGCCCTAAACCCTTGATTGAGCCACTCAAGGCCCTCAGTCCAAAGGCAGGAAGGTGATATGTGCAGAATGCTACCCACAATTCCCAGGGGCAGGTTGAATTCCAGTATCCAGTAAAGTAAGGAGTGAGTAGAGACCTGTTCTTTGTAGAAGTTGTAGTTTAGTGTCATAACCCATAATATGTTATTAGTAAAATGCCTATTCACCTTAGTGTTCTACATCTGTGTTTAGGTTCCATGTGGATTGTATTATGGAACGTTTGCCCCAAAATATTTCTAATTTCTTTGGTTCTAAGACAAAAAATAATGGGGCTGGCTAAATGGGGGATGAAAGTGTAGAGACACAGAATTAAGATGTTTATATCGGCATCAAGAATCAAAGGGATCTGACTGGTACTATATACAAACAACCTGGGGATAAAGTACAAGCCAATGACAAGTAAATGAGTGGTACAGGTATAAAATGCCTTCTGCCAGTTCCCATTGTTGGCGGATAAGTGCACAACCCTGATTATGAGAATATATGAGAGTATAATAACAGCCAATGGGATGAGGTGCACAGACATACCAATTATAACACCTTTTTTCCTTTCCAAAGAAACATCAACACAAGCCAAAACTATCACAGATTGACTGGCACAGAAACAGTTCTTGATGCGGTTGGGTCCACAGTAAGGAACTTGTACAGCAATTAAAGTCAAAGCTAATCCCATTAGGGCAGCAAAGATCCAGAGAAAATAGCAGATGAGAGCCACCAACTTATTGCTGATAATGGAGTGATACCGGAGAGGTTGGCAGATAGCAACATAACGATCAATAGCCATCAGCATAATGATGAGGGAGTCAAGACTTCCAAGGGAATGGACACAGAAGAGCTGGAAGAAGCACCAGTTGAAGGATATGGATCCGGCTCCGAACCAATATTTGGCAATGATTTTAGGTAATGTTATGGTGTCAAAGAGAAGGTCGGAGAGAGCGAGGTTGGCAATAATAATATACATGGGCTGGTGGAGTTGTTCTCTCAGGATAATTAATATGATGACGGTGCTATTTGCAATCAGTGAAACAATGTAGGCAAGAAACAGTGTAAGTGAGACTGGAAGAAAGAAATTGGGCTGTAGCCCTGGGAAACCGAGGAGGATAAACTCAGTGACAGCAGTCTGATTAGGCATTGAGATGGTCATGGTCTTCTCTACTGAGCTTCAACATGGGGAGATGGGTGGGCAGGGAGATGCCTGGTGCTGGGAACAAAAATGGGAGAAAAAACAATTCTGTTGAGTTTATTTCATTTTTGAATTTAGTAGATTTAAAGTATGGAGATAGAAATTACAGCAAGACCCCTTATCAAACACTCAGGTCATTCTGGGTAACAAGCTTCTGTACTAAGGAAGCTTGTCTGGGAGTAGATTACTTTGTTGTTGGTGGTGTTTAACCCTTTTACTGCCAGCCGTTTTGGTCAAAGCGGAAGGTGTATTGCCAGACAGTTTTTGAACATTTTGTTTCACTTTAGGGGCCTTAGCTTGGGGGGACTTTTAGTTTACCCAGGAAAACAATATATAGTTTTTTTTCAGGACAACCTAAGCTTTTTTTTTGTGTGAATTCCAATTCTGTAACAAGATATAGGCTTCTAAATGTCTAAAAAATGAAAAAAAAAAAACATATTTTCCATAATATAAACACATATAACAGAAGCAAAAATTATTTTATGCACAAAAATACAACTGATTGGGAAAGTCCTATCCCTTCTGATGGTGCCAATACCAAACACATATAGTTTTATGGAGAATTCCCACGTGTATAGGCCACAAACTCCCGGCAGGACACTACCAAATCCCCAAAACACTGCGCCAGAAAGCTGCATACTTTAGATTTAAAGGCCAAATCTTCCACTAACAGAAAGTTTATCCCAGAAAATGATACATATTTGGAAAGAGCAGATTCTGGGGAATCCAGAATAGGTAGAACTGTCTGTCTGCTCCAAACTACCAAGTCACAATGCTTTCCTAAACTTATTGGTTTTTATCAAAATATGTGAATTTTTTGAAAAATTGCTTCAAAGCTTCCAGTCTATAGAATCTGATCTCCTACAGGCCATAAAGTAACCAGATAAACCCCCTAAATATGAACGCCAGGGGTCCCCTGAACAGTTTGATGCCCAATATGTATAGGTTTAGCTAAGTATGTGGCATGTAGGGGCCCCAATGGGAACCCCCATATGTACTGTCATTTCTGTCATTTCAGCTCCTGCAAAATCATGTGGGATAAAGCTACAAAAAAGTACGCTCACCCCAAAAAGCCACATATTTTTGGAAAGTACACATTCCCCCGAATGTAAAATGGGTACCCATGTCTTTCTACTCCAAAGTACCAAGCCGCAAAACTTTCCTAAGTTTTTAGATTTTTATGACATTTCCAAAAATCACCACAAAACTTCCAATATGCAGCATCTTATTTTCTAGAGGTCCTTAGGTACCAAGACAAACCTCCCTAAATATGAACCCCAGAGGGCTACTGAACAGTTTGATGCCCACTGTACATAGGTTTATCAAAGCACATGGCACTTAGAGACCCCAAATATACCTTGTGCACACTAATTTCATGGCTTACCTTTACTAAATTCATAAACACATGGCAGTTTTATGAGGGGTAGAAGCTGCAGAAATGTAGGGTGACCCCTGAACACCATATATTTTTGGAAAGTACACATTCTGACAAATCCAATATGGGTAAAGAAGACTTTCTACACCAAAGTACCAATCTGCAAAGCTTTCCTAAAGCTAATGGTTTTTATGACTTTTCTGAAAAAGGCCTAAAATTGTTGCAATTTGCCACATTTATCTTACAACATTTCTTACATACAATGACACATCATCCTAAATATGAACACCAGAGGTCTAATGAACAGTTTGATGCCCAATATGCAAAGATTTACCAAAGTATGTGGTGTACAGAGGCACCCAAATGAAAATAGTGCATAGGAATTTTATCAGCTGCCAAGTCAAAAAAAGCCCAATGACCGTGTATTATGTGCCGTAACCCCCCTAACTATACAGAAAAACCCAGAAGACCATATATTTTTGGAAAGTACACATTCTGACAAATCCAATATGGGTAAAGAGTCCTTTCTACACCAAAGTACCAATCTGCAAAGCTTTCCTAAAGTTAGTGGTTTCTATGACATTTCAGAAAATCGCCTAAAAATTTTGCACTTTGCCGCTTTTATCTCACACAATTTCTTGCGCACAAAGGCAAGTCCCCCCAAATAGGAACACCAGAGGCCTACTGAACAGTTTGATGCCCAATATGCATAGATATACCAAAGTCTGCGGTATGTACTGACCCCAAAATGAAAATAGCGCATAAGGATTTCTCGCCTGCCAACTCAGCTTTTGTTGATCAGTCATCAATCCAGTCAACTTTTTACATGGTCATTCAGTACTTATTTCAGCCATTCAGTACTAACCCCAGTCATCCAGTACTTACCCCAGTCATTCAGTACTTACCCCAGTCATTCAATACTAACCCCAGTCATTCAGTACTAACCCCAGTCATTCAGTACTTACCCCAGTCATTCAGTACTTACCCCAGTCATTCAATACTAACCCCAGTCATTCAGTACTAACCCCAGTCATCCAGTACTTACCCCAGTCATTCAGTACTTACCCCAGTCATTCAATACTAACCCCAGTCATTCAGTACTAACCCCAGTCATTCAGTACTTACCCCAGTCATTCAGTACTTACCCCAGTCATTCAGTACTAACCCCAGTCATTCAGTACTAACCCCAGTCATTCAGTACTTACCCCAGTCATTCAGTACTTACCCCAGTCATTCAGTACTTACCCCAGTCATTCAGTACTTACCCCAGTCATTCAGTACTAACCCCAGTCATTCAGTACTTATTTCAGCCATTCAGTACTAACCCCAGTCATCCAGTACTTACCCCAGTCATTCAGTACTTACCCCAGTCATTCAGTACTTACCCCAGTCATTCAGTACTAACCCCAGTCATTCAGTACTAACCCCAGTCATTCAGTACTTACCCCAGTCATTCAGTACTTACCCCAGTCATTCAGTACTTACCCCAGTCATTCAGTACTTACCCCAGTCATTCAGTACTAACCCCAGTCATTCAGTACTAACCCCAGTCATTCAGTACTTACCCCAGTCATTCAGTACTAACCCCAGTCATCCAGTACTTACCCCAGTCATTCAGTACTTACCCCAGTCATTCAGTACTAACCCCAGTCATTCAGTACTAACCCCAGTCATTCAGTACTTACCCCAGTCATTCAGTACTTACCCCAGTCATTCAGTACTTACTCCAGTCATTCAGTACTTACTCCAGCCATTCAGTACTTACCCCAGCCATTCAGTACTAACCCCAGTCATTCAGTACTTACCCCAGTCATTCAGTACTTACCCGTGTCATTCAGTACTTACTCCAGTCATTCAGTACTTACTCCAGCCATTCAGTACTTACCCCAGTCATTCAGTACTAACCCCAGCCATTCAGTACTTACCCCAGTCATTCAGTACTTACCCCAGCCATTCAGTACTTACCCCAGTCATTCTGTACTTACCCCAGTCATTCAGTGCTTACCCCAGTCATGTAATACTTACCCCAGTCATTCAGTACTTACCCCAGTCACTGTTATGGGGCTTCTATGGTTCCTACGAATGCAGACACATTTCGCAGCCTGTAACAAGTATTAACTAGAAGTCAGTTTTACTGTGAGTGATTCCCATGTTAAAGACCGAGTTTTACCCAATAGAATAAACAAGATCCTCCTCTAATGCCCAAACATACAGTCATTAAAAAAGTGGGAAATTATCATTTTATTTTTGTCTTCCTCCGTTCTAATTGGATACAAATTGGATACTTAATTGGTTAAGTAAACGATCCCTGTCCTCTCTATGGTTTCTCTTGCCTTCTTTCTCTCTATCTTTCCATCTATCACCTTTTATCTCTTGTTCATGTATCTATGAATATTTCTATCCGTGTATCCACCCCCCCTCTGTATGTATCTGCCTGTTCCTTTCTGATTCTGTGCATTCACCTTGGGATCTCTATTGGGTCTCAGTACTGTATGTGGGGAAACCCATGGGTTCCGCTCGGCTCCGGGGAGGATTATGGCTCCTGTTTGGAGGAATTTATATAGAACTGGATTCAGCCAGGCAGAAATGAAAAGACTTGGTAACTGCTCAGTAATGAGCCACATGGGGTTGGGGATATTTTGTTTATTTTCATATATGTCTATTTAGTGACATCTACAGGGGGGGAAAAGCTATTATCTAAGATATTTTCTAAATAAACACAGAAAGGCCATTTCTGAGCAACTTTTCAATTGGTCTTCATTATTTATTTTTTATAATTTATGAATTATTTGCCTTCTTTTGGCTCTTTCCAGCTTTCAAATGGGGGTCACTGACCCCGGCAGCCAAACCCTATTGCTCTGTGAGGCTCCAGTTTTATTGTTATTGGTACTTTTTATTCCTTATCTTTCTATTCAGCCCCTCCCCTATTCATATTCCTGTCTCTCATTCAAACCACTCCCTGGTTGCTAAGGTAACTGGAACCCTAGCAACTAGATAACTGCTGAAATTCCAAACTGGAAGAGTTGTAGAACGAAAAGCGAAATAATGAAAAAACTACAAATAATAAAAAATGAAGACCAATTGCAAATTGTCTCAGAATATCACTCTCTACATCATACGCAAAGCTCAACAACCCCTTTTAAGGGGGATCTAAACACTGTTCTTTAGACAAGTACCATCAAGGGTTAAAGCATGCTGGGAGCTGTATACCAGCCACATTATGGTTGATGCTTACTCTAAGGCCAATACTCTAATTAGTATGCAAAAAAATCCTCCAATGAGTATCCCAGCATGGTCTATTTTTTCCCGGCAGCTTTAAACACACTTTCTATATATATTTATTAGGGTTGCACAGGATGCACTATTTTGCCCCTCCCATATTCCTACCCAGTCCGCCCCTTTTCCTGGCACATTTACCAGTCACCAATTTTCCCCAACCCTTATATCTTAGCCCCACCCCAAAATTATGTAACGGCCTACCCTGACCCAAAGGCTGGCATTATGGGGGGAAAAAAGTGACACCTAAAGGGAAACTATACCCCCAGAATGAATACGTAACCAACAGACAGTTTATATTATATTAAGTGACCTATTAAAGAATCTCCCCAAACTGGAATATATATATCAGTAAATATTGCCCTTTTACATCCTTTCCCTTGAGCCGCCATTTAGTGATGGGCTGTGTGCTCCCTCAGAGATCAGCTGACAGGAAGTGATGCAGCTCTAACTGTAACAGGAAGTAGTGTGGGAGCAAAAGGCAGAACTCTGCCCATTCATTGGCTGATGGGGCCTAACATGTATGTGTGCCTTGGCTTGTTTGTGTGCACTGTGACTCCTATGATCCCAGGGGGCGGGGCTTAGTACTTAAAATGGCAGTTTCCTATTTAGGATTACCCAATGGCACATACTGCTAAAAAGTATATGCAGGAGGCTGCAGCATCCCCTTAATCACTTGGGATTCCTTCTCCTCCTCTAACCCACTCGGCCCCCAATAATTTTGGCTTTTGGCTACTGGGCATGCTCAGTTCTTCTCAGCTTACATTACTAAACACTCCCTCCAGTCTAGCAGCCAATGAAGAGATGGCATTGCTGGTTTCCATAGGAACCTCCTCTCCTGGGCTCAGTTTATCCATTACAGGGCACAATCCCTGCAGGACTTTTTTTTAATCAAAGTAAGTTCTGCCTGTGTAAGCCCGCATTCTTCATTGCATGAACTTTTTGCAGATGTAAATTTCACTCAAGATTGGTGAGACGGAAAATGGCTTCCAAGTAGACGTTAGCTATTAGTTTTAGGGAAATGTGATGGTGTTGGCTAGTGATGAGCGAATCTGTCCTGTTTCGCTTTGCCGAAAAATTTGCGAATCTTTCAAAAGATTTGCGAAACAGTAAACAAATAAGCGAAACAGTGAAAAAGTTGCGCCTCAAAAAAATTGTCGCCCGCGACTATTCTTTTGTTGCCCGTAGCTATTCTTTTGTAGCGCAGCTATTCTTTTGTAGCGCAGCTATTCTTTTGTAGCGCGGCTATTCTTTTGTCGCCCAGCTATTCTTTTGTCGCCCGCGGCTATTGTTTTGTTGCCTATGGCTATTGTTTTGTCGCCTGCGGCTATTCTTTTGTCGCCCAACTATTCTTTTGTCGCCCAACTATTCTTTTGTCGCCCGTGGCTATTGTTTTGTTGCCCGCGGCTATTGTTTTGTTGCGCGGCTATTGTTTTGTTGCCCGCAGCTATTGTTTTGTCGCACGGCTATTGTTTTGTCGCCCCCGGCTATTGTTTTGTCGCGTGGCTATTGTTTTGTTACCCGTGGCTATTGTTTTGTCGCATGACTATTGTTTTGTCGCCCGTAGCTATTGTTTTTTCGCCCACGGCTATTGTTTTGTCACCCGCGACAATTTTTGGACACAAGGCAAATTTTTCCGCTGCAAATTTTTTCATCCGTTTCGCAAAACAATCCGCCAATGGCTAAACGCGGAAATTTGCTCCGAATCAATGCCTGGCGAAACATTTCGCCCATCACTAGTGTTGGCTAATGGAGGCAATACATGTAGTACAAATGAGGCATTGTGGGTGGGGGAGATGTGCCCAACTGATATACATGGTAGGAAAACGTAGGGTTTACATGTTCTTTAAGGACCATGTCCAAGGCTGTTGAGTGATTCGAGCATGAGAAGTCAGCATCAGCAACCATAAACTGGGCAATGCACTAAACCACTGGATTTGCCCAAATTACATTGTTCTGCTAATTTGGCTGATGCCCCTCCCCAACAATCAGAATAGAAGTGGGTAGGAGGTGCCGCCCATCTCAATGTCTATGTCTGCTAATGATAATAATATCAAAGGTGTTGGTGTTTGCAAGGCCAGATATGCAGTCTAGACTGACTGACTACTATTCTATGGGGGTCACATTGGGGTGTGTGGAAACTGAAGGACCAATATGATAATGGAGCTATTGGCCACCAGTGAGACACAGTAGACAAGAAACATTGTAATGGAGACCGGAATGTGGAATTTCTGCTGGAGACCTGGGAATCCCATGAGGATGAACTCAGAGATGGTAGATTGATTAGACATGGAGATAGGGGAGATCTTCTACAAGGTGGTGGTGTTTGCAAGGCCAGATATGCAGTCTAGAACAGTGGTTCTCAACCTGTGGGTCGGGACCCCTTTGGGGGTCACCTAAGACCATCGGAAAACACATATTTCCGATGGTCTTAGGAATAATTTTATGGTTGGGGGTCACATTAGGAAGGTTGAGAACCACTGGTATAGACTGACTGACTACTAATACGTATATGGGGTCACATTGGAGTATGTGGAAACTGCCCCCTGAAGGGCCCCCAGGCACATCTTAGGCAACTGCAGAGCACTATCGGCATCAGAAGGACAAACTAATCAGATACAAAGTCAAATCTACAGTACAAAAGGCAACAGCTGAGCCGCTCACTACAGACATTATGGGGCTGATTTATCAACACTTGAACTTTAATTTTCCCCACAATTTGAGTTTTGTTTACAGAAAAACTCCCAAACTCGAAAGACAACTTCAAATCAAACATTTATTAAGCTTAAGAATGTTTTTTAAAAAACTTCCACATCTGAAAGCTTGAGAGGTTGTGTAGACGTCAATGGGCAACATTGGAACCATTCATTCAATTTGAGTTTTGCCATTTTTTTTAAGATTTAAACTTACAAATTCAAGGTGTGAAAGTTTTTTTTCTACAATTGTATTCAATCGAGATTAGATTTTTTAATAAATCATTTTTTTGACAAAAAAAAAAATGTAAAAAGTTGAAGTACTGTAGTCAACAATATCCCAGGCTATATTGGGCTAAAGGTGCCTTTAGCTCCCATTGGTACCTCCAGGACTGACTGACTGACTGGAAAGTACATTTCGGGGGCAACATGTTGCCCAACACCCCCTATAATGTTGCCCAGTGGCCCATTTTTAAATTTTTGCTTTGGGGGCAAGTTTTGGAAGCCCAGAGACACAGTTTTATTCCAGGAAGAACTTTCTGCAGACCACATGGGGCTACCAAATAGCCAATCACAGTCCATATTTGGCACCCCCAACGTTTCATGCTTGTGTGGCCCCCCGGACACTTTTCAAATATGAGGCTCACGAGTAAAAAAAAAAAGTTTGGGGACCCCTGCATTAGAAAGATAATTCAATTGAAACTAAATATACAAAGTACTATCACTTCACGGTTCTAGATCTCTTCACATTCTTGAGAATATGTCCAAAAACATTTCTAATATCTTTGGTTCTAAGACAATATATAACGGGGTTGGCTAAATGGGGGATAAATGTGTAGAGACAGAGAAGTAGGACGTTGATATCAGCATCAAGGGTCAAAGGGATCTGACCTGTACTATATACAAACACCCTGGGGATAAAATACAAGCCAATGACCATTAAATGAGTGGTACAGGTGTAAAATGCCTTCCATGAGTTCTCGGTGTTAGTTGATGAGTGTATGACCCGGATTATGAGAACATATGAGAGTATAATAACAGCCAATGGCAAGAGGAGCACACACATGGCAAGGGTAAATACTGTCCGTCTGGCCAATGTAACATCTACACACGCCAATGCTCCAACGGCTGAGCTGATGCAGAAACAGTTCTTGACTCGGTTGGGCCCACAGTAAGGGAGTTGTCCAGCTATGGCTGCAACAATGGACCCAATTAGGGCAGCAGCGGCCCATAAAAAGTAGCAGAGGAGAGTCACCAGCTTATTGCTGATAATGGAGTGATACCTGAGAGGTTGGCAGATAGCAACATAACGATCAAGAGCCATCAGCTGAAGGAGTCAACACTTCCAAGGTTGTGGATACAGAAGAGTTGGAAGAAGCAACCATAGAATGTTATAGACCCCGCACCAAATCAATATTTGGCAATGATTTTGGGTAATGTTATGGTGTCAAAGAGAAGGTCAGAGAGACCGAGGTTGGCAATAATAATATACATGGGCTGGTGGAGTTGCTCTTTCTGAAGGACCAATATGATAACGGAGCTATTGGCCACCACTGAGAAACAGTAGACAAGAAACATTGTAATGGAGACCGGAATGTAGTATTTCTGCTGGAGACCTGGGAATCCCATGAGGATGAACTCAGAGATGGTAGATTGATTAGACATGGAGATAGGGGAGATCTTCTAGAGACAGAGCTCAGATGGGGTTAGAAGGATCAATAGAGGTGCTTGTAATGAGATGGACCGATCTGCAAAAAGATTAAAAACAAGTAATTATAATGAAAGCAAAGGGGATAGGCAAAAAGAGATGTCTTCCTATGACCCTGGGGTTTAGGGTCAGTGACCCCAGTAACCAGATAGCTGGTTATTTGTTATATTTATTAATGACATGGTAACACAGCGTCTTAACGGGAGCCTTAAATGATCCAGATTTCAAAGTTGCCCCTAGCAGCTCCCTATCTTGGATCTTGTTAGGCCAGCTCTTGTGTGTCAGTGGCACTGCACGTGCTCAGTGGGCTCTGGGCTTTACTGAAAAGCTAAGTGTAGGGGGAAATACAACTGGGAGAAAGTGAGGTAACATCTGTCATAGAAGCTGATTCTACAGGGCTTATTGCTGTGCTGCCGTGTAATGGGAATCTAAATTCCTTAATAATCAGCCTTTTATTGTGCCTGTTATATTGTATATACTGTATATAGTGTTATATTGTATATATAATGTATATTGTGTTTTATTGTATATATACTGTATATTGTGCCCGTTATAGTGTATATATACTGTAAAGTGGGCCCGTTATAGTGTATATATACTGTATAGTGTGCCCGTTATAGTGTATATATACTGTATAGTGTGCCCGTTATAGTGTATATATACTGTATAGTGGGCCCGTTATAGTGTATATACTGTATAGTGGGCCTGTTATAGTGTATATACTGTATAGTGGGCCTGATATAGTGTATATATACTGTATAGTGTGCCCGTTATAGTGTATATATACTGTATAGTGTGCCCGTTATAGTGTATATATACTGTAAAGTGGGCCCGTTATAGTGTATATATACTGTATAGTGTGCCCGTTATAGTGTATATATACTGTATAGTGGGCCCGATATAGTGTATATATACTGTATAGTGGGCCCGTTATAGTGTGTATATACTGTATAGTGGGCCCGTTATAGTGTATATATACTGTATAGTGGGCCCGATATAGTGTATATATACTGTATAGTGGGCCCGTTATAGTGTATATACTGTATAGTGGGCCCGTTATAGTGTATATACTGTATAGTGGGCCCGTTATAGTGTATATATACTGTATAGTGTGCCCGTTATAGTGTATATATACTGTATAGTGTGCCCGTTATAGTGTATATATACTGTATAGTGGGCCCGTTATAGTGTATATATACTGTATAGTGTGCCCGTTATAGTGTATATATACTGTATAGTGGGCCCGTTATAGTGTGTATATACTGTATAGTGGGCCCGTTATAGTGTATATATACTGTATAGTGGGCCCGTTATAGTGTATATATACTGTATAGTGTGCCCGTTATAGTGTATATATACTGTATAGTGTGCCCGTTATAGTGTGTATATACTGTATAGTGGGCCCGTTATAGTGTATATATACTGTATAGTGGGCCCGATATAGTGTATATATACTGTATAGTGTGCCCGTTATAGTGTATATATACTGTATAGTGTGCCCGTTATAGTGTATATACTGTATAGTGGGCCCGTTATAGTGTATATATACAGTATATAGTGAGTGGGCCCATAAGCTCAGGTTATACTGTGACATTTATAGTGTATATATACAGTATATAGTGAGTGGGCCCCTAAGCTCAGGTTATACTGTGACATTTATAGTGTATATATACAGTATATAGTGAGTGGGTCCCTAAGCTCAGGTTATACTGTGACAGTTATAGTGTATATATACAGTATATAGTGAGTGGGTCCCTAAGCTCAGGTTATACTGTGACAGTTATAGTGTATATATACAGTATATAGTGAGTGGGCCCCTAAGCTCAGGTTATACTGTGACATTTATAGTGTATATATACAGTATATAGTGAGTGGGCCCCTAAGCTCAGGTTATACTGTGACATTTATATTGTATATATACAGTATATAGTGAGTTGGCCCCTAAGCTCAGGTTATACTGTGACATTTATAGTGTATATATACAGTATATAGTGAGTGGGCCCCTAAGCTCAGGTTATACTGTGACAGTTATAGTGTATATATACAGTATATAGTGAGTGGGCCCCTAAGCTCAGGTTATACTGTGACAGTTATAGTGTATATATACAGTATATAGTGAGTGGGCCCCTAAGCTCAGGTTATACTGTGACATTTATAGTG